>NC_041391.1:491173228-491338937 GCF_002162155.2 Triticum dicoccoides
GCCACTCTGAGGCATCATGTCAAACTTTTTCTACAGTAAACATGTGACCAAAGAAGTGTCGTGTTAAAATTAAAGAAACGGAGATCATTGAACCGTTTTTATATATTGATTGATTTTCTAGGGATTTAATCAGCAAAAATCAAATTTGAGCTACATGTGCACCAAAATGAATTGCAAAATCATATGTGTGTCCCTGGGTGCATGTTTCCCCATGCAAGAGAATTCAAAACATTGAGAATATTGATTTTAAAATTCAGTAAATCCAAAACTTAGTTGAAATTCATGAAACTTATCGTGATGTCAGATGGACACCAGTAGATTGTGATATTGTATTTTTTGTCAGATTTGAGACAAGTTTTGATATAATCTTCTTACAAATGAGAGATTGTTAATAACTGGCAACGAATATCTCATACGAATTATTCGGACCATGTGCGTTAGACCGTGCCATGCTTCGTTTAAGCAGTAAAGCGACAGAATTAATCATCAAAAAACAAAAACAAATACGTGCCGCCACGCGCCCTGTGTGCCATGCGAGCAGACATGAGTTGATGGGAGCAGTCCGCTGCGCAGGCAGACTAAGAGGTGTGCGTGCATGTGTGTGAATTGACGGAAGGCATTTTCGCTATGCAGTGTCACCAAGAGGCGTGCGAGTAGCTGTGTGAAATGATGGTAGGAATGCCAGAAGTCTGCCGCGCAGGCTCACCGGGAGGCGAGACAACCTTTGATCTCCGTCCCGCCTCACTCCCACTGGTCTGTATTAATGGCGCGCCCAAGCCGCCGGCCAGAATAGGCGCCCGCACCCCGGTCCATAGTGGTCACCAACGTCTAGAGTGTATGAGGATGCCGCCGAAGTGCACCATCGGAGGGAGTGGCGACGCCGAGGCTGGTGAAGTTCCCGTGCAATGTGTGAAGCTAGGCACAGAGGTTGCCATTGCCGCCGACGAGATCTCGTGCATGCAACGACACGACCTTGACTTCGTTGGCACCGTCGTGCCCCCCCCCCCTGCCGGAGCCGGAGGTCCACAGCAACTCCGGCAACGATTGCGACTCCGACGGAAAACCAGTTAGTCATCTATACCCATTTGTGCGGCAAACATATCATGTGTTTTCTCTGGTTACTCCCCCCATCCGCTCTAATTTTTTTGGAATACAAATCCTATGGTTATGCTCTCTCAGTCCATGAAATCAGAGTAATTAAGATCCGTTAGATGCATGTAGTGTATTGATTGTTTGAATGGTATCTGTATAGGGTTAGTGATTAATTGTTTGTTTCCGTACAAATGATTTCTGTTAATAATCTGACTAGGGTTAGCGTGCGTGCTAATAATTCGTGGCCAGATCTTGAGAATTGATTTTGAATGTCTTACATGTATGTTTCTTCCATTTTTTCTAGATTGGTATGTAGACATATGAGGCTCCGGCCAGTGGCACCACCAGATGTAGATCTTGGACCCGGCAGCGCGTCCAGAAGCGTCCACGGCACCCCTGGATCTGAGGAACCCATAGAATCTCCGGCGGACCGCATCAGTGATCTCTCCAACGCCATCCTTGGGGAGATCATCTCCCTTCTCCCCACCAAGGATGGTTGCCGCACACAAGTCCTCGCATCTCAGTGGCGCACTCAGTGGTGCGCCGCGCCTCTTAATCTCGACTATCGTCAGCTATCTGTCGATGATGATTCTGAACTCCCAGGAGCCATCATCTCCTCCCATCGGGGCTCCGTTCAACGCATATGCATCCCGGCATGCTACTTTCTGGACATACCTGCTACTTCTTGAGCTTGCGTTGGTGTTTCCCTTGAAGAGGAAAGGGTGATGTAGCAAAGTAGAGATAAGTTTTTCTCTCAGTTTGAGAACCAAGGTATCAATCCAGTAGGAGACAACACATAAATCACCGAATACCTGCACAAACAATCAAACAAACTTGCACCCAACGTGATAAATGGGTTGTTAATCCCTTCACGATTACTTGCAAAAGTAAGAACTGATAGAGATAGATAAACGATAAAGTAAATATTTTTGGTATTTTTGGTTTACAGATCAGAAAGTAAAAGATTGCAAGAATAGTAGATCAGAAACTAAAATTGTAGATCAGAAACTTGTATGATGGAAAATAGACTCGGGGGCCATAGGTTTCACTAGAGGCTTCTCTCAAGATAGAAAATAATACGATGGGTGAACAAATTACTTGTCAGGACCCGATCCTAAGTCACACCGATCTAGCATGTAACACATCATATCACTTTCCGGCCTCACGCACGGTATCCCCACGGGTGCCACCTTACCTGGCCCGGGACCGTTTGCACCTTTTGACTCACGTATATGATAGTGTTGCTAGCATCCATATGATAGAGAACCCGAGCCGACATGACTAGTCGTAAACCCAAGCTGGCACTAACTTACAGGGACAGGCATACACGACCCAGCAACGAACATGTCGGTCATCAACGTATGAACCCAAGTCGTAGCAAGCTACAAGGACTTAAAGGAACAACACGTGACATTTCCCTGAAGGGACAGACACAGGAACGAAGAAGGACACATGCTGATCAATGTGTGTTCCGGAGCAGTAGCAAGCCACCATGGCTCAGTGGAAGCACTAGGAGACATTTCCCCATAAGAGAGGCTACCAAGAATAAACAACTAGGTTGTCAGGTCCCACACATACCAAGCATTTGAAAATCATAAACATGATACGTCTCCAACGTATCTATAATTTATGAAGTATTCATGCCATGTTTACAATAATTTATATGGTTTTGGTATGATTTGCATGGAACTAACCCGGACTGATGTTGTTTTCAGCAGAACTACCGTGGTGTTGTTTTTTGTGCAGAAATGAAAGTTCTCCAAACACCGCAAAATGTTTTATAGATTTTCTACGGACCAGAAGACTGCCAATGGGCTAGAGCAGCACCTGAGGGTGAACCCCTGAGGGGGGGGGGGGCATAACCCACCAGGGCGTGCCTGGGCCCCCCATGCGTGCCCCGGTGGGTTATGCCCACCTCAGTGGCGTCCCGCACCCCCTCTTCGCCCTATAAATTCTCAAATATTCCAAAAACCCTCAAGGAGACCCTAGATCAGAAGTTCCGCCGCCGCAAGCCTCTGTAGCCACCGAAAACCAACCGGGAGCCCGTTCCGGCACCCTGCCAGAGGGGGAGATCATCAGCGGTGGCCATCTTCATTATCCCGGCGGCCACCACTATGAGGAGGGAGTAGTCCACCCTCGGGGCTGAGGGTTTGTACCAGTAACTATGTGTTTAATATCGCTCCCTCTCTCTCGTGATCTTGATATGTCACGATCTTAATATATCATGGTCTTTGTTAACATAGATGGATCATATGATGTTTCTCCCCTCTATACTCTTGTTGTGATGAATTGAGTATTTACCCTTTGAAGTTTTGTCTTGTCAGATTGAATGTTCAGATCTGAGAACACATGATATGTCTTGCATATGAATACCCATGGTGACAATGGTGCATTATTTTGATTCACTTAATATATGTTATGGCACTCAACTTACAGAATCTTGAGGTGACTTTGGGGTAATCTATGCGTAGGGGATGCACGTTTTTATTATCTTTTCTCCGATACAAACTTTGGGGTCTCCTTGTAGTTCTTTGTGTGGATTGAGTATTATGAATCTGAAATTGTTTGATACATATTGTATAATTAACTGACAGGTACTCGCGGTGACATTGGGGTATCTAGGTGATATTAGAGTTGGTTGATATGTATCATATGGTGTTATTTTAGTATGAACTCTTGATTAGATCAATCGAAAAGAATAGCTTGCTGTTATTTTAGTACGAACTCTAGGATAGATTGATCGGAAATAATAGCTTTGAGGTGGTTTCGTACCCTACAAACAATTTCTATCTTTTGTTCTCCGCTAATAGGAACTCGGGAGTGATTATTACACTTTGAGGGATAGTCATATGATCCAACTATGTTAGCATTGTTGAGAGATTGCACTAGTGAAATTATGCACCCTAGGCCTCATTTTCCATTATTGCAATACCGTTTGTGCTCCGTTTTATCATTTACTACCTTGCTGTTTTTTTTATTGTTCGCACTACAAAAACTCATATGTACTATCCATACTACATTTTTATGACCATCTCTTCGCCGAACTAGTGCACCTATACAATTTGCTATTGTATTGGGTGTGTTGGGGACACAAGAGATTTCTTATATTTGATTGCACGATTGCTTGAGAGAGACTATCTTCATCCTACGCCTCCCACAGATTGATAAACCTTAGGTCATCCACTTGAGGGAAAATTGTTACTGTCCTACAAAACTCTGCATAACTATTCGCATGATCTTCACTTATATCTTTTTGGAGTAGTTTGTCATTTACTCTTGTGCTCCACTTATATCCTATAAGTAAATTGTTGAATAAATTGAATGTAATGAAGCTGAAATTATATGTTCATATCATGCCTAGTGGTTGATACGTCTCCGTCATATCAATAATTTTTGATTGTTCCATGCCAATATTCTTCAACTTTCATATATTTTTGGCAACTTTTTATACTATTTTTGGGACTAACATATTGATCCAGTGCCCAGTGCCAATTCCTGTCTATTGCATGTTTTATGTTTCGCAGAAACCCAATATCAAACGGAATCCAAATGGGACAAAAACAGACGGAGAATTATTTTGGAATATTTGGGATTCTCCGGAGGAAGAATCAACGGGAAACGGTGTCCGGGGTGGCCACGAGATAGGGGGGCGCGCCCTCTCCCCCCCCCGGGCGCGCCCTGGACTCTCGTGGGCCACCCGTAAGGCGGTTGACGCTCTTCTTTTGCCGCAAGAAAGCTAATTTTACGAGAAAAATCTAGGCGAAAGATTCACCCCAATCGGAGTTACGGATCTCCAGATATAAAAGAAACGGTGAAGGGGTAGAATTAGAGAACGCATAAACAGAGAGATAGATCCAATCTCGGAGGGGCTCTCGCCCCTCCCACGCCATGGGAGCCAAGTACCAGAGGGGAAACCCTTCTCCCATCTAGGGAGGAGGTCAAGGAAGAAGAAGAAGAAGTGGTCCTCTCTCCCCCTTGCTTCCGGTGGCGCCGGAGCGCTGCCGGGGGCCATCATCATCAGCACGATCTTCACCAACACCTCCATCATCTCCACCAACGTCTCCATCACCTTCCCCCATCTATATTCAGCGGTCCACTCTCCCGCAACCCGCTGTACCCTCTACTTGAACATGGTGCTTTATGCTTTATATTATTATCCAATGATGTGTCACCATCCTATGATGTCTGAGTAGATTTCCGTTGTCGTATCGGTGATTGATGAATTGCTATGATTGGTTTGAGTTGCATGTTTTATTATTGGTGCTATCCTATGGTGCCCTCCGTGTCGCGCAAGCGTGAGGGATTCCCTCTGTAGGGTGTTGCAATGCGTTCATGATTCGCTTATAGTGGGTTGCGTGAGTGACTGAAACACAAACCCGAGTAAGGGGATTGTTGTGTATGGGATAAAGGGGACTTGATGCTTTAATGATATGGTTGGGTTTTACCTTAATGAATCTTTAGTAGTTGCGAATGCTTGCTAGAGTTCCAATCATAAGTGCATATGATCCAGGAAGAGAAAGTATGTTAGCTTATGCCTCTCCCTCAAATAGAATTGCAATAGTGATTACCGGTCTAGTAACGTAGTCAATTGCTCTGGGACAATTTCACAACTCCTACCACCACTTTTCCACACTCACTATATTTACTTTATTGCATCTTTATCTAAACAGCCCCTAGCTTTTATTTACGTGCTCTTTATTATCTTGCAAACCTATCCTATCACACCTACAAAGTACTTCTAGTTTCATACTTGTTCTAGGTAAAGCAAACGTCAAGCGTGCGTAGAGTTGTATCGGTGGCCGATAGAACTTGAGGGAATATTTATTCTACCTTTAGCTCCTCGTTGGGTTCGACACTCTTACTTATAAAAAACTGTTGCGATCCCCTACACTTGTGGGTTATCAAGACCTTTTTCTGGCGCCGTTGCCGAGGAGTCATAGTGTGGGGTGAATATTCTCATGTGTGCTTGTTTGCTTTATCACTAAGTAAAATTTTTTTGCTGTTCTTAGTTGTTCTCTATCTTTAGCTATGGGTAGGAAACGCAAAATACCAAAAAAATTAGTTGTACCTACTGAACCAGTGGTTGAAGAACCACTCAAAATCTATCACACTCCTGAAGCTTTTTACTTGGATAATCTTCGATCCCTTTGTGCTCGTGCTGAAACCCCCACTAGTTTAGTTGAGGGCAAATCTTTAGATGAGCATGCTTGTTTTGTTCGACACCGTATATCTGAAAAAGGGAAATTATTATGGGATCAAATTCAACGTTTGCAATGCTATGCTTGGAATTTATGTGAAATATATGAGTTTAATTGTTGTTCTAAAGACCCTAAGAAACACCTACCCTATCAATGCTTGTTTAGTGATAATGGAATAGTATGTTCATATGCTAAGGGTGTTTACAATTACTATGATGTTCAACAAATTGAAGAATTTGTTACTTTTAAAGGTGCTTATGAGATTGCCTCTTTGATTGAAAAGTATGATGCTACTCTTTACAAATCTGAAAATTTTGCCATATTTAAATATTGTTATGATAATTATGCTTCTAATGCCTATGCTAAACCATATATTGAGGACTTCTCCGCTGTCCAAGAAGAGACTAATATTTTGCAGGAAGCTATGGAAGAAGAAATTGATGAAACTGTGAGCTCATTGGATGAAAAAGATGATGAGGAGAGCGAAGAACAAAAGGAGGAAGAGCGGATTAGCTACCCGTGCCCACCTTCTAATGAGAGTAACCCTCCAACTCATACATTATTTAATTCCCCTTCATGCTTACCGAAGGATGATTTCTATGATGATTGCTATGATCCCTTGAATTTGTTTGAAATATCTCCTTTTGATGATGCTTGCTATGCTTGTGGCCAGATGCCAATATGAATGATGCTTATGGAGATGAACTTGCTATAGTTACTTATGTTAAACATGAAATTGTTGCTATTGCACCCACGCATGATAGTCCTATCATATATTTGAATTCTCCAAACTACACTATATCGGAGAAGTTTGTGCTTATTAAGGATTATATTGATGGGTTGCCTTTTACCATTGCACATGATGATTTTGATGAATGTAATATGCATGTGCTTGCTGCTCCTACTTGCAATTATTATGAGAGAGGAACTATTTCTCCACCTCTCTATGTTTCCCATACTATGAAATTGCAAGAAACTGCTTATACTATGCATTGGCCTTTACTATGTGTGCATGAATTGTTCTCTTATGACATGCCGATGCATAGGAAGAGAGTTAGACTTCGTTGTTGCATGATATATGCTACTTTGTGCTCACTACTAAATTACAAATCATTGTTAATTAAAATTGGCTTTGATATACCTTGGGATCCGGGTGGATTCATTACTTGAGCACTAAATGCCTAGCTTAATGGCTTTAAAGAAAGCGCTGCCAGGGAGACAATCCGGAAGTTTTAGAGAGTCATTTATTTCTGTTGAGTGCTTTTATATAGTTTAAAAACAAAAAAATAAAGAGGGGAACCTAAAAACTTTTCAAAAAAGGAAAGTGAAAGTGAGAAAGACAAGCATTGTTGAAGTGGGAGAGCTCCTTGAACTTTGTTCATGCTCATGGAAACTTTGTGAACCTTGATTACAGAAACTTTTCATCAAAAATAATTATCCCCTTGTACAATTCCATTGTATTATAATGCTTGTTGGTTTGTACGGTGCAGGACAAAAACTTTGGCTGTAGTGCGCGATTTTACATTTTTAACTGGAACATCAATTGGTTCTGATTACTTTTGCAATGTCTTGCTATACAACTTGTTTAGTTTTCCTAATTTAGGTAGAATTTTTGGGGTACCAGAAGTATGGTGGATGTTCAGATTGCTACAGACTGTTCTGTTTTTGACAGATTCAGTTTTTGATGCATAGTTTGCTTGTTTTGATTAATATATCAATTTATATCAGTGGATTAAGCCATGGAAAAGCTATATTACAGTAGATACAATGAAAAAAGAAAATATGAATTGGTTTGCAACAATACTTAGAGTGGTGATTTGCTTTATTATACTAACGGATCTTACTGAGTTTTCTGTTGAAGTTTTGTGTGGATGTAGTGTCTAATCGAGGATGTCTCGATATGAGGACAAGGAAGAGAGGCAAGAGCTCAAGCTTGGGGATGCCCAAGGCACCCCAAGTAAATATTCAAGGTGACTCAAGCGTCTAAGCTTGGGGATGCCCCGGAAGGCATCCCCTCTTTCTTTAACAAGTATCGGTATGTTTTCGAATTCGTTTCGTTCATGCATTACGTGCAAGTCTTGGAGCGTCTTTTGCATTTAGTTTTCACTTTTCTTTTATGCACCATGCTGGTATAAGATATTCCTTGGTTGATTTATATAATGCTCATTGCGCTTCACTTAAATCTTTTGAGTATGGCTTTATAGAATGCTTCATGTGCTTCACTTATATCATTTGAAGTTTGGGTTGCCCGTTTTTCTTCACATAGAAAACCGTCATTTGTAGAATGCTCTTTTGCTTAACTTATATTTGTTAGAGCGTGGGCATATATTTTGTAGAAAGAATTAAAATCTCTTGCTTCACTTATATCTATTTAGAGAGATGACAGGAATTGGTCAATCACATGGTTAGTCATAAAATCCTACATAAACTTGTAGGTCACTGAATATGATATGTTTGATTCCTTGCAATAGTTTTGCGATATAAAGATGGTGATATTAGAGTCATGCTAGTGGGTGGTTGTGGATTGTAGAGACACTTGTGTTGAGGTTTGCAAGTCCCGTAGCATGCACGTATGGTAACTGTTGTGTGACAAATTTGAAGCATGGGGTGTTTCTTTCATTGTCTTCCTTATGAGTGGCAGTCGGGGACAAGCGATGGTCTTTTCCTACCAATCTATCCCCCTAGGGGCATGGGTAGTAGTACTTTGCTTCGAGGGCTAATAAACTTTTGCAATAAGTATATGAGTTCTTTATGACTAATGTGAGTCCATGGATTATACGCACTTTTACCTTTCCATCATTGCTAGCCTCTTCGGTACCGTGCATTGCCCTTTCTCACCTCAAGAGTTGGTGCAAACTTCGCCGGTGCATCCAAACCCCATGATATGATACGCTCTATCATACATAAGCCTCATTATATCTTCCTCAAAACAGCCACCATACCTACCTATCATGGCATTTCCATAGCCATTCCGAGATATATTGCCATGCAACTTTCATCATCATCATATACATGACTTGAGCATTCATTGTCATATTGCTTTGCATGATCGTAAGATAGCTAGCATGATGTTTTCATGGCTTGTCCGTTTTTTGGTGTCACTGCTATGCTAGATCATTGCACATCCCGGTACACCGCCGGAAGCATTCATATAGAGTCATATCTTTGTTCCAGTATCGAGTTGTAAGTAAATAAAAGTGTGATGATCATCATTATAGAACATTGCCCCATAAAAAAAGAAATTTTTTTTAAAAAAAGGCAAGGCCAAAGAAGCCTAAATAAAAAAGGGGGCCAAAGAAGCCCACCCAAAAAGAAAAAAAAGAAAAAATGAAAAAGAAAATGGGCAATGTTACTATCCTTTTTCCACACTTGTGCTTCAAAGTAGCACCATGTTCTTCATATAGATTGTCTCCTATGTTGTCAGTTTCATATACTAGTGGGAATTTTCATTATAGAACTTGGCTTGTATATTCCAACGATGGGCTTCCTCAAATGCCCTAGGTCTTCATGAGCAAGCAAGTTGGATGCACACCCACTTAGTTTCTTCTGTTGAGCTTTCATACACTTATAGCTCTTAGTGCATCTGTTGCATGGCAATCCCTACTCCTCGCATTGACATCAGTTGATGGGCATCTCCATAGCCCGTTGATTAGCCGCGTCGATGTGAGACTTTCTCCTTTTTTGTCTTCTCCACATAACCTCCATCATTATATTCTATTCCACCTATAGTGCTATATCCATGGCTTGTGCTCATGTATTGCGTGAAGGTTGAAAAAGCTGAAGCGCGTTAAAAAGTATGAACCAATTGCTTGGCTTGTCATCGGGGTTGTGCATGATGGGGGCATTTTGTGTGACGAAAATGAAGCATGGCCAAACTATATGATTTTGTAGGGATAAGCTTGCTTTGGCCTTGTTGTTTTGAAAAGACATGATTGCTTTATTGGTACACTCGAAGTATTATTGTTTTTATGTCAAATGATAGACTATTGCTTTGAATCACTTGTGTCTTAATATTCATGCCATGATTAGACATATGATCAAGATTATGCTAGGTAGCATTCCACATCAAAAATTATCTTTTTTATCATTTACCTACTCGAGGACGAGCAGGAATTAAGCTTGGGGATGCTGATACATCTCCGTTGTATCTATAATTTTTGATTGTTCCATGCCAATATTCCTCAACTTTCATATACTTTTGGCAACTTTTTATACTATTTTTGGGACTAACATATTGATCCAGTGCCCAGTGCCAGTTCCTGTCTATTGCATCATTTATGTTTCGCAGAAACCCAATATCAAACAGAATCCAAACGGGATAAAAACGGACAGAGAATTATTTTGGAATATTTGGGATATTCCGGAGGAAGAATCAACGCGAAACGGTGTCTGGGGTGGCCACGAGATAGGGGGCACGCCCTGGACTCTCGTGGGCCACCCGTAAGGCGGTTGACGCTCTTCTTTTGCCGCAAGAAAGCTAATTTTACGAGAAAAATCTGGGCGAAAGATTCACCCCAATCGGAGTTACGGATCTCCAGATATAAAAGAAACGGTGAAGGGGTAGAATTAGAGAACGCATAAACAGAGAGATAGATCCAATCTCGGAGGGGCTCTCGCCCCTCCCACGCCATGGGAGCCAAGTACCAGAGGGGAAACCCTTCTCCCATCTAGAGAGGAGGTCAAGGAAGAAGAAGAAGAAGGGGGCCTCTCTCCCCCTTGCTTCCGGTGGCGCCGGAGCGCTGCCGGGGGCCATCATCATCACCGCGATCTTCACCAACACCTCCATCATCTCCACCAACGTCTCCATCACCTTACCCCATCTATATTCAGCGGTCCACTCTCCCGCAACCCGTTGTACCCTCTACTTGAACATGGTGCTTTATGCTTCATATTATTATCCAATGATGTGTCGCCATCCTATGATGTCTGAGTAGATTTCCGTTATCCTATCGGTGATTGATGAATTGCTATGATTGGTTTGAGTTGCATGTTTTATTATTGGTGTTGTACTATGGTGCCCTCCATGTCGTGCAAGCGTGAGGGATTCCCGCTATAGGGTGTTGCAATGCGTTCATGATTCGCTTATAGTGGGTTGCGTGAGTGACTGAAACACAAACCCAAGTAAGGGGATTGTTGCGTATGGGATAAAGGGGACTTGATGCTTTAATGATATGGTTGGGTTTTACCTTAATGAATATTTAGTAGTTGCGGATGCTTGCTAGAGTTCCAATCATAAGTGCATATGATCCAAGAAGAGAAAGTATGTTAGCTTATGCCTCTCCCTCAAATAGAATTGCAATAGTGATTACCGGTCTAGTAACGTAGTCAATTGCTCCGGGACAATTTCACAACTCCTACCACCACTTTTCCACACTCGCTATATTTACTTTATTGCATCTTTATGTAAACAGCCCCTAGCTTTTATTTACATGCTCTTTATTATCTTGCAAACCTATCCTATCACACCTACAAAGTACTTCTAGTTTCATACTTGTTCTAGGTAAAGCAAACGTCAAGCGTGCGTAGAGTTGTATCGGTGGTCGATAGAACTTGAGGGAATATTTATTCTACCTTTAGCTCCTCGTTGGGTTCGACACTCTTACTTATCGGAAACTGTTGCGATCCCCTACACTTGTGGGTTATCAGTGGTAGCTTCACATTGGGTTTAGAAAGTGAAATCTTTTGAGGCTTGACAATCACAATATTGGTCATACAAGCAATTCATGAATGATTAGTATAAGGAAGAGAACTTTCACATGCAAATACACTATCTTGGAAATCTTTTGTGATTGTGAGCCCCCACCAAAATATTATATGCCAAAATTGTTGTCGTTGGACAAGGAAGACAACATAATGATTTATGTGTGTTCATATTCACATAGAAGTTATATTGTAATAGATCCTTCAACATGTGGTGCTTGCCCCTATCTTTGCTAGCCAAAAATTCCGCACCAAGTAGAGATACTACTTGTGCATCCAAAAACCCTTAAACCCAAGTCTTGTTCTGAGAGTCCACCATACCTACCTATGGATTGAGCAAGCTCCTTCAAGTAAGTTGTCATCGATGCAATAAGGCAATAAAAATTGCTTCTAAAAGTGTTAGATCATTTAGTGTAAGAGAAATTGAGCGTTGTACGAACTTGTGATGGCGAAGCATAAAAGCGACAGACTGCATAATAAAGGTTGCTATCACAAGGGGAAATATAACGTGACATTCTTTTGCACTAAGGGGTTGAGCATACAAACAAATAAGCGCATGACAACCTCTGCTTCCCTCTGCGAAGAGCCTATCTTTTACTTTTCAGTATTTACTTTTATGCAAAGAGTCAAAGTTTTTCTCTCTATTCCTTTTCATTTTTCTCTTTTGGCAAGCATCATGTGGTGAGTAAAGATATAGGAACATATATCCAGTTGGATATAGATAGCATGAGTTATTATTGTTGACATCACCCTTGAGGTGAATAGTTGGGAGGCGAAATTATAAGCCCCTGTCTTTCTATGTGTCTGGTTGAAACGTTTTGCTCATGTGTATGAGGTGAGTGTTCGCAATCATAGAAGACTATATGATGGTTGAGTATGTGGAGCTCTTACTTAGACTCTGTTGAATAAGTTGAATTGCAATTGTTTGGTGACTGAGAATATAGGTTGTTGAGTTTCAAGAGAATTCATTGTTTGAACCTTAACATGTGAATTGGTTGCTACTTGGTCGTGAGAAGTTTTATAAGAAAGAATTGCTATTACGATGCTAGGAAAAGTGATTGAATTGTCATTGATCAAACTTGTGCACTTTGCTAGCATTCACACTTCATAAATTATTTCTTTTAGCATTTACCTACTTGAGGACGAGTAGGATTTAAGCTTGGGGATGCTGATACATCTCCAATGTATCTATAATTTATGAAGTATTCATGCCATGTTTACAATAATTTATATGGTTTTGGTATGATTTGCATGGAACTAACCCGGACTGACGCTGTTTTCAGCAGAACTACTGTGGTGTTGTTTTTTGTGCAGAAATGAAAGTTCTCCAAACACCGCGAAACTATTTGTGGATTTTTTATGGACCAGAAGACTACCAATGGGCTAGAGCGGCACCCGAGGGGTGCCCCGAGGGAGGCACAACCCACCAGGGTGTGCCTGGGCCCCTAGGCGCACCCCGGTGGGTTGTGCCCACCTCAGTGGCCTCCCGCACCTACTGTTCGCCCTATAAATTCTAAAATATTCCAAAAATCCTTAGGGAGACCCTAGATCGGAAGTTCCGCCACCGCAAGCCTCTGTAGCCACCAAAAACCAATTGGGAGCCCGTTCCGGCATCCTGCCAGAGGGGGAGATCATCACCGGTGGCCATCTTCATCATCCCGGCGGCCACCATGATGAGGAGGGAGTAGTCCATCCTCGGGGTTGAGGATTTGTACCAGTAGCTATGTGTTTAATCTCTCTCTATCTCTCTCGTGATCTTGAGGTGTCACAATCTTCATATATTATGGGCTTCATTAACATAGATGGATCATATGATGTTTCTCCCCTCTCTACTCTTGTTGTGATGAATTGAGTCTTTAACCTTTGAAGTTTCGTCTTTTCGAATTGAATGTTCAGATATGAGAACACATGATATATGTCTTGCATATGAATACCTGTGGTGACAATGGGGTATTATTTTGATTCACTTGATATATGTTATGGCACTCAACTTGCGGATTCCCAAGGTGAATTTGGGGTAATCTATGTGTAGGGGTTGATGCATGTTTTTATTATCTTTTCTTCGAAGAAACTTTGGGGTCTCCTTGTAGTTATTTGTGTGGATTGAGTATTATGAATCTGAAATTGTTTGATACATATCGTATAATGAACTCACGGGTACTCGCGGTGACATTGGGGTATCTAGGTGATATTAGAGTTGGTTGATATGTATCATGTGGTGTTATTTTAGTATGAACTCTTGATTAGATCAATCGGAAAGAATAGCTTGCTGTTATTTTAGTACGAACTCTAGGATAGATTGATCAGAAAGAATAGCTTTGAGGTGGTTTCATACCCTACAAACAATTCCTATCTTTTGTTCTCCGCTAATAGGAACTCGGGAGTGATTCTTTATTACACTTTGAGGGATAATCATATGATCCAACTATGTTAGCATTGTTGAGAGATTGCACTAGTGAAAGTATGCATCCTAGGCCTCATTTTCCATTATTGCAATACCATTTGTGCTCTGTTTTATCATTTACTACCTTGCTGTTTTTTTATTGTTCGCACTACAAAAACTCATATCTACTATCCATACTAGATTTTTATCACCATCTCTTCGCCGAACTAGTGCACCTATACAATTTGCTATTGTATTGGGTGTGTTGGGGACACAAGAGATTTCTTGTATTTGATTGTAAGGTTGCTTGAGAGAGACTATCTTCATCCTACGTCTCCCACTGATTGATAAATCTTAGGTCATCCACTTGAGGGAAAATTGCTACTGTCCTACAAAACTCTGCGCTTGGAGGCCCAACACGTGTCTACAAGAATAAAGTTTCATAGTACAAATCAACACACAATATGCTTGATATGTGCAGATACAACATGGCATCACAACAAGAACTCTACGAATCAAAGTATTTATTCAGAAGGCTCCGAAGAGTCATACATAGTAAGAATTACAATCATGGGTCACATGACCCAACATACAGAGCATACAAGCAACGGAAGCATAACATGCCTGAGTACAGACAACTAAAAATGAAAAAGGCTGAGAAGCCTGACTATCTACAAGACCCTCCCAAGGGTACAAGATCATAGCTGAGGTAACAAGCTAAACATCGAAGTCCTCGCGGAACTACTAGTGAGACTGAAGTCTCTTTGCAAAAACATAAACTAAGCAAATGTGAGTACAAATGTACCCAGCAAGACTTACATCAGAACTAGCTACATATGCATCAGTATCAACAAAGGGGTGGTGGAGTTTAACTGTAGAAAGCCATCTTTGACTCAATGGCTATCATGTACTACGACTGCTGGTAACTCTTTTGAGGTGGCGCACACAAGTCTACATATCCACCATATCAATACACGACTATAGATCCCCTCCTGTCTCCCTACGAGAAGGCCATCCATAGCAATCACGCTTGTCTTGTGCATTTTAGAGTATCCACTTTCACTTGTCTATGAACTGCATAAGCAACCAAGTAGTCCATTACCGCGGACGCGGCTATTCGAATAGTTCGATAACCCTACAGGGGTGTACTTCTTCACACACGCTCTCGCCACTTACCGCCATGTACACATCATATATCTCGGCAACCTTCAAGCGGAAGCCTAATGGGGGTGTCGGCCATGACCTGACTAACCACACAAGTCCCTAGTCCAGGTTTATCGCCTATTCGGGTTCCATCCGCAAGGAGATCCGGCCGGGGTTTCCTCAACGGCCCCAAACGATGTGTACAAGGTTCCCGAGGCACCAAACGGGTGTCTCGGTACACCGGGCCACGTACATATCGCATCATAGCCCACCCCTAGGGTCAGCGCTGCGCACGGCCTCCAGTATACTACAAACACCAGAAACAACTTGCAACTCCTGGATAGAGGACAAGGGCGATTAATAAGTCGAGAGGGTCCATTTGTTTCGGGCCCAACACGTGGTAGTAGTTGATCTTAAATCACATATATAGAACTTAGTTCCTAAGGACGGTTCCAATGAAACAATCCACCATGTGCTCCTACATGGCCTATCATCAATACCTTTACCAAACCGTGTTCACACATTTAGCTCTCAACAGTAGGACATTTCACACCATTCTAATCCACCCCAGATGAATCAACCCTGACACAACTCTAAGCATAGCAGGCATGACAAGCAAGCATGAATGAGTAGGCACATCATGGCTCAAACAACTCCTACTCATGCTAGTGGGTTTCAACTATTTACTGTGGCAAAGAGAGGTCATGCAGAGGAAAGGGGTTCAACTACTTCAACATGTAATAGTTGAATCGTTGTTGTCCTAATGCAGTAAAAGAGAGTAGGAGCGAGAGAGTGGGATTGTATCGGAATGAACAAGGGGGTTTTGCTTGCCTGGCACGTATGAAGATAGTATAGCTCCTCATCGGTGTCATCAAACTCATCGCCGGAACAACGTCTACTGAGGGGGAACAACACTGGCAATTAGAGAAGGAATACAATCAATGCAATTCAACAATATGATGCATGATAATGACATGGCACCATGCTGTGATTTGAGCTAATGCACCTAAAACCAGATTAAATGAAGTTGGTTTGAACCAAAGATTCAAATTCAACTCCATATGTGATCATCCAAATGTCATTTATTTGATTTTCCAATTCAGCAGCTATAGGTTGTTCCAACATGCATGAAAATGGTACATATGGATAGATTGGATTTTTCTGATGATTTTTCATATATAAATTATTTCATTTGGAGTTATGGTTGAATTTCTAAGAATTTTTGAAGTTTTAACTATTTTCTGAAATTTCCTAGATTAGTTTTAATCCAGAAAATCCTTTACTACGTCAGCATGATGTCTGAGTGAGGTCAGTAGGTCAATGGGTCGGTCCAGGTCAAACCTGACCAGTGGGACCCATATGTCAGTGTCTAACTAACTACCTAAATTAATTAGCACTAATCTAATCCCAATCTAGATTAGTTAAGGGCCTAGGGCTAATTAAGTTTAATTAAAACTTAACCAAAATTAGCAGGGGCCTGGGCCCATTTGTCAGCGACCCAGGGGAGGTCAAACCCCTGGTCAAATAGGTCAAATGACTGGCAGTTATCCGCCGACGAGGCCGGACGCGGCAGAGGGCTACGGGATTGCGTCTCCAGCGACCGAATGAGTGGCGGAGACGTGCTATGCATAGCTGGGGAAGCGCCGCATCCATTGGTGCAAGTGGTTGGACACAGGGACGCCGGAAATGATGCCGACGAGCTCGACAACGGCGGCCGGAGTTCGGGCTCGGTCGTGCATGAGGCTATGGTGCACGGAGAGGCTAGGTGAAGTGCCCTACAGGCTCCTGGGAACTCCAGGAGTTAAACGGCATGCTCGGACGCGACCGAATCAAGCCATGGCCGTGACGACGACATGACCAGCATCGGCGAGGTCTCGACATCGGCGGAGATGGGGGCTACGCTAGGCTATTGAGCACGGGAAAGGAGGGGTTCGGTAGAGGAGCTCACGGCGATTGCAGCGGTGGCCTCGGCGAGCTCGGGGAGGGGCTGGTGAGGACGTGTAGTAGTCGGCAATCTCGGTCGGCCATGGTTGAAGAAGATGACGGGGAGAGCGCTCAGGGGCATCTGGCGGCACGTGGGTCGTTGAGGGGGCGTAGGCGACAGTGGCGAAGCTCTGGGATGCGATAGTGAGGCAAGGCGGTGATGGTGGCCGCGGCAACAGCGAGCGGCGGTGACGAGCATGCTCGGGTGCGCTGCAGGGAGAGAGCATAGGAGGGGAGATGAGGAGTGGATAGGCCAGCACTAATACATTTTAGATTCTTTCTGTTATTCTTTCTGTTTTTCTATTTTATTTCTTCTACTTTATTTTCGCTAGAGCACTAATACATTTTAGATAATGTTGAAACTTTTTGTGGACTCACTCTGAAATATCGAAAGGCCCTCTGCAAGTTTCAAATTATTTGGAGTTGTTTAAATATATATAGCATTTAAATGGCTCCAATTCAAATAAAATATGGGTTAATTCAAAAATCCATAAATGGCTAAGAAATATGCTCATCATTTTTGGCAGAGGTTTTTCACCTTATCAGAAATCATGAACATTTTCAAAGGGCATTTTGGGTTCTTTGAAAAATATTTTATTTGAACCTATTGAATTCCTTCTGGTGCTAGGGTGATCAATCCCCATTTCCACTTTAGATAAAATTTAAACATGATGCAACATGCAAATCTAACCCAAGTGCATTACTGAACCAGGGTTGTGATAACTCACCCCCACTAAACAAGAATCTCGTCCTGAGATTCAAGACGCGAGGTAAGAAGACAGAGGGGACACAAAGATAACACAATCTTCACGATCCAGGTTGCACCTCATAAAAATGTTGATTTGATCATCAACTTTGTCTCGACATCTTGCTTTGAGAACAACACGAGGACAAAAGAGCGAGATAACTCTACAAGGATGGATCATCTTAACGATCACAGGATCAACTCACGGAATGACACATAGAAACATCTCTTGAGTCGAGGGCAAAACACATATGAGGAGCGATGGAAAGAAGCAGGTGACGAAGGTTCAGATTGGCAGGCAACAATTCCATGCTTAGAAGATGGTGCATGGTTTCAAAGTAGCGAGGAATGATTACCATGATTCCATAACAGGACACCTTGGGGAGGTGACCCGTAGAATTATTCCCTTAAGTGGCAAAAATAATTACTTTTGATATCTAGATCATTGAAACTCTCTATACCAGCCTATGGCAAAACCCAATTGACCATTTGAAGGAGTTCGAGAGAATGACATACTCGAACTAGAATGGATGATGTGGACTACCTTTTTGAAGATAATGCAATGGATGAGTTTTGCTTATCATCAGGAAAGGATGGGGCCTAGGGTAAGCCCACTTTTGAGGATGATCCTGAATAACAATTACTAAGAAGGCAGACCATAGTAAAATGGCACAAGGTGCAAGCTGGGAACAAATCGCGAATGCTGGGAGTGATTCTAGTAACTAGGGAAAGAAGTCGAGAGTGATTCCACTGTTTGAATGGTTAGTGTATAATCGAGGAAACTGAGAGCACAAGGACCCATAAGGAATAACTTCTACAATAAGTCTCACGAAATCCTCAAGGAGAAGATGGTCAAATAGCCCAATCAAGATACTGCAATGATAGATCTTCCGGCTAGCTGTGTCGGACAGAACATCAACCTTGTCGGGACCTACATTATAGATCTTGGAAAAGTTCCAACCATCATATCTGCGTGAGATTTAGATCTGGTTGGTAACAGGGATATTTCAGACAACATGTCTGGAAAAGAAACTTTGCAACACAAAATGACGAGATGACATTGCAAGATTCTCAGGAAATAAACTGCGATAGCAAGCTCCAAAACATGAGTTGGTTCTGCTACATACATGTGAACACGCTGTCCCAGAAAAGCGTGACCACTTAGTAGTCTTACAATGAAACACTACCTAGTCCAGGTTGGGAATCATCGTTGTAGAGAGCGAAGTCCTTGCATGAGTCATATGATTAGCTCTTATGAAGGAACTTCTTCTCTTTGAACAAATAAATCAGTGGCTTGGTGTGCTAGGGATACATATAGAATGAAGGTTGCAAGTCTCCAAACCACAAAACACTTGCACGTATGCATGATTGACTTGGAATGATTCTAGAGGAAGCAAAAATAAACTTTCTCGAATTCACGGCGGCAACTTGCACCAAGTGCAGGTGTATTAGAGGAAGTCACTTCTTTCATCCAACATATGCTTCATGCACGGGACATGAAGGTAATGCTTACATAAGTTTCCAACACTAGCTTAATGTCCAACAAAATCATGGAGAATGATGACCCACAAGTATAGGGGATCTATCGTAGTCCTTTCGATAAGTAAGAGTGTCGAACCCAATGAGGAGCAGAAGGAAATGATAAGCGGTTTTCAGCAAGGTATTCTCTGCAAGTACTGAAATAAGTGGTAATAGATAGTTTTGTGATAAGATAAATTGTAACGAGCAACAAGTAACAAAAGTAAATAAAGTGCAGAAAGGTGGCCCAATCCTTTTTGTAGCAAAGGACAAGCCGGGACAAACTCTTATAATAGGGAAAGTGCTCCTGAGGATACATGGGAATATCGTCAAGCTAGTTTTCATCACGTCATATGATTCGCGTTCGGTACTTTGATAATTTGATATGTGGGTGGACCGGTGCTTGGGTACTGCCCTTACTTGTACAAGAATCCCACTTATGATTAACCTCTATTGCAAGCATCCACAACTACAACAAAAGTAACCATAGCATGAAACATATGGATCCAAATCAGCCCCTTACGAAGCAATGCATAAACTAGGGTTTAAGCTTTTGTCACTCTAGCAACCCATCATCTACTTATTACTTCCCAATGCCTTCCTCTAGGCCCAAATAATGGTGAAGTTTTATGTAGTCGACGTTCACATAACACCACTAGAGGTTAGACAACATACATCTTATCAAAATATCGAATGAATACCAAATTCACATGACTACTAATAGCAAGACTTCTCCCTTGTCCTCAGGAACAAACGTAATTACTCACAAAGCATATTCATGTTCATAATCAGAGGGGTAATAATGTGCATAAAGGATCTGAACATATGATCTTCCACCAAATAAACCAACTAGCATCGACTACAAGGAGTAATCAACACTACTAGCAATCTACTAGCACCAATCCCGGACTTGGAGACAAAGATTGGATACAAGAGATGAACTAGGGTTTGGAGATGAGATGGTGCTGGTGAAGATGTTGATGGAGATTGCCCTCTCCCGATGAGAGGAGCGTTAGTGATGACGATGGTGATGATTTCCCCCTCCCGGAGGGAAGTGTCCCCGGCAGAACAGCTCTGCCGGAGCCATAGATTGGTTCCGCCAAGGTTCCGCCTCGTGGCGGCGGAGTCTCGTCCCAAAAGGTTGCCTTCTATTTTTTTCTCATCGAAAGACTTCATATAGGAGAAGATGGGCATCGAAGAGCCACCAGGGGGCCCACGAGGTAGGGGTACGCGCCCAGGGGGGGCCCACCCTCGTGAGCAGGGTGTGGCCCCCCTGGCCTTCATCTTTGGCGACGATTTTTCTTTATTTATTTTAAGACATTCCGTGGAGTTTCAGGACTTTTGGAGTTGCGCAGAATAGTCCTTCAATATTTGCTACTTTTCCAGCCCAGAATTCCAGCGGCCGGCATTCTCCCTCTTCATGTAAACCTTGTAAAATAAGAGAGAATAGCCATAAGTATTGTGACATAACATGAATCAACAGCCCATAATGCAATAAATATTGACATAAAAGCATTATGCAAAACGGACGTATCAGAGAACATAGGAATGTTGTCGATGGGCTCAACAACAATTCATCCAGGATTCCATATAGATGGAATTCCACAATTAAGTGAATACAGTGATAGCATTGGTTAGACCAAAAGATGTAATGGTGTATGCTCAAGGGATCAACCACAAGTAAGACAACATTATGAACATCGTTGTTTGTGATTTGATTTGATGATAGCCCATGCTCAAATCAAAGATGGGATAAGATGATAGGTCCATTAACTAATCATGTGGCTCAGTCGATGAACCATCTTTCTTCAACACACATACAAAATATCCCTTAAAATGAACTTAGTTAGGGAAGCTTTTATCCTCCAACTCTCCAAATTGTTGTTTAGCTTAACCAACTAGCTTAGGGGTATCCAACACAAATTCTTGGAGAAGGGGTGGTTTACAAGAAACCAACTTGATCACGAACTCAACATAACGGTCAAGGGACAACCTGGTGATACTTTCGAGAAGATATTCAGAAAATCACGAACCACCAGTATGTTATTAAGCTCGAGAACAATCTTGCTTTCGAGGCAAGACGATGTGATCAAATAAGGAAAGGGTTGACACAATCCTAACTCATCGATCGAGGTGCGCACAAGGAAATATGGACCAGGTAGCACAATCTATCTTAGAATGATGATTCAATAACCAACACACTAGGAATGAAATTATTGTCCTTTAACTACCAAGCAATGAGGTTGCTAGGAGTATTGGTTTCACACATCATTATTCATCTGTCGGCATTCTGGTTACAATAACACGAGGACCAGTGAATGAATAGTTATGGCAAGAAGTATTACTGCAGTAGGAATTCATAAGAGGTGGTGCAATTCCTATGATATTCTTGACAAAAGAGGTAATACTCCATGGTAGAACAGAATAAAAGATGGAGTGGCATTTTGATCTGTGGGATACAACTGCTTTGACCAAATCCTAGAAATGGATAAGGTACTGGAGTTTGTTTCTCCTAGTCATTCCGGAATAGAATGGCTTGACAGACCTCAAGAGTAAAAGGCATCGATGAACACAAACACGCAACTACTCCTGACTATCAATTGATAGACGGAGCTCGGAATACAACTGAAGAGGGACAACTCAAAGAACATATGATTTTTCTGAGTTGTGGATGCATAGATTAGTATGTCAAACAAGTTCAACATATTTCTTCCAGATAACCCATGTAGAAAGGTAGGACTGGCAGATCCACAATATAGAATGGAGAATGCATCGAGAGCACTCTTGTGATCTTTTGGTTCAAGAACTTCCGCCATAAGCAGTTCATGGTATTGGAAGAACGATATACCACAGACCTCAAAGACTATCACAATGGTTACTAATATCCTAAAGGAATGAGAAAACACTATCAACATGAATGAGTAGAGTGAATTTCGGGTTCAAAAACCCAGGATGGAATGCCTACTGACTAAATGGCATCACGGGATGCTTTCGAGAATGACAGCTAGAATCATCACACTGGGAACACAAAACATGGCTAGATTACTAGGTGATTGTCTAAGATACCCTAGTGTCATAATAATAGCTTCAAAATATATGTCGAGGCAATGGAGTACCTCAACTCAGCAATTAGTGTGGTTAATCTGGCACAAAGGAACATCGGTAATGAGAAGAAGGAATTTGCAAATGCATCAGACTAGTTAGAAACCTGGGATGACTCGGACAACATAACTGCTGTAAATGCTCAAAATTATTTGAGACATCCTGCAAAATGGTGGAATGACCACTTAACATCGCGATATCAAGGTTTTGAGGCCAGCTATGAACACACGGAAGTAGTAGGAACTGAATCGAGGCTTGAAACCATCAATCATGTAAGTCTACGGATTAGTAACACGTGATCCTGATAGAAAGATGAGAATCCTAGTTCTTAATCCCCCTAGGAAAGAAGAGGGTGACTCAGATAAAAAGGCATAAGGTAAAGAAGTAAAAAGAGCCTTATGTTCCCTTCCACAATCAATTCCCTTATATAACTAAAGCATTTCTAGACACGACTTCAACCAGTTTGGCTTGGTAATCCTACAGGAAGTCAGGCTCTGATACCAAAGCTATCAGGACCCCGATCCTAAGTCACACCAATCTAGCATGTAACACATCATATCACTTTGTGGCCTCACGTACGTTATCCCCATGAGTGCCACCTTACCTGGCCCAGGACCATTTACGCCTTTTGGCTCACGTATATGATAGTGTTGCTAGCATCCATATGATAGAGAACCCGGGCCGACATGACTAGTCGTAAACCCAAGGTGGCACTAACTTACAGGGACGGGCATACATGACCCAGCAATGAACGTGTCGGTCATCAACATATGAACCCAAGTCATAGCAAGCTACAAGGACTTAAAGGAACAATGCGTGGCATTTCCCCGAAGGGACAGACACAGGGACGAACAAGGAAACATGCCGATCAATCCATGTGTTCTGGAGTAGTAGCAAGCTGCCATGGCTCAGTGGAAGCACTAGGAGACATTTCCCCATAATAGAGGCTACCAAGAATAAACAACTAGGTTGTCAGATCCCACACATACCAAGCATTTTAAAATCATACACACAATATGCTTGATATATGCAAATACAACATGGCATCACAACAAAACTCTACAACTCAAAGTATTTATTCAGAAGGCTCTGAAGAGTCATACATAGTAAGAATTACAATCACGGGTCACATGACCCAACATACAGAGCATACAAGCAACGAAAGCATAACATGTCTAAGTACAGACAACTAAAAATGAAAAAGGTTGAGAAGCCTGACTATCTACAAGACCCTCCTAAGGGTACAAGATCGTAGCTGAGGTAACAAGCTAAACGTCGAAGTCCATGCAAAACTACTAGTGAGACTGAAGTCTCTCTGCAAAAACATAAATTAAGCAAACGTGAGCACAAATGTACCCAGCAAGACTTACATCAGAACAAGCTACATATGCATTAGTATCAACAAAGGGGTGGTGGAGTTTAACTGCAGCAAGCCAGCTTTAACTCAGTGGTTGTCCTGTACTACGACTGCCGGTAACTCTTTTGAGGTGGCGCACACGAGTCCACATATCAACCATATCAATACACCACTATGGATCCGCTCCCGTCTCCCTACGAGAAGTCCATCCATAGCACTCACGCTTATCTTGCGCATTTTAGAGTATCCACTTCCTTGTCTCTGAACTGCATTAGCAACCAAGTAGTCCATTACCGCAGACGCGGCTATTCGAATAGTTTTATAACCCTGCAGGGGTGTACTTCTTCACACACGCTCTCACCACTTAACGCCGTGTACATGTCATGTATCTCGGAAACTGATACATCTCCAACATATCTATAATTGTTTGATTGTTCCATGCTATTATATTATCATTCTTGGATGTTTTACTATCATTTTATAGTCATTTTATATCATTTTTTGTACTAACCTATTGACATAGTGCCCAGTGCTAGTTGATGTTTTCTGCATGTTTTTTACATCGCAAGAAATCAATATCAAACGGGGTCCAAAAGCAGCAAAACTCCTGGAAGATTTTTTTTGGCCAGAAGTCATCCAGTGGGCCAAGGAAGCACGTGGGGGGTGGCTCGAGGGGAGCAACACCCACCAGGGCACACCAGGAGGCCCAGGCGTGCCATGGTGGGTTGTTCCCACCTCAAGTGCCCCCTGAACTGCCTCTTTGCTCTATAAATACCCCAATATTCTAGAAACCCTAGGGGAGTCGGTGAAAATCAATTCCAGCTACCGCAGAGTCCAGAACCACCAGATCCAATCTAGACACCATCATGGAGGGGTTCACCACTTCCATTGGTGCCTCTCCGATGATGCGTGAGTAGTTCTTTGTAGACCTATGGGTCCCTAGTTAGTAGCTAGATGGCTTCCTCTCTCTCTTGATTATCAATACAATGGTCTCTTGGAGATCCATATGATGTAAGCCTTTTTGCGGTGTGTTTGTTAGGATCCGATGAACTTTGAGTTTATGCTCAGATCTATGTTTTTATCCATGAAAGTTATTTGAGACTCCTTTGATCTCTTATATGCATGATTGCTTATAGCCTCGTATTTCTTCTCTAATATTTGGGTTTTGTTTGGCCAACTTGATCTATTTATCTTGCAATGGGAAGAGGTGCTTTGTAGTCGGTTCGATCTTACGCTGCTTGATCCTAGTGACAGAAGGGGAACCGACACGTATGTATCGTTGCTACTAAGGATAACAAGATGAGATCTATATCTTCGCAATAGATATATGGATCTTTTCTACATCATGTCATCATTCTTATTGCATTACTCCAGTTTTCCATTAGCTTAATACACTATATGCATGCTGGATAGCGGTCGATGTGTGGAGTAATAGTAGTAGATGCAGGCAGGAGTCGATCTACTAATCTTGGACGTGATGACTATATAATGATCATTGCCTGGATATCGTCATGATTTTTTGAACTCCTATCAGTTGCCCAATAGTAATTGTTTTCCCACCGTTTTCTATTTTTCTCGAGAGAAGCCACTAGTGAAACCTATGGCCCCTGGGTCTCTTTTCATCAAATTTGCCTTTGCGATCTATTTGCCTTTGCATTTATTTTCAGATATGTTAAACCAAAACTACAAAAATACCTTGCCGCAATTTATTTGTTCTGTGTTCTATTTATCCTATCTACCACTTTTGCCTCATGTTATTTGCCTATCTTGAGGCGTCGTACCCAAAAGGGATTGACAACCCCTTTAACACGTCGGGTTGCGAGTATTTGTTATTTGTGTGCAAGTGTTGTTTACGTGGTGTGAGGAGGTTCTCCTACTTGTTCGATAACCTTGGTCTCATCACTGAGGGAAATACTTACCATCGCTATACTGCATCATCCCTTCCTCTTTGGGGAAATACCGACGTAGTTCTAGCAGACATCAAAAGGAATTTCTGGCACCGTTGTCGGGGAGGATCTTCATCATCAACCAGGTTCCTAATCACAAATCTCATCTCCTCACAATTTACATTATTTTCCATTTGCATCTCTTTTTCCTCTCCCCCACTTCACAAAAAAATTGCCGTTTTATTCGCCCTCCTTCTCGTTCGCCGTTTTCTTGTCAGATCTCTTATTTGCTTGAACTTGTCGTGACTTTCGTATGGCAGAAATAGATGATGGCCTAACTCCTAAAATGGAGCATACAGGTAATCTGGATGCTAGAACTTTTGTCTTGGGGCAAGGGAATTTTATGGGAAAAGAACATATCCAAGAATTTTTCAATTGTGTCGAAAAATTAAGTCTTGATGATATCCCTATACTTAAAAGGACTAAATCTTATGCGGAAGCTATTTCAGCACTTGTTTTGAAGCTTGAAACTAGATTTATTCATACTCATCCTACCTTGCAAAGATTATTTTATGAGTTGCCCATTATAAACGATCCTAAAGCTACAAAGTTAGCCACTCTTGTTTTGATGAATGAATTTGACTACATAATACAGGAAGCTAGGGAAATCTTTGATTTTTATGGCATGAATCGTGAAAAACCCGTGATTGATGAAATTCTTTATAATAGTGATTATGCTTTGAGACATTTGCTTGGAGATAACCAAATCTTTGATGAGAATCTTAAAAAGCAAGTCCTCGTTTTAAATATGATCCAACAAGTTTTAAACGATGTTAATCAACACTATTCTTGGATCACTGCCAGAAATCAAAGGGGTTATGATAAAAAGAAACTTGATAGTGCCAAGGTTTCCACGGATAATGTGTTTTACGTCTTATTTATGAAGCCTCCCGAGACAAATACCTCCCAGGGAAACAAGGGTAAGAGTGACGAAACTTAGATCCTACGCGTTATGCCTAGCTAGGGGCGTAAAACGATAGCGCTTGTTGGGAGGCAACCCAATGAATAAAATTTATTTTTGCTTTTTGTTATTGTGTGTTAGCACAATTATGCTACTGTTATTATTGTGTTTTTTGTGTTTTAATTAGTGTTTTTGCCAAGCAAGGCCTTTGGGAAGACTTGGGTGAAAGTTCATTTGATCTTGCTGAAAAACAGAAACTTTTGCGCTGACGAGATTATTTGTAATTGTTTATAGAAGAGTGGTTCTGAGTTGATTCTTTTTGCAGAAGATTAATAGACAAATTACTCACGTACACTAATTTATTTAAGAATTTTTCGAGTTACATAAGTATTCGAAATATTCAGATTGCTACAGACTGTTCTGTTTTTGACAGATTCTGTTTTCTTTGCGTTGTGTGCTTGTTTTGATGATTCTATGGTTTTCTTTGATGAGTTTTTTGCCATAGAAAAGTTGGAATACAGTAGATATAATGCAAAAAATAAAAATAGGTTTGCTACAGTACTTATAGTAGTGGTTTGGTTTCTTATACTAACGGATCTCACGAAGGTTTTGTTTGAGTTTTATGTGATTGAAGTTTTCAAGTTTTGGGTTATCTTACGATGGATGAAGGAATAGGGATTAGCAAAAGGCTAAGCTTGCGGATGCCTGAGGCACCCAAGATAATATTCAAAGAAGTAGCAAGCAACTAAGCTAGGGGATGCCCCCGAGTGGCATCCCCTCTTTCTTCTAACAACCATCGGTATTTTTCTAGAAACTATGTTTTTATTCGTCAGATAATATGAGTTTTGCTCGGAGCATCTTGTATGATATGAGTCTTTGCTTGTTTTTCTTTGTGTTTTAAGTGTTGAATCCTTGCTGGATACACCCATTTGAGAGAGCCAAAAATTATGCTATGCTTGCTCCTATTCTTCACTTAAATTTTTAGAGCCATGGATTTGCTCTAGTACTTCACTTATATCTTTTTGAGCACGGTGTGCTTTGTTATTTTTGAAGACATGCTCTCATGCTTCACTTAGATTTTTTTGGGAGTTAGTAAAAATTTAAGAAATTATCTCTTGCTTCACTTAGATTATTTTGAGAGAAAAGAAAAATTATGCTCATGATCTTCACTTATATTTTGTTTGAGCTTATCAAAAGCAACATATGAAATTAGTCACAAAGTGATAGATATCCAAGGAGGATATAATAAAAACTTTCAGGAAGATCATTGGACAAAATAAACTTGATTCTTAGTAATGGTTTTGAGACATGACGATATGATATGTGAGTCATGTTGATGAGTAATTGTGCGTTAGTGAGAATATTGATGTTAAGGTTTGTGATTCCCTTTGCAAGCACGAAAGTCAATAGTTATGCAATGAAATTTATATCCTACTTATGGTGTATTATTCGGTGTTACTTATGCTTAATGCTTGGGTACGAGATTTTTTGCTTTTTGGTTGGTCGCTTCTCAATCTATTTGCTAGCCTTCATTTTGCGCTATGTATGATCACTACTTGTGCATCCAAAACCCTTTAAACCAGTTTTGCCATATGAGTCCACTATACCTACCTATATGCGGTATTTCCATGCCGTTCTAAGCAAATTTTCATGTGCCATCTCTAATTTTCAAAATAAATTTCTCTTTTGTGTGCTCTACTGCTCGCGAAGCGGTGAAGGGTAGCCAATATTTTCCATGCTAGATGTGTTATTCTCACGATGAGTGTTTATTCACTTGTCATTGCACGAGAGTACGACAAAGGTATTATGGATGCCCAGTCCCGAAATGAAAAATGAATTTACTTTATGTTTTCAAATAATAAATTCCTTGGAAAGTGTTGGTATGGAGGGCACCCATGGATACGGTTAGCCATGGAAAGTGAAAGTAATGGTGGAAAAAGGAATAAACTTTATTTTCTGTTTGGGAACCGCCTATGATGTATCTAGCATGGAAAGTGTGGGGATGCTCCAAATCGCTTTCGTTGGTGGGAAAAGTATCCCTCTCAAAAATATTTTTATCTCTCAATTTAAACATTGAGCTCTGGCACCTCTACAAATCCCTACTTCCCTCCGTGAAGGGCCTTTCTTTTACTTATGCATTTTTTATTTTGAATTTGAGTCTCCACCTTCTCCTATAAAGCACCAACTAAGGGGCACTATGATCGTATTTGAGCATTGGGTGTAGCTAATATTCAAGTGTGTTTCATGAATGGATCAATGATTGAGCATGATGGGCTAGGGATAACTTGCTTTAGTGTTGATATTTTGAAAGACATTGTTGCTTGTTGGTAATGCTTGAGTATTAAAGTCTTCATGTCAAAACTAGACTATTGCTTTGAATCATATAAAAGTCCATATGTCCATGCTATAAAGAAAAGAAATGCGATGAACATGTTAGGCAACATTCCACTTCAAAAATTATGTTTTTATCATTTACCTACTCGAGGACGAGCATGAATTAAGCTTGGGGATGCTGACACGTCTCCAATGCATCTATAATTTTTTATTGTTCCATGCTGTTATATTATCATTCTTGGATGTTTACAATCATATTATATCATTTTTTGGTACTAACCTATTGACATAGTGCCCAGTGCCAGTTGTTGTTTTCTGCATGTTTTTTACATCGTAGGAAATCAATATCAAATGGAGTCCAAATGCAGCGAAACCCCTTGAGGAGTTTTTTGGGCCAGAAGACATCCAGTGGGCCAAGGAAGCACCTGGGGGTGGCTCGAGGGGAGCAGCACCCACCAGGGCGCGCTAGGAGGCCCAGGCGCGCCCTCGTGGGTTGTGCCCACCTCGGGTGCCCCCAGAACCACATTGATACGTCCATTTTGCATCATGCTTTTATGAAAATATTTATTGCATTATGGGCTGTTATTTCACGTTATGTCACAATACTTATGGCTATTCTCTCTTATTTTACAAGGTTTATATGAAGAGGGAGAATTGCCGGCAGCTGGAATTCTGGGCTGGAAAAGGAGCAAATATTGGAGGCCTATTCTACGCAACTCCAAAAGTCCTGAAACTCCACGGAATACCTTAAAATAAATAAAGAAAAATTGTCGCCAAAGATGAAGGCCAGGGGGCCCACACCCTGCTCACAAGGGTGGGGGGGGGGGTGCCCCCCTGGGCGTGCCCCCTACCTCGTGGCCCCCTTGGTGGCTCTCCGACGCCCATCTTCTCCTATATGAAGTCTTTCGATGAGAAAAAAAATAGAAGGCAACCTTTCGGGACGAGACTCTGCCGCCACGAGGCGGAACCTTGGCGGAACCAATCTAGGGCTCCGGCAGAGCTATTCTCCCGGGGACACTTCCCGCCGGGAGGGGGAAATCATCACCATCATCATCACCAACGCTCCTCTCATCGGGAGAGGGCAATCTCCATGAACATCCTCACCAGCACCATCTCATCTCCAAACCCTAGTTCATCTCTTGTATCCAATTCTTGTCTCCAAGTCCGGGATTGGTGCTAGTAGGTTGCTAGTAGTGTTGATTACTCCTTGTAGTTGATGCTAGTTGGTTTATTTGGTGGAAGATCATATGTTCAGATCCTTTATGCATATTATTACCCCTCTGATTATGAACATGAATATACTTTGTGAGTAATTACGTTTGTTCCTGAGGACAAGGGAGAAGTCTTGCTATTAGTAGTCATGTGAATTTGGTATTCGTTCGATATTTTGATAAGATGTATGTTGTCTAACCTCTAGTGGTGTTATGTGAACGTCGACTACATAACACTTCACCATTATTTGGGCCTAGAGGAAGGCATTGGGAAGTAATAAGTAGATGATGGGTTGCTAGAGTGACAGAAGCTTAAACCCTAGTTTATGTGTTGCTTCGTAAGGGGCTGATTTGGATCCATATATTTCATGCTATGGTTAGGTTTACCTTAATACTTTTGTTGTAGTTGCAGATGCTTTCAATAGAGGTTAATCATAAGTGGGATGCTTGTTCAAGTAAGAACAGCACCCAAGCACCGGTCCACCCACATATCAAATTATCAAAGTACCGAACGCGAATCATATGAGCTTGATGAAAACTAGCTTGACGATATTCCCATGTGTCCTCGGGAGCTCTTTTCCTATTATAAGAGTTTGTCCAGGCTTGTCCTTTGCTAGAAAAAAGGATTGGGCCACCTTGCTGCACTTTATTTACTTTTGTTACTTGTTGCTCGTTACCATTTATCTTATCACAAAACTATCTGTTACCACTTATTTCAGGACTTGCAGAGAATACCTTGCTGAAAACCGCTTATCATTTCCTTCTGCTCCTCATTGGGTTCGACACTCCTACTTATCGAAAGGACTACGATAGATCCCCTATACTTGTGTGTCATCAAGACTCTTTTCTGGCGCCGTTGCCGGGGAGTGAAGCGCCTTTGGTAGGTGGAATTTGGTAAGGAAAAATTTATTTAGTGTGCTGAAATTTTCTGTCACTTGTTACTATGGAAAGTAATTGTCTGAGGGGCTTGTTCGGGGTATCTTCACCCCGTCCAGTAGAGCAAAGAGTTGCTCCTCAACCTACTCAACCTACTGAACCTTTTGAAAATGAAACTCCTTTTGAGATTCGTTCGGTTATGATGGAAAAACTGCTAGCTAACACTTTTACAGGAGATGGAACAAAGCATCCTGATGAACATCTATGCTATGTGGATGATGTTTGTGGACTATTTAAGCTTGCAGGTATACCCGATGATGTTGTTAAGAAGAAGGCTTTCCCTTTATCTTTAAAGGGAGACACATTGACATGGTATAGGCTATGTGATGATATGAGATCATGGAACTATAAAAGATTGAAATTGGAATTTCATCAGAAGTATTACCCTATGCATCTTGTTCATCGTGATCGCAATTATATATATAATTTTTGGCCTCGCGAAGGATAAAGCATCGCTCAAGCTTGGGGGAGGCTTAAATCAATGTTATATTCATGCCCCAATCATGAGCTCTCAAGAGAAGTGATTATGCAAAGTTTTTATGCTCGGCTTTCTGATAACAATCGCACCATGCTCGATACTTCTTGTGCTGGCTCTTTTATGATGAAGACTATGAATTTAGATGGAATTTATTGGATAGAATTAAACGCAACTCTGAAGATTGGGACCTCGACGAAGGTAAGGAGTCAGGTATGACACCTAAGTTTGATTGTGTTAAATCTTTTATGGATACCAATATTTTCCGTAAGTTTAGCACTAAATATGGACTTGACTCTGAGATAGTAGCTTCTTTCTGTGAATCTTTTGCTACTTATGTTGATCTCCCCAAGGAGAAGTGGTTTAAATATCATCCTCCCATAGAAGTAAAAGTAGCTGCACCTATTAAAGTTGAAGAAAAGATTGTCACTTATAATGATCCTATTGTTCCCACTTCTTATGTTGAGAAACCACCTTTCCCTGTTAGAGTGAAGGATCATGCTAAAGCTTCAACTGTTGTTCGTAAAAGCAATACTAGAACTTATACACCTCCTGAGCAAGTCAAAGTAGAACCTAATATTGCTATTGTTAAGGATCTCTTGTCTGATAATATTGATGGGCATGTTATTCAATTCTATGGTGAAACTGCCATAATTGCTAAACCTTGTGATAGAGATAAGCATAGACCTGCGATAGGCGTGCCTGTTATTTCTGTTAAAATAGGAGATCATTGTTATCATGGCTTGTGTGATATGGGTGCTAGTGCTAGTGTTATACCCATTGACTTATACAAAGAAATTATGCATGATATTGCACCTGCTGAGTTAGAAGATATTGATGTTACAATTAAACTTGCCAATAGAGATACTATATCTACAGTGGGAATTGTTAGAGATGTTGAAGTCTTGTGTGAAAAAACCAAATATCCCGCTGATTTTCTTGTTCTTGGTTCTCCACAAGATAGCTTTTGTCCCATTATATTTGATAGACCCTTTCTTGAATACTGTTAATGCTAAGATAGACTGCAAAAACAATGTTGTTACTGTTGGCTTGAATGATATGGTTCATGAGTTTAATTTCTCTAAATTTAGTAAACAACATCGTGAGGAAGAATTGCCTAGTAAGGATGAAATTATTGGTCTTGCTTCTATTGCCGTACCTCCTAGTGATCCTTTAGAACACTATTTGCTAGACCATGAAAATGATATGTTCATGAATGAAAGAAGGGAAATAGATGAAGTATTCTTTAAACAGGAACCTATTCTGCAACACAATATGCCTGTTGAAATCCTAGGGGATCCTCCTCCACCCAAGGGTGATCCCGTGTTTGAGCTTAAACCGTTGCCTGATAATCTTAAATATGCTTATCTTGATGAAAAGAAAATATATCCTGTCATTATTAGCGCTAACCTTTCAGAGCATGAAGAAGAAATATTATTGAAAACTCTGAAGAAGCACCGTGCCGCTATTGGATATACTCTAGATGATCTTAAGGGCATCAGTCCCACTCTATGTCAACATAAAATAAATTTGGAAGCGGATGCCAAACCAGTTTGTGATCCTCAACGACGTTTGAATCCTAAAATGAAAGAAGTGGTAAGAAAGGAAATACTCAAGCTTCTGGAGGCAGGTATAATTTATCCCATTGCTGATAGTCAGTGGGTAAGTCCTGTCCATTGTGTCCCTAAGAAGGGAGGTATTACTGTTCTCTCTAATGATAAAGATGAATTGATTCCACAAAGAATTATCACAGGTTATAGGATGGTAATTGATTTTCGCAAGTTAAATAAGGCTACTAAGAAAGATCATTACCCCTTACCTTTTATTGATCAAATGCTAGAAAGATTATGCAAACATACACATTATTGCTTTCTAGATGGTTATTCCGGTTTTTCTCAAATACCTGTGTCAGCTAAGGATCAATCAAAGACTACTTTTACATGCCCTTTTGGTACTTTTTCTTATAGACGTATGCCTTTTGGTTTATGTAATGCACCTGCTACCTTTCAAAGATGCATGATGGCTATATTCTCTGACTTTTGCGAGAAAATTTGTGAGGTTTTCATGGACGACTTTTCCGTCTATGGTTCCTCTTTTGATGATTGCTTGAGCAATCTTGCTCGAGTTTTGCAGAGATGTGAAGAAACTAATCTTGTCTTGAATTGGGAAAAGTGCCACTTTATGGTTAATGAAGGTATTGTCTTGGGGCACAAAGTTTCTGAAAGAGGTATTGAAGTTGATAAAGCCAAGGTTGATGCTATTGAAAAGATGCCATGTCCCAAGGACATCAAAGGTATAAGAAGTTTCCTTGGTCATGCCGGATTTTATAGGAGGTTCATTAAGGACTTCTCAAAAATATCTCGGCCTCTAACTAATTTATTACAAAAAGATGTACCATTTGTCTTTGATGATGATTGTGTAGAAGCATTTGAAATACTTAAGAAAGCATTAGTCTCTGCACCTGTTGTTCAGCCACCTGATTGGAATTTACCCTTTGAAATTATGTGTGATGCTAGTGATTATGCTGTAGGTGTTGTTCTAGGGCAAAGAGTTGATAAGAAATTAAATGTTATCCATTATGCTAGTAAGACTCTAGACAATGCTCAAAGAAATTATGCTACTACCGAAAAGGAACTTTTAGCAGTTGTATTTGCTTGTGATAAATTCAGACCCTATATTATTGATTCTAAAGTAACTATTCACACAGATCATGGTGCTATTAAATATCTTATGGAAAAGAAAGATGCAAAACCTAGACTTATTAGATGGGTTCTCTTTCTGCAAGAATTTGATTTGCATATTGTTGATAGAAAAGGAGCTGAGAACCCCGTTGCAGACAACTTATCTAGGTTAGAGAATGTTCTTGATGACCCACTACCTATTGATGATAGCTTTCCTGATGAACAATTAAATGTCATAAGCACTTCTCGTAGCACTCCATGGTATGCTGATTATGCTAATTACATTGTTGCTAAATTTATACCACCTAGCTTCACATACCAACAAAAGAAAAAGTTTTTCTATGACTTGCAACATTACTTTTGGGATGACCCACATCTTTATAAAGAAGGAGTAGATGGTGTTATTAGACGTTGTGTACCTGAGCATGAACATGAACAGATCCTACGCAAGTGTCACTCCGAAGCTTATGGAGGACACCACGCTGGAGATAGAACTGCACATAAGGTATTGCAATCCGGTTTTTATTGTCCTACTCTCTTCAAGGATGCCCGTAAGTTTGTGTTGTCTTGTGATGAATGTCAAAGAATTGGTAATATTAGTAGACGTCAAGAAATGCCTATGAATTATTCACTTGTTATTGAACCATTTGATGTTTGGGGCTTTGATTATATGGAACCTTTTCCTGCCTCTAATGGATATACTCATATTTTAGTTGCTGTTGATTACGTTACTAAGTGGGTAGAAGCTATTCCAACTAGTAGTGCTGATCATAACACCTCTATTAAAATGCTTAAGGAAGTTATTTTTCCGAGGTTTGGAGTCCCTAGATATTTAATGACTGATGGTGGTTCACACTTTATTCATGGCGCTTTCCGTAAGATGCTTGCTAAATATGATGTTAATCATAGAATTGCATCTCCATATCACCCGTAGTCTAGTGGTCAAGTAGAATTGAGCAATTGAGAGCTCAAATTAATTTTGCAAAAGACTGTCAATAGGTCTAGAAAGAATTGGTCCAAGAATCTTGATGATGCATTATGGGCCTATAGAACTGCATATAAAAATCCTATGGGTATGTCTCCGTATAAAATGGTTTATGGAAAAGCTTGTCACTTACCTCTCGAACTAGAACATAAGGCATACTGGTCTATTAAAGAGCTCAACTATGATTTCAAACTTGCTGGTGAGAAGAGGTTATTTGATATTAGCTCACTTGATGAATGGAGAACCCAAGCTTATGAAAATGCCAAGTTGTTTAAAGAAAAGGTTAAAAGATGGCATGACAAAAGGATACAAAAGCGTGAGTTTAATGTAGGTGATTATGTATTGCTATACAATTCTCGTTTAAGATTTTTTGCAAGAAAACTTCTCTCTAAATGGGAAGGCCCTTACGTTATCGAGGAGGTCTATCGTTCCGGTGCCATAAAAATCAACAACTTCGCAGGCACAAATCCGAAGGTGGTAAACGGTCAAAGGATCAAACACTATATCTCAGGTAATCCTATAAATGTTGAAACTAATATTATTGAAACCGTAACCCCGGAGGAATACATAAAGGACACTTTCCAGAACGTTCCAGACTCGAAAAGGAATAGGTATGTGGTACGGTAAGTAAACCGACTCCAAAACAATTATTAAGGCAATATTTATCCGTTTTGGAATATTTAGAAAAATAGAAAAATAAGTAGCAGCCCGGGGAGGACACGAGGCCTCCACGACGGTGGAGGGCGCGCCCTACCCCCTGGGCGCGCCCCTACCTCGTGAGCACCTCGTGTGCCCTCCGGACTCCGTTTCCTTGCACGATACGTATTTTGGTCGGTAAAAATTCATTATATATTCTCCCAAAGGTTTTGACTCCCGTATCATGCAAATATCCTCTGTTTTTGTTTTGAGCTGTTGATGCTGCAGATTGGAGCAAGATGTCTTCTCAAGAGTCAGTCGGGGAGAGCCGGGTATCTAACCCGACACCGGAACCAAGGGCAAACATCGACGCTGACCACTTTGGGCCGGCAACGGAGGAAGAGATGGAGGCTGTCCTGATGAGAGTAGATGCCAGGGAAGATCAAGAAGTCACCTCTCTCCTCCGAGTTGGGTTTACGATGGGGGAACTACAAAGCTCAGCTATTCCAAACTCAGCTATCCCTTCCAATGTTAAATTTCTTTCCTATGAAAATATGAGGAGGAGTGTCTCTTGTTCTCCCGCAGCTATGCAACACCCTTGGGTGCAAGGAGCTTTAGCCGTTACAGGAAAGCTTCGCAAGGAAATAATGGACCTCAAGCAGCAAGTCAATAAGCTCGAGGAGGAGAACCGTATTCTGAGGGGAATCATCGCCAAGAATATTACGCCAACAACAAAGAAGGAGAAATAATCACATGGGTATGGGCACTCCCCCTTGGCAACTGCCAAGCTTGGGGGAGGTGCCCTGGTATCGTATCACCATCACAACTCCTATCTTTACCATTTTTCTTAGTTCGATCCTTTTAGTAGTATCTTGATTTAGTAGAATAAAGGCATGGCATGATCTAGTTTTGAGTTTTGCTTTATGATCGTTCTTTGTAATCAAGTCTGTGAGCTATATAATAAAGATTAGTGTTGAGTCAAGGGCTTGAGTATTTTGCCATGATCTTGGGTGATTAGAAGAAAAAGAATAAAAAGAATCAAAGAGTTCATATTGATCTTAGTGAAAGTAATGACTCCACATAGAAAGAGTATGATGATTAAAAGTTGTTGGGAGTTGGCAAATATAGCTTTGGTCATCGTTGCAATTAATAGGAAGTAATAAGGAAAGAGAGGTTTCACATATAGATATGTTATCATTGACATCTTTTATGATTGGGAGCACTCATTAAAATATGACATGCTAAAGAGTTGAGGTTGGACAAGGAAGACAACATAATGAGTTATGTTTTCTTAAATCCGAGATAAAGTATGTTGTCATGGATCCTATACCGTGTTGAGCTTGCCTTTCCCCCTCATGCTAGCCAAATTCTTAGCACCAAGTAGAAATACTACTTGTGCTTCCAAATACCCTTAAACCAGTTTTGCCATGAGAGTCCACCATATCTACCTATGGATTGAGTAAGATCCTTCAAGTAAGTTGTCATCGGTGCAAGCAATAAAAATTGCTCTCTAAATATGCATGACTTATTAGTGCGGAGAAAATGAACTTTGTACGAACTTGTTGTGATAAAAGTGACGGACTGAATAATAAAGGTTCACATACAAGGGGCAATATAAAGTGACGTTCTTTTGCATTAAGATTTTGTGCATCAACCCTAAACGCGCATGACAACCTCTGCTTCCCTCTGCGAAGGGCCTATCTTTAATTATTACCCTCTACCTTATGCAAGAGTTACAGTGATCTTTGATGTCTACTACACAACCTTCTTCTTGTAGACGTTGTTGGGCCTGCAAGTGCACAGGTTTGTAGGACAGTAGCAACTTTCCCTCAAGTGGATGACCTAAGGTTTATCAATCCGTAGGAGGCGTAGGATGAAGATGGTCTCTCTCAAACAACCCTGCAACCAAATAACAAAGAGTCTCTTGTGTCCCCAACACACCCAATACAATGGTAAATTGTATAGGTGCACTAGTTCAGCGAAGAGATGAAGATACAAGTGCAAAATAGATAGTAGATAAAGGTATTTGTAATCTGAAATAATAAAAACAACAAGGTAGCGAGCGGTAAAAGTGAGCGTAAACGGTATTGCAATGGTAGGAAACAAGGCCTAGGGTTCATACTTTCACTAGTGCAAGTTCTCTCAACAATAATAACATAGATAGATCATATAACAAGCCCTCAAGATGCAACAAAGAGTCACTCCAAAGCCACTAATAGCGGAGAACAAACGTAGAGATTATGGTAGGGTACGAAACCACCTCAAAGTTATTCTTTCGGATCAATCTATAAAAGAGTTCATACTAGAATAACACCTTAAGGCACAAATCAACCAAAACCCTAATGTCACCTAGATACTCCATTGTCACCTCAAGTATCCGTGGGCATGATTATACGATATGCATCACACAATCTCAGATTCATCCAACCAACATAAAAGTACTTCAAAGAGTGCCCCAAAGCTACTACCGGAGAGTCAAGAACGTGTGCCAACCCCTATGCATAGGTTCATGGGTGGAACCCGCAAGTTGGTCACCAAAACATACATCAAGTGGCACATGATATCCCATTGTCACCACAGATAATCACGGCAAGACATACATCAAGTGTTCTCATAAAGACTCAATCTGATAAGATAACTTCAAAGGGGAAACTCAATTCATCACAAGAGAGTAGAGGGGGAGAAACATCATAAGATCCAACTACACTAGCAAAGCTCGGTATACATCAAGATCGTTCCATAGAGGAACACGAGAGAGAACACGAGAGGGAGAGAGAGAGAGAGAGAGAGAGAGAGAGAGAGGGAGAGAGAGAGAGAGAGAGAGAGAGAGAGATCAAACACATAGCTACTGGTACATACCCTCAGCCCCGAGGGTGAACTACTCCCTCCTCGTCATGGATAGTGCCGGGATGATGAAGATGGCCACCGGTGATGGGATCCCCCTCCGGCAGGGTGCTGGAACAGGGTCCCGATTGGTTTTTCGTGGCTCTGGAGGCTTGCGGCGGCGGAACTCCCGATCTATCTTCTCCGTGGAAGTTTTTAGGGTACGTAGGTATATATGGGTGAAAGAAGTACGTCGGTGGAGCTTCGAGGGCCCCATGAGGCAGGGGCGCGCGCCCGGGGGGTGGGCGCACCCCCCACCCTCGTGAGCACCTCTGTTGGCTCCTGACATGGGGTCCAAGTCCATCCGGTAGCTTTCCTTCCAAAAATAACTTCTCCAGTTGATTTCGTTCCGTTTTGACTCCGTCTGATATTCCTTTTCCTCGAAACACCGAAACAGGCATAAAACAGCAAATCTGGGCTGGGCCTCCGGTTAATAGGTTAGTCCCAAAAATAATATAAAAGTGGATAATAAAGCCCAATATTGCCTAAAACAGTAGATAAAGTAGCATGGAGCAATCAAAAATTATAGATACGTTGGAGACGTATCAAGCATCCCCAAGTTTAATTCCTGCTCGTCCTCAAGTAGGTAAATGATAAAAAAGAATTTTTGATGCAGAGTGATACTTTGGCATAATTTCAATGTAAATCTTCTTAATTGTGGCATGAATATTCAGATCCGAAAGATTCAAGACAAAAGTTCATATTGACATAAAAATAATAATACTTCAAGCATACTAATCAAAGCAATCATGTCTTCTCAAAATAGCATGGCAAAAGAAAGTTCATCCCTAGAAAATCATATAGTTAGGCTATGCTTCATTTTAGTCACACAAAGATGTTCCCAACTTCTATACCCCCGATGACAAGCCAAGCAATTGTTTCATACTTAAATAATCTCAAACTTTTTCAACCTTCACGCAATACATGAGCGTGAGCCATGGATATAGCACTATGGGTGGAATAGAATATGATGATGGGGATTGTGTGGAGAAAATAAAAAAAGAGAAAGTCTCACATTGACGAGGATAACCAACGGGCTATGGAGATGCCCATCAATTGATGTCAACATGAGGAGTAGGGATTGCCATGCAACAAATGCACTAGAGCTATGAATGCTCAACAAAAGAAAACTAGTGGGTGTGCATCCAACTCGCTTGCTCATGAAGACCTAGGGCATTTGAGGAAGCCCATCGTAGGAATATACAAGCCAAGTTCTATAATGAAAGATTCCCACTAGTATAAAAAATGACAACTTATGAGACTCACTACATGAGGAACAAGGTGCTACTTTGAAGCACAATACATGAGACTCACTACATGAAGAACAAGGTGCTACTTTGAAGCACAAGTGTGGAAAAAGAGATAGTAGCATTGCCCTTTTTTCTTTTCTTTTTTTTCTTTTTTTGGGCCTTTCTTTTTTTCTTTTGGCCTTTCTTCTTTTTTTTCTTTTTTTTTCTTTTGGGCAATGCTTTAATAATGATGATCATCACACTTCTATTGATTACAACATAAGGATTACAACTCGAAACTTAGAACAAGATATGACTCTATATGAATGCCTCCGGCGGTGTACCGGGATGGTGCAATGAATCAAGAGTGACATGTATGAAAAATAATGCATGGTGGTCTTGCCACAAATACGATGTCAACTACATGATCATGCAATGGCAATATGACAAAATTAATGTATGTCATGATGGTGATGGTGGAAGTTGCATGGCAAGATATCTCGGAATGGCTATGGAAGTGCCATAATAGGTAGGTATGGTGGCTGTTTTGAGGAAGATATAAGGAGGTTTATGTGTGATAGAGCGTATCATATCACGGGGTTTGGATGCACCGGCGAAGTTTGCGCCAACTCTCAAGGTGAGAAAGGGCAATGCACTGTACCGAAGAGGCTAGCAAAGGCGGAAAGGTGAGAGTGCGTATAATCCATGGACTCAACATTAGTCAAAAGAACTCATCTACTTATTGCACAGATTTAGAAGTCATCAAAAATCAAGTACTACGCGCATGCTCCTAGGGGGGTAGATTGGTAGGAAAAGACCATCGCTCGTCCCCGATCGCCACTCATAAGGATGCAGAAGCCAGGTACACTTCATGTTTCAAATTTGTTACACAACTTTAAGCATACGTGCATGCTATGGGACTTGCAAACTTCAACACAAGCATTTCTCAAATACATAATCACCCAACTAGCACGACTTTGATATTATCACCTCCATATCTCAAAACAATTATCAAGCATCAAACTTATCTTAGTATTCAATTCACTCAAAAGAAAGTTTCACATATCTTGAATACCAAGTATTTTAACATTAAGCAAATTACCATGCTATTAATGACTCTCAAAATAATCTACGTGAAGCATGAGAGATCAATAGTTTCTATAAAACAAATCCATCACCGTGCTCTAAAAGATCTAAGTGAAGCACTAGAGCAAAAATTATCAAGCTCAAAAGATATAAGTGAAGCACATAGAGTATTCTAGCAAATTCCAATTTGTGTATGGCTCTCTCTCATTAAAGAATTTCAGATCTTGATACTTATTCAAACAGCAAGCAAAGCTAAAGAAAACTACAATGCAAGGATAGCACAACTCATGTGAAGAAGTAAAAACTTAGGCTCAAGCGATACTAACCGATAGTTGTTGAAGAAGAAAGGTGGGATGCCTACCGGGGCATTCCCAAGCTTAGATGCTTGAGACTTCTTGAAATATTTTCTTGGGGTGCCTTGGGAATCCCCAAGCTTGAACTTTTGTGTCTCCTTAATTCCTCTCATATCATGGTTTCTCTTCTTTTTATCAAAAGCTTCATTCACAACAAACTCAACAAGAACTCGTGAGATAGGTTAGTATAAACCAATGCAAAACCTTATCATTTAGTACTGTAACAAATCACTAAAATTATTATTCAACATTGAATAATAAATGTCTCTGAATATTTAATACTCCTATCCTCAAATAGAATCATTAAACAAGCAAGCATATGCAAACAATGCAACTATAACAGCAATCTGCCAAAACAGTATAGTCTGTAAAGAATGCAAGAGTATCAATACTTCCCTGACTCCAAAAATTATGAACTAAAATTCCAACTATAATAAATTTATCATATCTTAATATGCAAAAAGATTCAATGTTATACCATGCTCTTACTTTTCTAGGGAATTTTTGCAACAGAGGTAAACTTTCTGTTTTCAAACAGCAACATGCAAACTAGCAAAATAAGCATGGCAAAGGCTATCCTTGACTTTTTTTATTCAAACTAAAGATTAAAAACATTATTCTAACTAACAGAAATCAAAAACTAACAAAATAAAATGACGCTCCAAGCAAAACACATATCATGTGGTGAATAAAAATATAGCTCCAAGTAAAGTTACCGATGAACGAAGACGAAAGAGGGGATGCCTTCCGGGGCATCCCCAAGCTTAGGCTCTTGGTTGTCCTTGGATATTACCTTGGGGTGCCTTGGGCATCCCCAATCTTAGGCTCTTGCCACTCCTTATTCCATACTCCATCGAATCTTTACCCAAAACTTGAAAACTCGAACCACACAAAACTCAAAAACAAAACTCGTAAGCTCCGTTAGTATAAGAAAATAAAACCACCACTTAGGTACTGTAATGAACTCATTATAAATTCATATTGGTGTAAAACCTACTGTATTATAACTTCTGTATGGTTCATACCCTCCGATACTACTCATAGATGCATCAAAATAAGCAAACAACACAATGAAAACAGAATCTGTCAAAAACAGAACAGTCTATAGTAGTCTGTATCAAACGTATACTTCTGGAACTCCAAAAATTATGAATTAAATTGCTGGACCTGATAAATTTGTCTATTAATCATCTTAAAAAAGAATCAACCTAAAATCACTCTCCAGTAAAAAATGGAAGCTAATCTCGTGAGTGCTAAAGTTTCTGTTTTTCACAGCAAGATCACATAAACTTCACCCAAGTCTTCCCAAAGGTTCTACTTGGAACTTTATTGAAAAAAAAGCTATAAACCATGATTACTAAAGTAGAATAATCATGTGGACACACAAAAACAGTAAGGATAAATATTGGGTTGTTTCCCAACAAGCGCTTTTCTTTAATGCCTTTCTAGCTAGGCATGATGATGACAATGATGCTCACATAAAAGATAAGGATTGAAACATAACGGGAGCATCATGAAGCATATGACTAGCACATTTAAGCCTAACCCACTTCCTATGCATAGGGATTTTGTGAGCAAACAACTTATGGGAACAATAATCAACTAGCATAGGAAGGTAACACAAGCATAGCTTCAAGAATTTAAGCACAAAGGGAGGAAACTTGACATTATTGCAATTCCTACAAGCATATGTTCCTCCCTCATAATAATTTTCAGTAGCATCATGAATGAATTCAACAATATAACCAGCAACTAAAGCATTCTTTTCATGATCTACTTGCATAGAATTTTTATTACTCTCCACATAAGCAAAATTCTTCTCATTCGGAATAGTGGGAGTATCATAATAGACTTGAACACTAAAAATTGTTTCCACATTAAAAGAGTAATGTTCAGAAAAAGGGTAATCATAATCATGACAAGATTTTTAAATATAATCATCACTACTTTTTATAGCATAAGTTTCATCACAATAATCATCATAAGTAGCAACTTTGTTCTCATCATTAAAAATATTGATAGCACCAATAGTATAGCAAATATCATCATCACAGTGAGTAGTAGGAGCAACATCATTTGGACGGGATACCTTTTTACCTTTGTTGCTCCTTCTTTTATTTTTCTTCTTCACATTATGTGTAGGTTCAACCTTCCTCTTTGAGCTCCTTATTGATGAGATTGATTGAATAGAAAGCTCCTCCTCGTTACCTGATTCATCATAAGAAATAATAGGAGGAGATTGGGAAGCCTCTCCCCTTTAATTAGTATTCTCATCATCTTCCATTTGCTTTCTTTTCTTTAGGTAATTGGCAATATAAGGATTTTCAATGCAATTCTCCGCACAATACATATAAATTTTCTCTAGATCAAAATCAAGAATTTTATCAAGACTAAATTTTGGAATACCCTCAGTTATACATTTCATTTCTTCATAACCCAAAAGAAGGCTAAGCTCTTTATGATGCTCAAGGGTAATCAAATTATCACAATATTTGGACATGACTTGATCATGAAACAAACAACATTGGAGCTTTAAATGACCATGTTCATTGCAAAGTTCACAAGGAGAGCGAAAAATATTGAATCTTTCACCACATTCATCTAGCTCTTCTTGCAACAATTTGGTTTCTAAGTACTTATGCCTCTTGCAATAAATATCTTCTCTATTTGGTGTGTTCATGCAAACATGCACTCCACAAAAGTTGACATGCTCATAAGAGACATTTTCATCATAACTAGTGCAATCATCATTAGCATCATGGATATTCAAAGAATTCGTACTAACAACATTGCAATCATGCTCATCATTCAAAGATTTAGTGCCAAACAATTTAATGCATTCTTTTTCTAATACTTTGGCACAATTTTTTTTCCATCATACTCACGAAATATATTAAAAAGATGAAGCGTATGAGACAAACTGAACTCCATTTTTTTGTAGTTTTCTTTTATAAACTAAACTAGTGATAAAACAAGAAACAAAAAGGTTCGATTGCAAGATCTAAAGATATACCTTCAAGCACTCACCGCGCCAAAAAAGAGCTTAGTTGACGGAGTGTGAGTACCCTTTACCTAGCCTCCCCGGCAACGGCGCCAGAAAAGAGCTTGATGTCTACTACACAACCTTCTTCTTGTAGACGTTGTTGGGCCTGCAAGTGCACAGGTTTGTAGGACAGTAGAAAATTTCCCTCAAGTGGATGACCTAAGGTTTATCAATCCGTAGGAGGCGTAGGATGAAGATGGTCTCTCTCAAACAACCCTGCAACCAAATAACAAAGAGTCTCTTGTGTCCCCAACACACCCAATACAATGGTAAATTGTATAGGTGCACTAGTTCGACGAAGAGGTGAAGATACAAGTGCAAAATAGATAGTAGATAAAGGTATTTGTAATCTGAAATAATAAAAACAGCAAGGTAGCGAGTGGTAAAAGTGAGCGTAAACGGTATTGCAATGGTAGGAAACAAGGCCTAGGGTTCATACTTTCACTAGTGCAAGTTCTCTCAACAATAATAACATAGATAGATCATATAACAAGCCCTCAAGATGCAACAAAGAGTGACTCCAAAGCCACTAATAGCGGAGAACAAACGTAGAGATTATGGTAGGGTACGAAACCACCTCAAAGTTATTCTTTCGGATCAATCTATAAAAGAGTTCGTACTAGAATAACACCTTAAGACACAAATCAACCAAAACCCTAATGTCACCTAGATACTCCATTGTAACCTCAAGTATCCGTGGGCATGATTATACGATATGCATCACACAATCTCAGATTCATCCATACAACATAAAAGTACTTCAAAGAGTGCCCCAAAGCTACTACCGGAGAGTCAAGAACGTGTGCCAACCCCTATGCATAGGTTCATGGGTGGAACCCGCAAGTTGGTCACCAAAACATAAATCAAGTGGCACATGATATCCCATTGTCACCATAGATAATCACGGCAAGACATACATCAAGTGTTCTCATAAAGACTCAATCCGATAAGATAACTTCAAAGGGGCAACTCAATTCATCACAAGAGAGTAGAGGGGGAGAAACATCATAAGATCCAACTACAATAGCAAAGCTCGGGATACATCAAGATCGTGCCATAGAGGAACACGAGAGAGAGATAGAGAGATCAAACACATAGCTACTGGTACATACCCTCAGCCCCGAGGGTGAACTACTCCCTCCTCGTCATGGATAGCGCCGGGATGATGAAGATGGCCACCGGTGATGGGATCCCCCTCCGGCAGGTTGCCGGAACAGGGTCCCGATTGGTTTTTCATGGCTCTGGAGGCTTGCGGCGGCGGAACTCCCGATCTATCTTCTCCGTGGAAGTTTTTAGGGTACGTAGGTATATATGGGTGAAAGAAGTACGTCGGTGGAGCTTCGGGGGCCCCACGAGGCAGGGGGCGCGCCCAGGGGGGTGGGCGTGTCCCCCACCCTCGTGAGCACCTCCGTTGGCTCCTAACGTGGGGTCCAAGTCCATCCGGTAGCTTTCCTTCCAAAAATAACTTCTCCAGTTGATTTCGTTCCGTTTTGCTCCGTCTGATATTCCTTTTCCTCGAAACACTAAAACAAGCATAAAACAACAAATTTGGTCTGGGCCTCCGGTTAATAGGTTAGTCCCAAAAATAATATAAAAGTGGATAATAAAGCCCAGTATTTCCTAAAACAGTAGATAAAGTAGCATGGAGCAATCAAAAATTATAGATACGTTGGAGACGTATCAATCTTCACCTTTCCCTTTTTATTTTATCCTTTGGCAAGCTCAGCATGTTGGAAAGAACCTGATATATATATATATATCTAATTGGATGTGGGGGAGCATGAATTATTATTGTTGACATTACCCTTGAGGTAAAAGGTTGTGGGGCAAAACTATAAGCCCCTATCTTTCTCTATGTCCGATTAAAACTCCGTAACCACAAGTATTGCATGAGTGTTAGCAATCATGAAGGACTAAGTGATAGTTGAGTATGTGGACTTGCTTTTAAGCTCTAACATAGACTCTTTCCGATGTTATGATAAATTGCAATTGCTTCAATGACTGAGGGTATAATTTGTTGGTGCTCAATAAGGTTTCTGATTCATACTTTGGCTTTGTGAAAAGATCATCACTTGAACATGAGTAATCATATGACAAAATCTATTTATGTTGCTATTATGAAATAATCATGATGCCTTCATGTCCGTATTTTATTTTTAGCGACGCCTCTACCTCTAAACATGAGGACATATTTATTGTTATCGGCTTTTCGCTTAAGGACAAGCGAGGTCTAAGCTTGGGGGAGTTGATATGTCCATTTTGCATCATGCTTTTATGACAATATTTATTGCATTATGGGCTGTTATTTCACGTTATGTCACAATACTTATGGCTATTCTCTCTTATTTTACAAGGTTTATATGAAGAGGGAGAATTGCCGGCAGCTGGAATTCTGGGTTGGAAAAGGAGCAAATATTGGAGGCCTATTCTACGCAACTCCAAAAGTCCTGAAACTATACGGAATACCTTAAAATAAATAAATAAAAATCATCACCAAAGATGAAGGCCAGGGGGCCCACACCCTGCTCACGAGGGTGGGGGCACCCCCCTAGGCGCGCCACCCTACCTCGTGGCCCCCCTGATGGCTCTCCGACGCCCATCTTCTCCTATATGAAGTCTTTTGATGAGAAAAAAATAGAAGGCAACCTTTCGGGACGAGACTCCGCCGCCACGAGGCGGAACCTTGGCAGAACCAATCTAGGGCTCCGGCAGAGCTGTTCTGCCGGGGACACTTCCCTCCGGGAGGGGGAAATCATCACCATCATCATCACCAACGCTCCTCTCATCGGAAGAGGGCAATCTCCATCAACAACTTCACCAGCACCATCTCATCTCCAAACCCTAGTTCATCTTGTGTATCCAATTCTTGTCTCCAAGTCTAGGATTGGTGCTAGTAGGTTGCTAGTAGTGTTGATTACTCCTTGTAGTTGATGCTAGTTGGTTGATTTGGTGGAAGATCATATGTTCAGATCCTTTATGCATATTATTACCCCTCTGATTATGAACATGAATATGCTTTGTGAGTAATTACGTTTGTTCCCGAGGACAAGGGAGAAGTCTTGCTATTAGTAGTCATGTGAATTTGGTATTTGTTCGATATTTTGATAAGATGTATGTTGTCTAACCTCTAGTGGTGTTATGTTAACGTAGACTACATAACACTTCACCATTATTTGGGCCTAGAGGAAGGCATTGGGAAGTAATAAGTAGATGATGGGTTGCTAGAGTGATAGAAGCTTAAACCCTAGTTTATGTGTTGCTTCGTAAGGGGCTGATTTGGATCCATATGTTTCATGCTATGGTTAGGTTTACCTTAATACTTTTGTTGTAATTGCGGATGCTTGCAATAGAGGTTAATCATAAGTGGGATGCTTGTTCAAGTAAGAACAGCACCCAAGCACCAGTCCACCCACATATCAAATTATCAAAGTACCGAACGTGAATCATATGAGCGTGATGAAAACTAGCTTGACGATATTCCCATGTGTCCTCGGGAGCGCTTTTCCTATTATAAGAGTTTGTCCAGGCTTGTCCTTTGCTACAAAAAAGGATTGGGCCACCTTGCTGCACTTTATTTACTTTTGTTACTTGTTGCTCATTACCATTTATCTTATCACAAAACTATCTGTTACCACTTATTTCAGTACTTGCAGAGAATACCTTGCTAAAAATTGCTTATCATTTCCTTCTGCTCCTCATTGGGTTCGACACTCCTACTTAACGAAAGGACTACGATAGATCCCCTATACTTGTGGGTCATCACACATCTTTGCTCTATAAATACCCCAATATTCCAGAAACCCTAGGGGAGTCGACGTAAATCAATTCTAGCCGTCGTAGAGTCCAGAACCACCTCCAATCTAGACACCATCATGGAGGGGTTCACCACTTCCATTGGTGCCTCTCCGATGATGCGTGAGTAGTTCTTTGTAGACCTACGGGTCTGTAGTTAGTACCTAGATGGCTTCCTCTCTCTCTCTCTCTTGATCATCAATGCAATGGTCTCTTGGAGATCCATATGATGTAAGTCTTTTTGCGGTTTGTTTGTTAGGATCCGATGAACTTTGAGTTTATGATCAGATCTATGTTTTTATCTATGAAAGTTATTTGAGACTTCTTTGATCTCTTATATGCATGATTGCTTATAGCATCGTATTTATTCTCCGATATTTGGGTTTTGTTTGGCCAACTTGATCTATTTATCTTGCAATGGAGAGACGTGCTTTGTAGTGGGTTCGATCTAACGGTGCTTGATCCCAATGACAGAAGGGGAACCGACACATATGTATCGTCTCTACTAAGGACAACAAGATGAGATCTATATCTTCGTGATGTCTACTATGCAACCTTATTCTTGTAGACGTTGTTGGGCTTCCAAGTGCAGAGGTTTGTAGGACAGTAGCAAATTTCCCTCAAGTGGATGACCTAAGGTTTATCAATCCGTGGGAGGCATAGGATGAAGATGGTCTCTCTCAAACAACCCTGCAACCAAATAGCAAAGAGTATCTTGTGTCCCCAACACACCCAATACAATGGTAAATTGTATAGGTGCACTAGTTCGGCGAAGAGATGGTGATACAAGTGCAATATGGATGGTAGATATAGGTATTTGTAATCTAAAATTATAAAAACTGCAAGGTAGCAATTAATAAAAGTGAGCGATAGCAGTATTGCAATGCTAGGAAACAAGGCCTAGGGTTCATACTTTCACTAGTGCAAGCTCTCTCAACAATAATAACATAATTAGATCCTATAACAATCCATCAACATGAAACAAAGAGTCACTCCAAAGTCACTAATAGCGGAGAACAAATGAAGAGATTATTGTAGGGTATGAAACCACCTCAAAGTTATTCTTTTCGATCAATCCATTGGGCTATTCCTATAAGTGTCACAAACAGCCCTAGATTTCATAGTAAAATAACACCTTAAGACACACATCAACCAAAACCCTAATGTCACCTAGATACTCCAATGTCACCTCAATTATCCGCGGGTATGATTATACAATATGCATCACACAACCTCAGATTCATCTATTCAAACCAACACAAAGAACTTCATAGAGCGCCCCAAAGTTTCTATCGGAGAGTCAAGACAAAAATGTGTGCCAACCCCTATGCATAGATTCCCAAGGTCACGGAACCCGCAAGTTGATCCCCAATACATACATCAAGTGAATCAATAGAATAACCCATTGTCACCACGGGTATCCCACGCAAGACATACATCAAGTGTTCTCAAATCCTTAAAGACTCAACCCGATAAGATAACTTCAAAGGGAAAACTCAATCCATTACAAGACAGTAGAGGGGGAGAAACATCATATGATCCAACTATAATAGCAAAGCTCACGTTACATCAAGATCATGCCAAATCATGAACACGAGAGAGAAAAATCACACACATAGCTACTGGTACATACGCTCAGCCCCGAGGGTGAACTACTCCCTCCTCATCATGGAGAGCCCCGGGGTGATGAAGATGACCATCGGTGATGGATCCCCCCTCCGGCAGGGTGCCGGAACAGGGTCCCAATATGTTTTTCGTGGCTACAGAGGCTTGCGGCGGCGGAACTCCCAATCTAGGTTATTTTCTGGAGGTTTGGGGATTTATAGGAGAGGTTGGCGTCAAGAACAAGTAAGGGGGGCCCACAGAGAGTCCACGAGGCACAGGGGCACGCCCCAGGGGGTGGGGGCGCCCTCCACCCTCGTGGGGCCCACAGGACTCCCCTCCGGTAACTTTTTGTTGCAGTATTTCTATATTTTCCAAAAAAAATCTATGTTGATTTTCAGCGCATTCTGAGAACTTTTATTTCTGCACAAAAAACAATACCATGGTTGTTCTGCTGAAAACAGCGTCACTTCGGGTTATTTCCAACCAAATCATACCAAAATCATGTAGAAATATTATAAACATGGCATGAATACATCAAGAATTATAGATACGTTGGAGACGTATCAGCATCCCCAAGCTTAATTCCTGTCGTCCTCGATAGGTAAATGATAAAAACAGAATTTTTGATGTGGAATGCTACATAACATATTTATCAATGTAATATTCTTTATTGTGGCAAGAATATTCAGATCCATAAGATTCAAAACAAAAGTTTAATATTGACATAAGAACAATAATACTTCAAGCATACTAACAAAGCAATCATGTCTTCTCAAAATAACATGGCCAAAGAAAGTTATCCCTAACAAATCATATAGTCTGGCTATGCTCTATCTTCATCACACAAAATATTTAATCATGCACAACCCCGCTGACAAGCCAAGCAATTGTTTCATACTTTTGCTATTCTCAAACTTTTTTAATCTTCACGCAATACATGAGTGTGAGCCATGGACTTAGCACTATAGGTGGAATAGAAGGGTAGTTGTGGAGAAGACAAAAAGGGAGAAGATAGTCTCACATCAACTAGTCATATCAACGGGCTATGCAGATGCCCATCAATAGATATCGATGTGAGTGAGTAGGGATTGCCATGCAACGGATGCACTAGAGCTATAAGTGTATGAAATCTCAAAAGGAAACAAAGTGGGTGTGCATCCAACTCGCTTGCTCACGAAGACCTAGGGAAATTTGAGGAAGCTCATCATTGGAATATACAAGCCAAGTTCTAAAATGAAAATTCCCACTAGTATATGAAAGTGACAACATAGGAGACTCTCTATCATGAAGATCATGGTGCTACTTTGAAGCACAAGTGTGGTAAAAGGATAGTAGCATTGCCCCTTCTCTCTTTTTCTCTCATTTCTTGTTTTCTTGTTTTGTGTTTATTTGGGCCTTCTCTCTTTTTTTGGCCTCTTTTTCTATTATTTTTTATTTTTCATCCAGAGTCTCATCCCGACTTGTGGGGGGATCATAGTCTCCATCATCCTTTCCTCACATGGGACAAGTCTCTAATAATGAAGATCATCACACTTTTATTTACTTACAACTCAAGAATTACAACTCAATACTTAGAACAAAAATATGACTCTATATGAATGCCTTCGGTGGTGTACCGGGATGTAAAATGAATCAAGAGTGACATGTATGAAAGAATTATGAAAGGTGTCTTTGCCACAAATACGATGTCAACTACATGATCATGCAAAGCAATATGACAATGATGAAGTGTGTCATAATAAACGGAACGGTGGAAAGTTGCATGGCAATATATCTCGGAATGGCTATGGAAATGCCATAATAGGTAGGTATGGTGGCTGTTTTGAGGAAGGTAACGGTGGGTGTATGGTACCGGCGGAAGTTGCGCGGTACAAGAGAGGCTAGCAATGGTGGAAGGGTGAGAGTACATATAATCCATGGACTCAACATTAGTCATAAAGAACTCACATACTTATTGCAAAAATCTATTAGTCCTTGAACGAAGTACTACACACATGCTACTAGGGGGATAGATTGGTAGGAAAAGACCATCGCTCGTGCCCGACCACCACTCGTAAGGAAGACAATCAATGAATACCTCATGCTCCAAATTCATCACATAACGGTTTACCATACGTGCATGCTACGGGAATCACAAACTTTAACACAAGTATCTCTCAAATTCACAACTACTCCACTAGCAAGACTCTAATATCACCATCATCATATCTCAAAACATCATAAAGAATCAAACTTCTCATAGTATTCAATGCACTCTATATGAAAGTTTTTATTATATCCCTCTTGGATGTCCATCATATTAGGACTAAATTCATAATCAAAGAAAATTATAAGAATCTCAAAATAATATAAGTGAAGCATGAGAGTTCATTTATTTCTTCAAAATAAAACCACCGTCGTGCTCTAAAAGATATAAGTGAAGCACTAGAGCAAACGACAAACTACTCCAAAAGATACAAGTGAAGATCAATGAGTAGTCGAATAATTGTGCAAATATGTGAAGACTCTCTAACATTTAAGAATTTCAGATCTTGGGATATTATCCAAACATCAATCAAAACAAAATAAAATGACATGACGCTCCAAGCAAAACACATATCATGTGGTGAATAAAAATATAGCTCCAAGTAAAGTTACCGATAGACGAAGACGAAAGAGGGGATGCCATCCAGGGCATCCCCAAGCTTAGGCTCTTGGTTGTCCTTGAATATTACCTTTGGGTGCCTTGGGAATCCCCAAGCTTAGGCTCTTGCCACTCCTTATTCCATAGCCCATCAAATCTTTACCCAAAACTTGAAAAGTTCACAACACAAAACTCAACAGAAAATCTCATAAGCTCCGTTAGTATAAGAAAATAAATCACCACTTTTGGTACTGTTGTGAACTCATATTTTTTTATAATGGTGTAATATCTACTGCATTCCAACTTCTCTATGGTTCATACCCTCCGATACTACTCATAGATTCATCAAAGTAAGCAAACAACACACGGAAAACAGAATCTGTCAAAAACAGAACAGTCTGTAGTAATCTGTAACTCTCGAATACTTATGTAACTCCACAAATCCTACCAAATTAGGAAATCCTGCGAAATTTGTGTGCAAATCCACATAAAAAAGAATCAGATCAAGATCACGTTTCTGTGAATTATCAAAACTAATTTACCGGGTGCAAAAGTTTCTGATTTTCAGCAGGATCAACACAACTATCACCGTAAGCTATCCCAAAGGTCTTACTTGGCACTTTATTGAAACAAAAGATATAAAACATGATTACTACAGTAGCTTAATCATATTAACACACTAAAACACTAGGGGTAAATATTGGGTTGTCTCCCAACAAGCGCTTTTCTTTAATGCCTTTTTAGCTAGGCATGACGATTTCAGTGATGCTCACATAAAAGATAAGAATTGAAACTCAAAGAGAGAATCATGAAGATATTACTAGCACATTTAAGTATAACCCACTTACTATGCCTAGGGATTTTGTGATCAAACAACTTATGGGAACAAGAATCAACTAGCATAGGAAACTAAAACAAGCATAACTTCAAGATTTTCAACACATAGAGAGGAAAGTTGATATTATTGCAACTCCTACAAGCATATATTCGTCCCTCATAATAATTTTCAGTAGCATCATGAATGAATTCAACAATATAACCATCACATAAAGAACTCTTTTCATGATACACAAGCATAGAAATTTTATTACTCTCCACATAAGCAAATTTTTTCTCATTAATAGTAGTGGGAGCAAACTCAACAAAATAACTATCATGTGAGGCATAATCCAATTGAAAATTAAAATCAAGATGACAAGTTTCATGGTTATCATTATTCTTTATAGCATACATGTCATCACAATAATCATCATACATAGCAACTTTGTTCTCATAATCAATTGGAACCTCTTTCGAAATAGTGGATTCATCACTAAATAAAGTCATGACCTCTCCAAATCCACTTTCATAATTATCACAATAAGATTCAACATCCTCCAAAATAGTGGGATCATTACTTCCTAAAGTTGACACTCTTCCAAACCCACTATCATCAATATAGCCATCGTAAATAGGAGGCATGCTATCATCAAAATAAATTTGCTCATCACATTTGGGGAACAAAAAATATCATCTTCATCAAACATAGCTTCCCCAAGCTTGTGGCTTTGCATATCATTAGCATCATGGATATTCAAGGAACTCATACTAACGACATTGCAATCATGCTCATCATTAAAAAAATTAGTGCCAAACATTTTATTGCATTCTTCATCTAGCAATTGAGCACAATTATCGGAATCCTTATTTTCATGAAATATATTAAAAAGATGAAGCATATGAGGCAACCTCAATTACATTTTTTGTAGTTTTCTTTTATAAACTAAACTAGTGATAAAACAAGAAACTAAAAGATTCGATTGCAAGGTCTAAAGATATACCTTCAAGCACTAACCTCCCCGGCAATGGCGCCAGAAAAGAGCTTGATGTCTACTATGCAACCTTCTTCTTGAAGATGTTGTTGGGCCTCCAAGTGCAGAGGTTTGTAGGACAGTAGCAAATTTCCCTCAAGTGGATAACCTAAGGTTTACCAATCCGCGGGATGCATAGGATGAAGATGATCACTCTCAAACAACCCTGCAACCAAATAGCAAAGAGTCTCTTGTGTCACCAACACACCCAATACAATGGTAAATTGTATAGGTGCACTAGTTCGGCGAAGAGATAGTGATACAAGTGCAATATGGATGGTAGATATAGGTATTTGTAATCTGAAGTTATAAAAACAGCAAGGTAGCAAGTAATAAAAGTGAGGGATAACGCTCTTGCAATGCTAGGAAACAAGGCCTAGGGTTCATACTTTCACTAGTGCAAGTTCTCTCAACAATAATAACTACTGAAAGTGACTTACCCACAGTAAAGTGCCGACGCCCGTTGAAGCCTTTCTTAAGCCAAAGAATGGTATGATGAGGAACCCATGTACATGGCAGCTGCTGCCAATCGTAGGTTACACGGTGAGAATGAAGCCAAGACCCATTTCTTGCAGGGAACCAGTAATGGCAGACCTCCATGAGATTTTTCGATAGTTGTTTAGCATTGGCACTAAACCTGTCAGATGAGAAGATCCAATCTCATAAGAATTTCATTTTGATGCAAAGACCCAGGATATTGAAGGAAATGTTATGCCTCTATCAGGAGAGCATCAATGAAGGAGTTATTACAAGAAATTTGAGGAGAAATGTGTTGTCAACACTATAGAGGTGGTGCATGAGTTTATTTTAAGTGTGGTAGCACCCGAGACCTTCATGATGATCAATGGAATTGCAAGGAGACCCCAACCCTAACCTCTTCTTTCTAGCCTTTCCGAATCTCGAGGACGAGATTCATTTTAAGTGTGGTAGGTTTGTAACATCCCAAAATTCTATATTTTGGAATGTTAAATTAAATATATAAATATGATTGTTTGTTTGATTGTTGTGTCATGGATTGTGTGAAATTATTTTATTTCTTTCACGGGAATTAAAACCTTTTGAGTTCTTGTTTAAAACTTTTTCTAATCATGTTATAAAAGTTGGGTAACATTTTGTCCAATAAAGAAAACAATGGTTGGGGAAGTTTATTCAAGAAATCAGAGGGCTTTAATTTTTGTTTGACTTTTTTTAAATATTGGAAACCACAATCACAATTTTGGAGTGAGAATAAGATGACTTTCTCAAATGTGGTGGATGAATATTTCATATGGAGTTTGTTTGGATTTTGGAGTTCCAATTGAAATATGATATTATTTGGAGTTTTACTGTCGTTAAATATTTCCAAATTAATCAAATAAAATTTATGAGGGGAGATAACATGACTTCTCCAAAATTATATTTGGAAATATTTAATATGGTAGAATTATCCTTTTATGAATTTGCAAAACTCAAAATCGATTTGTTTTAGTAAATTCAATTATGTCCATAAAGCATTAATAGTAGTTTGTACAAAAAATGTATAATGTTAAATGCCAAAACTAATCTTACTGGAGTATAAATAACATTTAGATTAATGTAAACAATTTTAATTTCCAACATAACTAAACTTTTTTTCTAGTTATTAATTAACTCAATAAATTCTAATCTAAAGTCTAACATGGGCTAGGCCCCTCAAGTGAGCAGCCCAACTCCTCACTGTCATCTTCTTCTTCACCACAACCTACAGAACCTACACATACTGACGAGCAGCAGAGTTGCCTCTGCGTCTCGACTCCTCCCCTCCCCCGGCACCCATTAACCGCAGAATCGGTTCCCCTCACCTCCCTCGACTGTTCCCACCCCCTAGTGCGCCTCCTAAACAGCCATAATGGCCACCACGAACGCTTGAAACTGCAGCCATTAGACACATTAATCCCGGCGACGCCCCGCTCAACTCCGGCTCTCCCCTGCCCTATAAAAGGTACCCAGACGAGAGCCTCAAAGCCACTCACTAGCCCATCCGAAAACCCCTCTCTGAACCTCCTCCTCTATGAGCAATTGCTCATCGGAGTTCGGCAACTCCGCCAGCCGCTCCACGCCGTCACAGGACAAGTCCGAGCCTGTGATCTTATCCAAAGGACTCCCCTTGTCGACCTCTTCGCCGATCTGCTACTACTTGACATTGGGGGCCTTCTTCCTCAACTCTGGCGACCTTATTCCCCAACTCCGGCGACTAACTCCGGTGAGCACTGTGTAAATCCCGTAATTGTTTTTCAGAAAAATACTCAAAATTCGGAAAATCATATCTCCTAAACCGTATGCCCAAATTCGACAAATTTTATATCCCCAGATTCCTTGGAACATCTAGTTTATTATAAAAATTCGAGATCTCAGTGTTTGGAAAGTTAAAGTTTAGTTCTGTTTTAAATATTAAATTGAGTATTTTTGCTATATCTTCTAATCTATAAATCATATAAAAATGTTTATTATATGAAAGTTCGACCTTAGGACATCACCTTTCTGTTGGAACTCATGGCATAATTTTTTCAGCAAGATTTAGTCACTGTTTTAACATCAACACCTTAATTTGACCTTCTCGATCATTGTTTAATAACTTTTGAGAAGAAGTTAAATCTTTTAGATTGATCCCTAGAAAACCTCTCTGGTCACATGCCATCATCATACAAATTTGGACTTAGGAAATGTTACATAAATTTTTGTAACATAAACCTTATGGCATCAACTCCATCTATCATTTTCATTGGACCCAAGTCAAATATTCCAGTCAAACCCATTAGACTTTGTCGTAGAACCTTGCCTCACAACTCTTCAAGCCGTGATCTTCACTTTGACCCAACCCTAGAACAAACCCTATATCATATTTTCATTCTTGATCTTATCTCAACCCGTAACCAAGTCCTAACAACTTATGTAGGAATGTTTTTTTTATTTTGTATTGTAATTTGAATATTTTATTTGGATCTTTATTTGGATGTTGTTGTGTGTTAAAGTACTTTCTTATATCGTTAGATATATCGTAACGAGAAGGAGAGACGAGTAAATATAATATTTCATCTTCATCAATAGTACAAGGCAAGTTACATCTTGATCATGCCCTTTTATACCTATGTTTTATATATGCATTTAGTCCTTTGATGTAAGGTTTGCATGAATATGTTAGTTGGCTATATTATAAACCCAGTAGTGCAATGAGGTAGGTCTGAGCCTTTACTTCTTTGTCACCAACGTTGTAGGGATTTTGCTATGCCATTGTAGATGGGGAATGGTATGTGAGATCATGAAAGTTGCGAGTGATATAATAATTAAGGGTAACCTGAAGGTGGCAACATTAACACACATCTGGGTGGATTGGTAAGGGGCACCCTGGAGAAACCAGTGGACTTGCCCGGGCACCCTGGAGAAACCAGTGAACTTGCCCAGGGGATCCCGGAGTACCCGTGTGATCACCCTATGGACTGCCACCCAGGCTCAAAGGGATTCATCAATTTTTCATGACTAGAAGCTTACCTGCACAGCCACAAGCTATTATGGGCTCTGGCTTAGTTGAGTATGTTGTGTGACCTCTTACCGTCGTAGACTAGCAGATGTAGTTATATATGTAGGTGTATCGGTCTACCCAGGGTTAAGAGGGAACACTTCATAAAGACTATGTCTCGATCTTACGATTCTCAAACACCAGGCAGTGCGAGGACTACAAAGGAGGTGATCGAGTCTTGTGGGGAAAAGTGTGCAAACCTCTGCAGAGTGTAAAACTAATCGATTAGCCGTGTCCCCGGTTATGGACAATTTGAGCATCTGGAAAGTGGGAATTGAGCGATCTCATCACTCTTAATTAATTTAATGGGTTTTAATGAAATTGGGTATAGATTGAATGGAGCAACCACCTCAATCATATTATGATGAATTATGTAGTAACAATATGATATTCTTTTGATGATAAGGAAAAATCAGCTTAATGCAAATTAAATTTAGAACCACCCACCAGCCATATTGCATGTATAAATAGGACATTTATTCATCTCTTGTGGTGTGACTTGCCAGTACATTCAACGTACTGACCTACACGGCTGCAACATATTATGTTGCAGGTATTATCCGACGAGTAAGTGATATGATAGGGTTACGGTCCGCACTCAACTTGCCGATGGTGTTGATGGGACTCCACACCCGTTTGCCTGTTCTCGCTGAGATTTTTAAGGTATATATCAGTTTTTCGTTACTTATACATGTGATTGCATTTTGATATACACATTGATGTACTATGTGTGCTAGCATACTGATCCAGGGATAGCACAGATACACAGAGACTTGACCGACTGAGGTCGGGTCGCTACACCTCAAGTATCCACGGGTATGATTATACGATATGCATCATGATACGTCTCGAACATATATATAATTTTTGATTGTTCCATGCTATTATATTACCCGTTTTGGATGTTTATGGGCTTTATTTACACTTCTATATCATTTTTGGGACTAACCTAATAACCGGAGGCCTAGCCCATATTGTTGTTTTCTTGCCTATTTCAGTGTTTCGAAGAAAAGGAATATCAAACGGCGTCCAAACGGAATGAAACCTTCGGGAGTGTGATTTTTGGAACGAACATGATCCGGGAGACTTGGAGTACAAGCCAAGGAAGCTTCGAGGAGGCTAGGAGATAGGAGGGCGCTCCCACCCCCTGGGCGCGCCCCCTGTCTCGTGGGCCCCTCGAGCCTCCCCCTACCAACTTCTTTCGCCTATATATTCCCATATACCCTAAAACCATCGGATACGAAAATAGATCAGGAGTTCCGCCGCGGCAAGCCTTTGTAGCCACCAAAAACCTCTCGGGAGCCCGTTCTGGCACCCTGCCGGAGGGGGGGATCCCTCACCGGTGGCCATCTTCATCATCCCGGCGCTATCCATGACGAGGAGGGAGTAGTTCACCCTCGGGGCTGAGGGTATGTACCAGTAGCTATGTGTTTGATCTCTCTCTCTCTCTCGTGTTCTTGACTTCGCACGATCTTGATGTATCGCGAGCTTTGCTATTATAGTTGGATCTTATGATGTTTCTCCCCCTCTACTCTCTTGTGATGGATTGAGTTTTCCCTTTGAAGTTATCTTGTCGGATTGAGTCTTTAATGATTTGAGAACACTTGATGTATGTCTTGCCGTGCTTATCTGTGGTAACAATGGGATATCACGTGATCCACTTGATGTACGTTTTGGTGATCAACTTGCGGGTTCCGCCCATGAACCTTTGCATAGGGGTTGGCACACCTTTTCGTCTTGACTCTCCGGTAGAAACTTTGGGGCACTCTTTGATGTACTTTTGTGTTGGTTGAATAGATGAATCTGAGATTGTGTGATGCATATCATATAATCATGCCCACGGATACTTGAGGTGACAATGGAGTATCTAGGTGACATTAGGGTTTTGGTTGATTTGTGTCTTAAGGTGTTATTCTAGTACGAACTCTTGAATAGATTGATCCAAAAGAATAACTTTGAGGTGGTTTCGTACCCTACAATAATCTCTTCGTTTGTTCTCCGCTATTAGTGGCTTTGGAGTGACTCTTTGTTACATGTTGAGGGATTGTTATATGATCTATCTATGTTATTATTGTTGAGAGAACTTGGACTAGTGAAAGTATGAACCCTATGCCTTGTTTCCTACAATTGCAATACCGTTTACGCTCACTTTTATCATTAGTTACCTTGCTGTTTTTATATTTTCAGATTACAAACACCTATATCTACTATCCATATTGCACTTGTATCACCATCTCTTCGCCGAACTAGTGCACCTATACAATTTACCATTGTATTGGGTGTGTTGGGGACACAAGAGACTCTTTATTATTTGGTTGCAGGGTTGTTTGAGAGAGACCATCTTCATCTTATACCTCCCACGGATTGATAAACCTTAGGACATCCACTTGATGGAAATTTGCTACTGTCCTACAAACCTCTGCACTTTGAGGCCCAACAACGTCTACAAGAAGAAGGTTGTGTAGTAGACATCAAGCTCTTTTCTGGCGCCGTTGCCGGGGAGGTGAGTGCTTGAAGGTATATCTTTAGATCTTGCAATTGAATCTTTTTGTTTCTTGTTTTATCACTAGTTTAGTCCATAAAAGAAAACTACAAAAAAATGGAGTTGAGTTTGCCTCATACTCTTCATCTTTTTAATATCTTTTGTGAGAATGATGGAAGGTAAATTGTGCTCAAGTGCTTGAAGAAGAATGCATTAAAATTTTTGGTACTAAATCTTTGTATGATGAGCATGATTTCAATGTTTTTAGTATGAACGCTTTGAATATCCATAGTACTAATGATGATTGCACTAGTTATGATGAAAATGTCTCCTATAAGCATGTCGATTTTTGTGGAGAGCATTGGGTTTGCATGGACACACCAAATAGAGAAGATAGATATTGCAAGAGGCATAAGCATTTAGAAACTAAATTGTTACAAGAAAGGCTAGATAAGAGTGCTGAAGAATTATATTTCCTTGGCCGTACTTGTGAACTTTGCAATGAAAGTGGTCATTTACATCTCCGATGCAAGTTGTTTCATGATCGAATCGTGTCCAAATTTTTTGATGATTTGATTTCCCTTGCACATTATAATGAACTTAGTTTACTTATGGGTTATGAAGAAATGAAACATGTAACTAAATATCTTCCAAAATTTGCCTGTTATAACCTTCTTGATTTTGATCTAGAGACGATTTATATGTTTTGTGCGGTGAATTGCATTGAAAATCCTTACATTGCCAATTATGTAAAGAAAATAAAGCAAACAGAAGATGAAGAGAATGCTAATGAAAGGGAAGAAACTTCCCATTATCTTCCTATTATTTCTTATGATGAATTAGGTAACGAGGAGGAGCTTTCTATTCAACCAATCTCGTCAATAAGAAACTCAAAGAAGAAGATTGAACCCACACATAATGCAAAGAAGAAAAAGAAAAGAAGGAGCAAAAAAGGTAAAAAAGGTATCCCTCCCAAATGATGTTGCTCCTACTACTCATTGTGATGATGATAATTGCTATACTATTGGTGCTATCCATACTATTAATGATGAGAGTGATTATGCTTATGATATGAAAAGGCCCAAGCTTGGGGAAGCTATGTTTGATGAGGATGACATATTTGAGAATATATTTGTTGAAATTAATGTTTGTCCCAAGCTTGGGGATGCTATGTTTTATGAAGATGATATTTTTAGCCTCCCAAGTTTTGATACGCAAAGTTGTTATGATGTTAGCATGCCTCTTACCTATAATGATTATATTGATGAAAGTGGGTTTGGAAGAGTGTCAACTTTCGGAAGTAGTGATCCCACTATTTTGGAGGATGTTGAATTTTATTGTGATGAATATGAAAGTGGATTTGGAAGAGTGTCAACTTTATTTATTGATGATTCCACTATCTTGGAAGAGGTTTCAATCGATTATGATGAGAATGAAGTTGCTACTTATGACGATTATTGTGATGAAACTTATGCTATAAAAAGTAGTGATGATTATATTTATAAAACTTGTCATGATTATTATTACCCTTTTTCTGAACATTACTCTTTTAATGTGGAAACAATTTATAGTATTCAAGTCTCTTATGATACTCCCACTATTCTGAATGAGAAGAATTTTGCTTATGTGGAGAGTAGTAAATTTTCTATGCTTGTAGATCATGAAAAGAATGCTTTAGGTGCTGGTTATATTGTTGAATTCATTCATGATGCTATTGAAAATTATTATGAGGGAGGAACATATGCTTGTAGGAATTGCAATAATATCAAGTTTCCTCTCTATGTGCTTAAAGTTTTGAACTTATGCTTGTTTTGCCTTCCTATGCTAGTTGATTATTGTTCCCATAAGTTGTTTGCTCACAAAATCCCTATGCATAGGAAGAGGGTTAGACTTAAATGTGCTAGTCATATGCTTCATGATGCTCCTATTATGTTTCAATTCTTATCTTTTATGTGAGCATCATTGTCATCATCATGCCTAGCTAGAAAGGCATTAAAGAAAAGCGCTTGTTGGGAGACAACCCAATATTTACCCTTACTGTTTTTGTGTTTTAACATGATTATTCTACTGTAGTAATCATGTTTTATAGGTTTTGTTTCAATAAAGTGTCAAGTAAGACCTTTGGGATAGCTTACAGTGATAGTTGTGTTGATCCTGCTGAAAATCAGAAACTTTTGCACCCAGTAAATTAGTTTTGATAATTCACAAAAACGAGATTTTTGATCTGATTATTTTTTATATTAATTGGTACACAAATTTCTTAGGTCTTCCTAATTTGGTAGGATTTTTGGAGTTCCATAAGTATACGTTTGATACAGATTATTATAGACTGTTCTGTTTTTGACAGATTCTGTTTTCTATGTGTTGTTTGCTTATTTTGATGACTCTATGAGTAGTATCGGAGGGTATGAACCATAGATAAGTAGGAATACAGTAGATATTACACCAATATGAATTTAGAATGAGTTCATTACAGTACCTAAGTGGTGGTTTTATTTTCTTATACTAACGGAGCTTACGAGTTTTCTGTTGAGTTTTGTGTTGTGAAGTTTTCAAGTAGTGGGTAAAGATTCGATGGACTATTGAATAAGGAGTGCCAAGAGCCTAAGCTTGGGGATGCCCCGGATGGCATCCTCTCTTTTGTATTTGTTCATCGGTAACTTTACTTGGAGCTATATTTTTATTCACCACATGATATGTGTTTTCCTTGGAGCGTCATTTTTTTTGTTTTGTTTTGCTTGCTGTTTGAATACCATACCAAGATCTGAAATTCTTAAATGTTAGAGAGTCTTCACATAGTTGCACAATTATTCTACTACTCATTGATCTTCACGTATATCTTTTGGAGTAGTTTGTCATTTGCTCTAGTGCTTCACTTATATCTTTTAGAGCACGGCGGTGGTTATATTTTGTAGAAATTGTAGATCTCTCATGCTTCACTTATATTATTTTGAGAGTCTCTTAGAACAGCATGGTATTTTCTATGGTTATAAAATTGGTCCTAGAATGGTAGGCATCCAAGTTGGGTATAATAAAAACTATCATAGGAAGTGAATTGGATGCTATGATCAATTTGATACTTGATAATTGTTTTGAGATATGGAGGTAGTGATATTAAAGTCATGCTAGTTGGGTGATTATGAATTTAAAGAATGCTTGTGTTGAAGTTAGCAAGTCCCATAGCATGCACGTATGGTTAAAGTTGTGTAACAAATTTGAAACATGAAGTGTCCTTGGATTGTGCATCCTTATGAGTGGCGGTCGGGGACGAGCGATGGTCTTTTCCTACAAATCTATCCCTCTAGGAGCATGCACGTAGTGCTTGGTTTTTGATGACTTCTAAATTTTTGCAATAAGTATATGAGTTATTTTGACTAATGTTGAGTCCATGGATTATACGCACTTTTACCTTTCCATCATTGCTAGCCTCTTCGGTATTGTGCATTGCCCTTTCTCACCTTGAGAGTTGGTGCAAACTTCGCCGGTGCATCCAAACCCCGTGATATGATACGCTCTATCACACATAAACCTGCCTATATCTTCCTCAAAACAGCCACCATACCTACCTATTATGGCATTTCCGTAGCCATTCCGAGATATATTGCCATGCAACTTTCCACCGTTCCGTTTATCATCATGACACGCATTACTTTTGTCATATTGCCATTGCATGATCGTGTAGTTGACATCGTATTTGTGGCAAAGCCACCATGCATAATTTTTCATACATGTCACTCTTGATTCATTGCACCATCCCGGTACACCGCCGGAGGCATTCATATAGAGTCATATCTTGTTCTAGTTTCGAGTTGTAATTCATGTGTTGTAATCAATAAAAGTGTGATGATCATCATTATTAGAGCATTGTTCCCAAAAAAAGGCCAAAAAAAGAAAGCCCCCCCAAAAAAGGAAAAAAATAAAAAAAATAAAAAAATAAAAAAATAAAAAGGGGCAATGTTACTATCTCTTTTTCCACACTTGTGCTTCAAAGTAGCACCATGTTCTTCATATAGCGAGTCTCATATATTGTGCTTCAAAGTAGCACCATGTTCTTCATATAGAGAGTCTCATATGTTTTCACTTTCATATACTAGTGGGAATTTTTCATTATAGAACTTGGCTTGTATATTCCTACGATGGGCTTCCTCAAATGCCCTAGGTCTTCGTGAGCAAGCAAGTTGGATGCACACCCACTAGTTTTCTTTTGTTGAGCTTTCATAAATTTATAGCTCTAGTGCATTAGTTGCATGGCAATCCCTACTCCTCATGTTGACATCAATTGATGGGCATCTCCATAGCCCGTTGATTATCCTCGTCAATGTGAGACTTTCTCCTTTTTTGTCTTCTCCACACAATCCCCATCATCATATTCTATTCCACCCATAGTGCTATATCCATGGCTCACGCTCATGTATTGCGTGAAGGTTGAAAAAGTTTGAGATTATTTAAGTACGAAACAATTGCTTGGCTTGTCATCGGGGTGTAGAATTTGGGAACATTTTTGTGTGAAGAAAATGAAGCATAGCCTAACTATATGATTTTGTAGGGATGAACTTTCTTTTGCCATGTTATTTTGAGAAGACATGATTGCTTTTATTAGTATGCTTGAAGTGTTGCTATTTATTATGTCAATATGAACTTTTATTTTGAATCATTTGGATCTGAACATTCATGCCACAATAAAGAAAATTACATTGAGAATTATGCTAGGTAGCATTCCACTTCAAAAATTCTGTTTTTATCATTTACCTACTCGAGGACGAGCAGGAATTAAGCTTGGGGATGCTTGATACGTCTCCAACGTATCTATAATTTTTTATTGTTCCATGCTATTATATTACCCGTTTTGGATGTTTATGGCCTTTACTTTACACTTTTATATCATTTTTGGGACTTACCTACTAACCGGAGGCCCAACACATATTGCTATTTTCTTGCCTATTTCAGTGTTTTGAAGAAAAGGAATATCAAACGGAGTCCAAACGGAATGAAACCTTCGGGAGCGTGATTTTTGGAACGAACATGATCCAGGAGACTTGAAGTACAAGCCCGGGAAGCTTCAAGGAGGCCAGGAGATAGAAGGGCGCGCCCACCCCCCTAGGCGTGCCCCTTGTCTCGTGGGCCCCTCGAGCCTCCCCCGACCGACTTCTTTCGCCTATATATTCCCATATACCCTAAAACCATCGGATACGAAGATAGATCGGGAGTTCCACCGTCGCAAGCCTCTGTAGACACCAAAAACTTCTCGAGAGCCCGTTCTGGCACCCTGCCGGAGGGGGGATCCCTCACCGGTGGCCATTTTCATCATCCCGGCGCTATCCATGACGTGGAGGGATGTCACATCCCTGGTCCTGGTATGTAGTAGGCTAGCCCTTCGTGTGTGCATCATGTTTAACTTTTCAAATGAACTTGAAATGGGGACTGATCAAACCCTAGCACCAGATCAAATCAAATAGGTTCAACATAAAATCATTTCAATGAACCTGAAATGCCCTTCTAAATTGTTCATCATCTTTTCCTTGGTCTTAAACCTCTGACAAAAATGGTGCACAATTTTCTAGGTCATCCTAAGGTCACTGAATTAAATCATAAGTATTTGAATTTGGACATTTAAATTCTATAAAATATTTTAAATGTCCAAACACTCCTAAACTGAAATGTTCCATGTTGGATATATTCTATACAGTGGGCATGTGCAGTTTAGTGATTTTTGAAAGGGTTTAGGTATTTTTAGAAAAGCCCTAAAGATTACAGAAAAATAGAAAACTGAAACAAATAAAAGAGAGAGAGAGAAGGACTACCTGGCCACCTACCTGTGCTGGCACTGTAGCGGCCCAACCCACCGAGGGCAGAGCCGTCTTCTTCCTCCTGCCAGTAGGCAGAGGGGAAGCGTGGCACGCGCACGTGCGTTTTCGGCCACCTCCTGCTTCGCGCTGGCTAGCCTCCCCCGAGTCCACCTGCACGCCCAGGAGATGAGGGCGGCCCCCTCTCACTCTCCCCTCCTTCCTCTGCCTCGCCCCCTTCCTCTGGCCTATCTTCCTCGCGTCGCCGAGCACACTCGAGACCGCCGATCGCTGCTGCCGCGGCCATCGTGCACCCTCGCCCTTCCACCGAGTCCAAAAGCACCGCAGAAACCTCCTCGTCCACCCAATCGAGCTACGGGACGCCGGGAGGCCCTGCTGCATCGTCATCGCGGTCATCTTCAACCTCGGGCACCCGAGCCCCTCACCGTCGATTCGCGCCGTCAAGGACGTCCCCGAGCCCGCTGACCTACTGCGATGCCTCCCTGTGAGCTCCTGCTCCCAACCCCTCTCTCCCCGCCGTCGAATCCCTCCTCGAGCCCCCCTGGCCACCGCGGCCGAAGATTGCTGCCACCGCGAATGTCGCCGTTGTCATTACGGAGGGCCAACGCCGCATCCGAGCACCTGGTCGAGCTCCTAGGGCCCCGTAGCTTCTGCTTGTGCTCTCTGTTCGCTTGGAATCGAGCTGCAGCCACGCGCCCACATCTAGCCGAGCTCCGGCCACCGCCATGGTTGCCGTGGCCATCGTCTCCGGCCACCTCGCAGCCTCCCGCGTGATCCCCTAGATGCGTGCGATGATGGGCATCCCTCTGGTGCCAACAGCGCGTCGAGCCGACCCCTGTAGCACCGTTCCGAGCAACTCCAGCGATCCTCCACCGTTGGGTTTGGTCGCCGGCGTCAACTACTGACGTGGCGCCAGTTTAATTAGCACTAATGACCTTACTAAACACCCCTAGAGCCACTGCCATGTGGGCCCTTGTGCCTGTTTAGGTTAACTTAATTTCTGTTTATATTAGTCTTAAAACCGGCGGGACCCACACGCTAGAGTTGACCGTCCTGACGTGGCCGTTGACTAGGCCCACCTATCTGTGACACTAACCAGCTCTGTGCCACTGTCGTGTGGACCCCACACGTTAGGTTTGACCTGGACCCGGTCAGCTGACCTGCTGATGTCAGTCTGATGTCATGCTGACGCAGTAAGCATTTTCTGGAATATTTCTAATTCAAAAATGATTTGGAAATTTCAGAAAATGTTGCAAACTTTGAAAAGTCATAGAAAAATTACCGTAACTCAGAATAAGATAAATTATATATGAAAAATGATCAGAAAAATCCAATCTATCCATCTGTACCATTTTGATGCATGTTAGAACAACTTATGGCTGCTGTTTAGTACAAGTCATATAAATGGCATTTAAACCTTCACATATGGAGTTTGCATTTGAATCTTGGATTCAAACCAACTTCATTTAACTGGCTCCTAGTCGCATTAGCTCAAACCACATCATATTGCCATGTCACATTCATGCATCATATTGTTGCATTGCATTGATTGTGTTCTCCCTTGTTTGCCGGTATTTGTCCCCTCTCAGTAGACGATGTTCCGACGATGAGTTCGATGACACCGATGAAGAGCTATACTATATTATTGATAGTTGATCTCAAAACCTTGATATTATGATGATCGAGTGGTTATGCCACCATTTTTGTAGCATGTCTCAAATCTTTTCAAACATTTACAACCGTTATGCTGTCCGAGTCATCCCAGGTCTCTACAATATTCTGATGCATTTGCAAATTCCTTCTTCCCGTTCCCGATGTCCTCTCTGGCCAGGTTAACCACACTAGACGGTGAGTTGAGGCACTCTATTTCCTCGACATTTATGTTGGAGTTATTATTATGACCCTAGGTGTCTCAGGGGATCATCTAGTAGTCTAGCCATGTTTTGTGATCCCAGTGTGATGACTCTGGCCATCATTCCCGAAAGCATCCCGTGATGCCACTTAGTTAGTAGGCATTCCAATCCTGGGTTATGAACCCGAGATTCACCCCACTTACCTCATGTTGATAGTATTTGCTAGTTCCTTTAGGAAATTAGTAACCTTTGCATTAGTCCTCGAGGTCCGTGGTATTTCCTTCTTCCAAATACTATGAACCACTTATGGCAGAAGTTCTTTGAACCAAGGATCACAACCAGAGTGATCTCGATGAGTTCTCCATTCTATATTGTGACCCTGCCAGTCCTACCTTTTCTGCATGGGTTATCTGGAAGAAATGTTGAGCTTTGCTCGACATACTAATCTATGCATCCACAACTCAGAAAGTATATGTTCCTTGAGTTGTTACTCATCATTTGTATTCCGACCATTGGCTATCAATCGATAGTCTAGAGTATGTGTGCATTCGTTCATCGGTGCCTATCATTCTTGTGGTCCGTCAAGCCAATCTAGTTCAGAATGACTAGGAGAAACAAACTCCAGTACCTCATCCATATCCAGGATTGGGTCAAAGCAGTTGTATCCCGCAGATCAAATGCAATCCAGCTTCTGGTCTGTTCTACCTTGAAGTATTACCTTCTTTATGTCAGGATTTTCATGAGAATTGCACCACCTCTTGTGAATTCTTGATGTAGTGATACTTCTCGCCATCCTTTTTCATTCCTCGGTTCCGTTTTGTTGCAGCCGGAGTGCCGACAAGTGAATCATGATGTGTGAACTCAATACTCCTAGCAACCCCGTTGCTTGGTAGTTAATGGACAATAATTATCCTTAGTGTGTTGATTATTGAATCATCACCCTAGGGTTTATCGTGCTACCTAGTCCATCTTCCAAGGTGCACTCTTCGATCAATGAGTTAGGATTGTGCTAATCCCTCGCTCTTTTGATCATATCGTCTTGCCCTGAAAAGCAAAATTGTTCTCGAGCTTAGTAACATATCGGTGGTTCGTGATTTCCCGAATATCTTCTTGGAAGTATTACCAGGTTGTCCCCTGACCTTTATGTTGAGTTCGTGATCACGTTGGTTTATTCCTGTAAACCACCCTTTCTCCAAGAATCCGTGTTGGATACCCCTGAGCTAGTTGGTTAAGCTAAACAACAACTTGGAGAGTTGGAAGATAAAGGCTTCTCCGAGTTAGTTCATATTAAGGGATATCTTGTATGTATGTTGAAGAAAGATGATGCCTTCATCGATTGGTCCCTGTGATCAGTTGTTGGACCTATTATCTTGTCAAAACTTTGATTTGAGTGTGGGTTATCCCCAAATCAAATCAGAACCAACGATATTCGTAATGTTGTCTTACTCGTGGTTGTTTCCTCGAGCATACACCAATATATCTTTGAGTCTGACCAATGCTATTACCTTGTTCACATAATTATGGTATTCCACTTATATGGAAACCTAGATGAATTGTTGTTGAGCCCATCAGCAGCAGTTTATCTCCTCCATAATTCATGATGAACATCAGGCTTGTGTTGGAAACTTGTGTAAGCATTATCTTCGTGTTCCGTTCATGAAGGATATGCTTGGATGAAAGAAGTGAATTCCTCTAATTCATGTGCAATTGGTGCAAGTTGTCGCCGTGAATTCTAGAAAGTTAGTTTTGCTTCCTCCGGAATCATCCCAAGTCAGTCATGCATGTGCGAAGTATTCTATGGTCTGATAGACTGATCATCTTCATTCCTTACGTATCCCTAGAACACCAAGCCACTGATTGATTTGTTCAGGGAGAGGAAGCTCCTTCTTAAGAATCATGACTTATGTTAGGACTTCGTTATCCTCGATGATGGTTCCCTACCAGAACTCGGTAGTGTTTTATTATAAGACTACTATGTGGTCATGCTTGTCTCGGACAACGTGTTCACATGTTTGTAGCAGAACCAGCTCATGTTTTGGAGCTTGCTATCGTAGTCCATTTCCCGAGAATCTCGCAACGTCGTCTCGTTGATTGTGTTGCAAACTTTCATTTTCCTTTCTAGACTTGATGAGTCTGGAATATCCTGACACCAACCTGATCTGAATCTCAGGCAGATATGATGGTTGGAACGTTTCCCAAGAGCTATAATATTGGTCTCTCTGTAACCCGGTAAGTGGATGTCGTGGCCAACACTCCCAGCCAATAGACCTATAATTGTAGTATCTTGATTGAAGAAGTTGGCCACCTTCCCATAAGGATTTTGCAGGATTTAGTTCGGTAGTTATTTCTTATGGATTCTTGAGCTTCCGAAGTCCGACCTGTTACTTGATGTTCCGGATACCAAACCATTTCAATAAATGGGTATGCTAGCACATCAAGGAGAACATTAGAAGCGGAGTGCTAAATGTCTCTCGGTCGATCATCCAAATTTTGTTTCCTTGGCCCCGCCAAGGTGAAATCTGAGACGGTGTTATCTTCCTTTGCATCTGCATCTCTTCCACCAGTATTCATCATGGTAGTACATTGTGTTGCCAGGATCCTTGACCCGGATATTGGTAAAACCTTGGTGAATATGGAAATGCTCAAGTTCTTGAGAGCACGCGCAAGCGCTAGGTGTTATCATCGGCACTAACTGGGCTTGCTCTCAATTTCATCGGTTATGCTATAACTTTTCAAACAAGTGGACTCACTATCTACTGTTGAGCTTCTCCCTAGTTACTAAAATCATCCCTTGTGTTGTTTTAAACAAGGTAATCCACATCATCCATTCTAGTCCGAGTATGTTATTCTACCGAACTCCTCCAAATGATCGATTGTGATTTGCCTTAAGCTGGTATAAAGAGTTTCAATGATATCTGAATCAAAGGTAATTCTTTTTGCCACTTAAGGGGATATATCTACGAGTCACCATCCCTAAGGTGTCTCGTTATGGTATCATGGCAACTCAACTCCTCGCTACATTGACAATCGTTTACCACCTTCTTAAGTGTGGAATTGTTGTCTACCTAGTGAACCCTCGTCATCCGTTTCACTCCATCCCTTCGGGCGTATGTTTCGTGTCTCAGCTCAAGAGATGTTGCTATGTCTCATTCCGTGAGTTAATCCTGAGTTGTTCAAACTTCGAAAAGATTGATCCTTCTAGGTTCTCCTTCCCCTCTCATTGTCATGTTGGCTGGAGTTCCCAGAGCAAGACGACGATACAAGATGGTGATTGAATCAACGTTCATTCGAAGTGCAACCTGGGTTGTGAAGATTGCGTTAGTTGCGTTTCCCCTTCATTCTACCCTATGCCTGAATCTCGGGACGAGATTCTTGTTTAGTGGGGGCGAGTTGTCACATCCCTGGTCCTGGTATAGTAGGCTAGCCCTTCATGTGTGCATCTTGTTTAACTTTTCAAATGAACTTGAAATGGGGACTGATCAAACCCTAGCACCAGATCAAATCAAATAGGTTCAACATAAAATCATTTCAATGAACCTGAAATGCCCTTCTAAGTTGTTCATCATCTTCGCCTTGGTCTTAAACCTCTAACAAAAATGGAGCACAATTTTCTAGGTCATCCTAAGGTCACTGAATTAAATCATAAGTATTTGAATTTGGACATTTAAATTCTAGAAAATATTTTAAATGTCCAAACACTCCTAAACTAAAATGTTCCATGTTGGATATATTCTATACAGTGGGCATGTGTAGTTTAGTGATTTTTGAAAGGGTTTAGGTATTTTTAGAAAAGCCCTAAAGATTATAGAAAAATAGAAAACTGAAACAAATAAAAGAGAGAGAGAGAGAAGGACTACCTGGCCACCTACTTGTGCTGGCACTGTAGCGGCCCAGCCCACCGAGGGCAGAGTCGTCTTCTTCCTCCTGCCAGTAGGTAGAGGGGAAGCGTGGCGCGCGCACGTGCGTTTTCAGCCACCTCCTGCTTCGCGCTGGCTAGCCTCCCCCGAGTCCACCTGCACGCCCAAGAGATGAGGGCGGCCCCCTCTCACTTTCCCCTCCTTCTTCTGCCTCGCCCCCTTCCTCTGGCCTCTCTTCCTTGCGCCGCCGAGCACACCCGAGACCGCCGATCGCCGCTGCCGCGGCCATCGTGCACCCTCGCCCTTCCACCGAGTCCAGAAGCATCGCAGAAACCTCCTCGTCCTCCCAATCGAGCTACGGGACGCCGGGAGGCCCTGCTTCATCGTCATCGCAGTCATCTTCAACCTCAGGCACCCGAGCCCCTCACCGTCGATTCGCGCCGTCAAGGACGTCCCCGAGCCCGCTGACCTACTGCGCCGCCTCCCTGTGAGCTCCTGCTCCCAACCCCTCTCTCCCCGCCGTCGAATCCCTCCTCTAGCCCCCCTTGGCCACCGCGGCCGAAGATTGCTGCCGCCGCGAATGTCGTCGTTGTCATTATGGAGGGCCAACGCCGCATCCAAGCACCTGGTCGAGCTCCTAGGGCCCCGTAGCTTCTGCTTGTGCTCTCCGTTCGCTTTGAATCGAGCTGCAGCCCCGCGCCCACATCTAGCCGAGCTCCGGCCACCGCCATGGTTGCCGTGGCCATGGTCTCCGGCCACCTCGCAGCCTCCCGCGTGATCCCCTGGATGCGCGCGATGATGGGCATCCCTCTGGTTCCTCCAGCGCGTCGAGCCGACCCCTGTAGCACCGTTCTGAGCAACTCCGGCGATCCTCCGCCGTTGGGTTTGGTCGCCGGCGTCAACTACTGATGTGGCGCCAATTTAATTAGCACTAATGACCTTACTAAACACCCCTAGAGCCACTGTCATGTGGGCCCCTGTGCCTATTTAGGTTAACTTAATTTCTGTTTAGATTAGTTTTAAAACCGGCGGGACCCACACGCCAGAGTTGACCGTCCTGACGTGGCCGTTGACTAGGCCCACCTGTCTGTGACACTAGCCAGCTCTGTGCCACTGACGTGTGGACCCTACACGTTAGGTTTGACCTGGACCCGGTCAGCTGACCTGCTGATGTCAGTCTGATGTCATGCTGACGCAGTAAGCAATTTCTGGAATATTTCTAATTCAAAAATGATTTGGAAATTTCAGAAAATGTTGCAAACTTTGAAAAGTCATAGAAAAATAACCGTAACTCAGAATAAGATAAATTATATATGAAAAATGATCAGAAAAATCCAATCTATCCACCTGTACCATTTTCATGCATGTTAGAACAACTTATGGCTGATGTTTAGTACAAATCATATAAATGGCATTTAAACCTTCACATATGGAGTTTGTATTTGAATCTTGGATTCAAACCAACTTCATTTAACTGGCTCCTAGTCGCATTAGCTCAAACCACATAATATTGCCATGTCACATTCATGCATCATATTGTTGCATTGCATTGATTGTGTTCTCCCTTGTTTGCCGGTATTTGTCCCCTCTCAGTAGACGATGTTCCGACGATGAGTTCGATGACACCGATGAAGAGCTATACTATCTTCAGAAGTGCCAGGAAAGCAAAACCCCCTTGTTCATTCGGATACAATCCCACTCTCTCGCTCCTGCTCTCTTTTACTGCATTAGGACAACACTGATTCATCTGTTACTTGCTGCGGTAGCTGAACCCCTTTATCCTTTGCATGGCCTGTCATTGCCACAGTAAATAGATGAAACCCACTAGCATGAGTAGGAGTTGTTTGAGCCCTGTTGTGCCTACTCATTCATGCTTGTTTGTCATGCCTGCTACTGCTTAGAGTTGAGTCAGGTCTAATTCACCGGGGATGAATCAGAGGTGTGTGAACATGTCCTAATGTGTGTGAGCTAAGTGTGCGAACACGATTTGGTAAAGGTAGCGGTGAGAGGCCATGTAGGAGTACATGGTGGGTTGTCTCGTTGAAACCGTCCTCAGGAACTGAGTTCTGTGTTTGTGATCCATGAACAGCTACTACCACACATTGGGATCCTTAATTGACTCTCTCGACTTATTAATCAACTCGATCTCTGTCCAGGAGTTGCAACTACTTTCTGGTGTTTGTAGGTAGTGTTAGTAGTCTACCAAGTGGCACCCGGTACAGGTGGGCTTGGGACAGACTAGGCACAGTGGCCCGATGTTCCAAGTGGCACCCGGATGGTGGGCTTGGGAACCCTGCACACATCGTTTGGGGCCGTGAGCGACACCCCGGCCGGATCTCCTTGCGGATGGAACCCGAATAGGCGATAAACCTGGACGAGAGACTTGTGTGGTTAGTCAGGTCGTGGCCGACACCCTCGCTGGGCTTCCGCTTGAAGGTTGTCGAGTACATGTCATGTAAATGGCGGTAAGTGGTGAGAGCATGTGTGAAGAAGTACACCCCTGCAGGGTTAATATGATCTATTCGAATAGCCGTGTCCGCGATAAAGGACTTCTGGGTTGCCTGTACAGTTCATAGACAAGTGAAAGTGGATACTTTAAAATACGCAAGATAAGCGTGAGTGCTATGGATGGCGTTCTCGTAGGGAGACGGGAGCGGATCCATAGTGGTGTATTGATATGGTGAATATGTGGACTCGTGTGCGCCACCTCAAAAGAGTTACTTGCAGACGTAGTTCAGGATAGCCACCGAGTCAAAGCTGGCTTGCTGCAGTTAAACCCCACCATCCCTTTTGTTGATACTGATGCATATGTAGTTAGTTCTGATGTAAGTCTAGATGGGTACATTTGTACTCACGTTGCTTAATTTATGTTTTTGCAGAGAGACTTTAGTCTCGCTAGTAGTTCCACGTGGACTTCGATGTTTAGCTTGTTACCTCAGCTACGATCTTGTGCCCTCGGCAGGATCTGGTAGATAGTCAGGCTTCTCAGCCTTTTTCTTTTGTAGATGTTTGTACTCAGACATGTTAAGCTTCCGCTTGTGCTTGACTTGTTTGCTCTGAATGTTGGGTCATGAGACTCATGCTTGTAATATCTCGCTCCTCAGAGCCTATTGAATAAAATACTTTGAGTCGTAGAGTTATGTTGTGATGCCATGTTGTATTTGCACATATCGAGCATATTGTTTGTATGATTTGAAATGCTTGATATGTGTGGGATCTGACTATCTAGTTGTTTATCCTTAGTAGCCTCTCTTACCGGGAAATGTCTCCTAGTGTTTCCACTGAGCCATGGTAGCTTGCTATTGCTCCGGAACACTTAGGCTGGCCGGCATGTGTCCTTCTTCGTTCCTGTGTCTGTCCCCTCGGGGAAATGTCACGCGATGAATTCCGGAGTCCTGTTAGCCTGCTACAGCCCAGTTTACCGGAGTCTTGCTAGCCCAATTGCTACAGCCCGGATTCACTCGCTGATGACCGACACGTTCGTTGTTGGGTCATGTATGCCTGTCCCTGTAAGTTAGTGCCGCTTTGGGTTCACGACTAGCCATGTCAGCCTGGGTTCTTTGTCATATGGATGCTAGCGGCACTATCATATACGTGAGCCAAAAGGCGCAAACAGTCCCGGGCCAGGTAAGGTGGCACCCGTGGGAATACCATGCGTGAGGCCGCAAAGTGATATGATGTGTTACATGCTAGATCAGTGTGACTTAGGATCAGGGTCCTGACAGCTTTGGTATCAGAGCTTGACTGCCTGTAGGATTACCAAGCCAAACTGGTCGAAGTTGAGTCTAGAAATTCTTTAGTTATATAAGGGAATTGATTGTGGGATGGAATGTAAGGCTCTTTTTACTCCTTATACCTTATGCCCTTCTGATCTGAGTCATCTTATCTTTCCTACAGGGTTAAGGAACTAGGCTTCCTCTTCTCTCTATCAGGATCACGTGTTACTAATCTGTAGACTCATACGATTGGTGGATTCAAGCCTCAGTTCAGTTCCTACTATCTTCGCGTATTGATAGTTGATCTCAAAACCTTGATATTATGATGATCGAGTGGTTATACCACCATTTTTGTAGCATGTCTCAAATCTTTTCAAACATTTACAACCGTTATGCTGTCCGAGTCATCCCAGGTTTCTACAATATTCTGATGCATTTGCAAATTCCTTCTTCCCGTTCCCGATGTCCTCTCTGGCCAGGTTAACCACACTAGACGGTGAGTTGAGGTACTCTATTGCCTCGACATTCATGTTGGAGTTATTATTATGACCCTAGGTGTCTCAGGGGATCATCTAGTAGTCTAGCCATGTTTTGTGATCCCAGTGTGATGACTCTGTCCATCATTCCCGAAAGCATCCCGTGATGCCACTTAGTTAGTAGGCATTCCAATCCTGGGTTATGAACCCGAGATTCACCCCACTTACCTCATGTTGATAGTATTTGCTAGTTCCTTTAGGAAATTAGTAACCTTTGCATTAGTCCTCGAGGTCCATGGTATTTCCTTCTTCCAAACACTATGAACCACTTATGGCAGAAGTTCTTTGAACCAAGGATCACAACCAGAGTGATCTCGATGAGTTCTCCATTCTATATTGTGACCCTGCCAGTCCTACCTTTTCTGCATGGGTTATCTGGAAGAAATGTTGAGCTTTGCTCGACATACTAATCTATGCATCCACAACTTAGAAAGTATATGTTCCTTGAGTTGTTACTCATCATTTGTATTCCGACCATTGGCTATCAATCGATAGTCTAGAGTATGTGTGCATTCGTTCGTCGGTGCCTATCATTCTTGTGGTCCGTCAAGCCATTCTAGTTCAGAATGACTAGGAGAAACAAACTCCAGTACCTCATCCATATCCAGTATTGGGTCAAAGCAGTTGTATCCGGCAGATCAAATGTAATCCAGCTTCTGGTCTGTTCTACCTTGAAGTATTACCTTCTTTATGTCAGGATTTTCATGAGAATTGCACCACCTCTTGTGAATTCTTGACGTAGTGATACTTCTCGCCATCCTTTTTCATTCCTCGGTTCCGTGTTGTTGCAGCCGGAGTGCCGACAAGTGAATCATGATGTGTGAACTCAATACTCCTAGCAACCCCGTTGCTTGGTAGTTAATGGACAATAATTATCCTTAGCGTGTTGATTATTGAATCATCACCCTAGGGTTTATCGTGCTACCTAGTCCATCTTCCAATGTGCACTCTTCGATCACTGAGTTAGCATTGTGCTAATCTCTCGCTCTTTTGATCACATCGTCTTGCCCTGAAAAGCGAGATTGTTCTCGAGCTTAGTAACATATCGGTGGTTCGTGATTTCCCGAATATCTTCTTGGAAGTATTACGAGGTTGTCCCCTGACCTTTATGTTGAGTTCGTGATCAAGTTGGTTTATTCCTGTAAACCACCCTTTCTCCAAGAATCCGTGTTGGATACCCCTGAGCTAGTTGGTTAAGCTAAACAACAACTTGGAGAGTTGGAAGATAAAGGCTTCTCCAAGTTAGTTCATATTAAGGGATATCTTGTATGTATGTTGAAGAAAGATGATGTCTTCATTGATTGGTCCCTGTCATCAGTTGTTGACCTATTATCTTGTCAAAACTTTGATTTGAGTGTGGGCTATCCCCAAATCAAATCAGAACCAACGATATTCGTAATGTTGTCTTACTCGTGGTTGTTTCCTCGAGCATACACCATTATATCTTTGAGTCTGACTAATGCTATTACCTTGTTCACATAATTGTGGTATTCCACTTATATGGAAACCTAGATGAATTGTTGTTAAGCCCATCAGCAGCATTTTATCGCTTCCATAATTCATGATGAACATCAGGCTAGTGTTGGAAACTTGTGTAAGCATTATCTTCGTGTTCCGTTCATGAAGGATATGCTTGGATGAAAGAAGTGAATTCCTCTAATTCATGTGCAATTGGTGCAAGTTGTCGCCGTGAATTCAAGAAAGTTAGTTTTGCTTCCTCCGGAATCATCCCAAGTTAGTCATGCATGTGCGAAGTATTCTATGGTCTGATAGACTGATCATCTTCATTACTTACATATCCCTAGCACACCAAGCCACTGATTGATTTGTTCAGGGAGAAGAAGCTCCTTCTTAAGAATCATGACTTATGTTAGGACTTCGTTATCCTCGATGATGGTTCCCTACCAGAACTCGGTAGTGTTTTATTATAAGACTACTATGTGGTCATGCTTGTCTCGGACAACGTGTTCACATGTTTGTAGCAGAACCAGCTCATGCTTTGGAGCTTGCTATCGTAGTCCATTTCCCGAGAATCTCGCAACGTCGTCTCGTCGATTGTGTTGCAAACTTTCATTTTCCTTTCTAGACTTGATGAGTTTGGAATATCCTGACACCAACCAGATCTGAATCTCAGGCAGATATGATGGTTGGAACATTTCCCAAGAGCTATAATACTGGTCTCTCTATAACCCGGTAAGTGGATGTCGTGGCCAACACACCCAGCCGAAAGACCTATAATTGTAGTATCTTGATTGAAGAAGTTGGCCACCTTCCCATAAGGATTTTGCAGGATTTAGTTCCGTAGTTATTTCTTATGGATTCTTGAGCTTCCGAAGTCCGACCTGTTACTTGATGTTCCGGATACCAAACCATTTCAATAAATGGGTATGCTAGCACATCAAGGAGAACATTAGAAGCGGAGTGCTAAATGTCTCTCGGTCGATCATCCAGATTTTGTTTCCTTGGCCTCGCCAAGGTGAAATCTGAGACGGTGTTATCTTCCCTTGCATCTACATCTCTTCCACCTGTATTCATCATGGTAGTAGGTTGTGTTGCCAGGATCCTTGACCCTGATATTGGTAAAACCTTGATGAATATGGAAATGCTCAAGTTCTTGAGAGCACGCGCAAGCACTAGGTGTTATCATCGGCACTAACTGGGCTTGCTCTCAGTTTCCTCGGTTATGCTATAACTTTTCAAACAAGTGGACTCACTATCTACTGTTGAGCTTCTCCCTAGTTACTAAAATCATCCCTTGTGTTGTTTTAAACAAGGTAATCCACATCATCCATTCTAGTCCGAGTATGTTATTTTACCGAACTCCTCCAAATGATCGATTGTGATTTGCCTTAAGCTGGTATAAAGAGTTTCAATGATCTCTGAATCAAAGGTAATTCTTTTTGCCACTTAAGGGGATATATCTACGAGTCACCATCCCTAAGGTGTCTCGTTATGGTATCATGGCAACTCAACTCCTCGCTACGTTGACAATCGTTTACCACCTTCTTAAGTGTGGAATTGTTGTCTACCTAGTGAACCCTCATCATCCGTTTCACTCCATCCCTTCGGGCGTATGTTTCGTGTCTCAGCTCAAGAGATGTTGCTATGTCTCATTCCGTGAGTTAATCCTGAGTTGTTCAAACTTCGAAAAGATCGATCCTTCTAGGGTCTCCTTCCCCTCTCATTGTCATGTTGGCTGGAGGTCCCAGAGCAAGACGACGATACAAGATGGTGATTGAATCAACGTTCATTTGAAGTGCAACCTGGGTCGTGAAGATTGCGTTAGTTGCGTTTCCCCTTCATTCTACCCTATGCCTGAATCTCGGGACGAGATTCTTGTTTAGTGGGGGCGAGTTGTCACATCCCTGGTCCTGGTATGTAGTTGGCTAGCCCTTCATGTGTGCATCATGTTTAACTTTTCAAATGAACTTGAAATGGGGACTGATCAAACCCTAGCACCAGATCAAATCAAATAGGTTCAACATAAAATCATTTCAATGAACCTGAAATGCCCTTCTAAATTGTTCATCATCTTTGCCTTGGTCTTAAACCTCTGACAAAAATGGTGCACAATTTTCTAGGTCATCCTAAGGTCACTGAATTAAATCATAAGTATTTGAATTTGGACATTTAAATTCTATAAAATATTTTAAATGTCCAAACACTCCTAAACTGAAACGTTCCACGTTGGATATATTCTATACAGTGGGCCTGTGCAGTTTAGTGATATTTGAAAGGGTTTAGGTATTTTTGAAACGTTCCATGTTTTTGGCCACCTCCTGCTTCGCGCTGGCTAGCCTCCCCCGAGTCCACCTGCACGCCCAGGAGATGAGGGCGGCCCCCTCTCACTTTCCCCTCCTTCCTCTGCCTCGCCCCCTTCCTCTAGCCTCTCTTCCTCGCGCCGCCGAGGACACCCGAGACCGCCGATCGCCGTTGCCGCGGCCATCGTGCACCCTCGCCCTTCCGCCGAGTCCAGAAGCACCGCAGAAACCTCCTCGTCCTCCCAATCGAGCTACGGGATGCTGGGAGGCCCTGCTTCATCGTCATTGCGGTCATCTTCAACCTCGGGCACCCGAGACCCTCACCGTCGATTCGCGCCGTCACGGACGTCCCCGAGCCCGCTGACCTACTGCGCTGCCTCCCTGTGAGCTCATGCTCCCAACCCCTCTCTCCCCGTCGTCGAATCCCTCCTCTAGCCCCCCCTGGCCACCGCGACGGAAGATTGCTGCCGCCACGAATGTTGCTGTTGTCATTACGGAGGGCCAACACCGCATCCGAGCACTTGGTCGAGCTCCTAGGGCCCCGTAGCTTCTGCTTGTGCTCTCCGTTCGCTTGGAATCGAGCTGCAGCCCCGCGCCCACATCTAGCCGAGCTCCGGCCACCGCCATGGTTGCCGTGGCCATCGTCTCCGGCCACCTCGCAGCCTCCCGTGTGATCCCCTGGATGCGCATGATGATGAGCATCCCTCTGGTGCCTCCAGCGCGTCGAGCCGACCCCTGTAGCGCCGTTTCGAGCAACTCCGGCGATCCTCCGCTGTTGGGTTTGGTCGCCGGCGTCAACTGCTGACGTGGCGCCAGTTTAATTAGCACTAATGACCTTACTAAACACCCCTAGAGCCACTGCCATGTGGGCCCCTGTGCCTGTTTAGGTTAACTTAATTTCTGTTTAGATTAGTTTTAAAACCGGCGGGACCCACACGCCAGAGTTGACCGTCCTGACGTGGCCGTTGACTAGGCCCACCTGTCTGTGACACTAGCCAGCTCTGTGCCACTGACGTATGGACCCCACACGTTAGGTTTGACCTGGACCCGGTCAGCTGACCTGCTGATGTCAGTCTGATGTCATGCTAACGTAGTAAGCATTTTCTGGAATATTTCTAATTCAAAAATGATTTGGAAATTTCAGAAAATGTTGCAAACTTTGAAAAGTCATAGAAAAATAACCATAACTCAGAATAAGATAAATTATATATGAAAAATGATCAAAAAAATCCAATCTATCCATCTGTACCATTTTCATGCATATTAGAACAACTTATGGCTGCTGTTTAGTACAAATCATATAAATGGCATTTAAACCTTCACATATGGAGTTTGCATTTGAATCTTGGATTCAAACCAACTTCATTTAACTGGCTCCTAGTCGCATTAGCTCAAACCACATAATATTGCCATGTCACATTCATGCATCATATTGTTGCATTGCATTGATTGTGTTCTCCCTTGTTTGCCAGTATTTGTCCCCTCTCAGTAGACGATGTTCCGACGATGAGTTCGATGACACCGATGAAGAGCTATACTATCTTTAAAAGTGCCAGGCAAGCAAACCCCCCTTGTTCATTCCGATACAATCCCACTCTCTCGCTCTTGCTCTCTTTTACTGCATTAGGACAACACCAATTCATCTGTTACTTGCTGCGGTAGCTGAACCCCTTTATCCTTTGCATGGCCTGTCATTGCCACAGTAAATAGATGAAACCCACTAGCATGAGTAGGAGTTGTTTGAGCCCTGTTGTGCCTACTCATTCATGCTTGTTTGTCATGCCTGCTACTGCTTAGAGTTGAGTCAGGTCTAATTCACCGGGGATGAATCAGAGGTGTGTGAACATGTCCTAATGTGTGTGAGCTAAGTGTGCGAACACGATTTGGTAAAGGTAGCGGTGAGAGGCCATGTAGGAGTACATGGTGGGTTGTCTCGTTGAAACCGTCCTCAGGAACTGAGTTCTGTGTTTGTGATCCATGAACAGCTACTACCACACATTGGGATCCTTAATTGACTCTCTCGACTTATTAATCAACTCGATCTCTGTCCAGGAGTTGCAACTACTTTCTGGTGTTTGTAGGTAGTGTTAGTAGTCTACCAAGTGGCACCCGGTACAGGTGGGCTTGGGACAGACTAGGCACAGTGGCCCGATGTTCCAAGTGGCACCCGGATGGTGGGCTTGGGAACCCTGCACACATCGTTTGGGGCCGTGAGCGACACCCCGGCCGGATCTCCTTGCGGATGGAACCCGAATAGGCGATAAACCTGGACGAGAGACTTGTGTGGTTAGTCAGGTCGTGGCCGACACCCTCGCTGGGCTTCCGCTTGAAGGTTGTCGAGTACATGTCATGTAAACGGCGGTAAGTGGTGAGAGCATGTGTGAAGAAGTACACCCCTGCAGGGTTAATATGATCTATTCGAATAGCCGTGTCCGCGGTAAAGGACTTCTGGGTTGCCTGTACAGTTCATAGACAAGTGAAAGTGGATACTTTAAAATACGCAAGATAAGCGTGAGTGCTATGGATGGCGTTCTCGTAGGGAGATGGGAGCGGATCCATAGTGGTGTATTGATATGGTGAATATGTGGACTCGTGTGCACCACCTCAAAAGAGTTACTTGCAGACGTAGTTCAGGATAGCCACCGAGTCAAAGCTGGCTTGCTGCATTTAAACCCCACCATCCCTTTTGTTGATACTGATCCATATGTAGTTAGTTCTGATGTAAGTCTTGCTGGGTACATTTGTACTCACGTTGCTTAATTTATGTTTTTGTAGAGACACTTCAGTCTCGCTAGTAGTTCCACGTGGACTTCGACGTTTAGCTTGTTACCTCAGCTACGATCTTGTGCCCTCGGCAGGATCTGGTAGATAGTCAGGCTTCTCAGCCTTTTTCTTTTGTAGATGTTTGTACTCAGACATGTTAAGCTTCCGCTTGTGCTTGACTTGTTTGCTCTGAATGTTGGGTCATGAGACTCATGCTTGTAATATCTCGCTCCTCGGAGCCTATTGAATAAAATACTTTGAGTCGTAGAGTTATGTTGTGATGCCATGTTGTATTTGCACATATCGAGCATATTGTGTGTATGATTTGAAATGCTTGATATGTTTGGCATCTGACTATCTAGTTGTTTATCCTTAGTAGCCTCTCTTACCGGGAAATGTCTCCTAGTGTTTCCACTGAGCCATGGTAGCTTGCTACTGCTCCAGAACACTTAGGCTGGCCGGCATGTGTCCTTCTTTGTTCCTGTGTCTGTCCCCTCGGGGAAATGTCACGCGATGAATTCCAGAGTCCTGTTAGCCTGCTACAGCCTGGTTTACCAGAGTCCTGCTAGCCCAGTTGCTACAGCCCGGATTCACTCGCTGATGACCGACACGTTCGTTGTTGGGTCATGTATGCCTGTCCCTGTAAGTTAGTGCCACTTTGGGTTCACGACTAGCCATGTCAGCCCAGGTTCTTTGTCATATGGATGCTAGCGGCACTATCATATACGTGAGCCAAAAGGCGCAAACGGTCCCAGGCCAGGTAAGGTGGCACCCGTGGGAATACCGTGCGTGAGGCCGCAAAGTGATATGATGTGTTACATGCTAGATCGGTGTGACTTAGCATCGGGGTCCTGACAAGGGAGTAGTTCACCCTCGGGGCTGAGGGTATGTACCAGTAGCTATGTGTTTGATCTCTCTCTCTCTCTCATGTTCTTGACTTTGCACGATCTTGATGTATCGCGAGCTTTGCTATTATAGTTGGATCTTATGATGTTTCTCCCCCTCTACTCTCTTGTGATGGATTGAGTTTTCCCTTTGAAGTTATCTTGTCGGATTGAGTCTTTAATAATTTGAGAACACTTGATGTATGTCTTGCCGTGCTTATCTGTGGTGACAATGGGATATCACGTGATCCACTTGATGTATGTTTTGGTGCCCCAAAGAACTTCATAGAGTGCCCCAAAGTTTCTACCGGAGAGTCAAGATGAAAATGTGTGCCAACCCCTATGCATAGAATCCCAAGGTCACAGAACCCGCAAGTTGATCACCAAAACATACATCAAATGAATCAATAGAATACCCCATTGTCACCACGGGTATCCCATGCAAGACATACATCAAGTGTTCTCAAATCCTTAAAGACTCAATCTGATAAGATAACTTCAAAGGAAAACTCAATCCATTACAAGAAAGTAGAGGGGGAGAAACATCATATGATTCAACTATAATAGCAAAGCTTGCGGTACACCAAGATCGTGCCAAATCAAGAACACGAGAGAGAGATCAAACACATAGCTACTGGTACATACCCTTAGCCCCGAGGGTGAACTACTCCCTCCTCGTCAGGGAGAGCGACAAGGCGATGAAGATGGCCACCGCTGATGGATCCTGTCCTGATTGGTTTTTCGTGGATACAGAGGCTTGCGGCAGTGGAACTCCCGATCTAGGTTATTTTTTGGAGGTTTGGGGATTTATAGGATAGGTTCGCGTCGAGAACAAGTAAGGGGCCCCACAGAGAGTCCACGAGGCACAGGGGCATGCCCTATGGGGGTGGGGACGCCCTCCACCCTCGTGGGGCCCATAGGACTCCCCTCCGATAACTTTTCGTTCCAGTATTTTTTATATTTTCCAAAAAAAATCTCCGTTGATTTTCAGCGCATTCCGAGAACTTTTATTTCTGCACAAAAAATAGCACCACGGTAGTTCTGCTAAAAACAGCGTTAGTCCGGGTTAGTTCCAACCAAATCATACCAAAATCATGTAGAAATATTATAAACATGGTATGAATACATAAAAAAATATAGATACGTTGGAGACGTACCACTTCGCAATAGATAAACGGATCTTGGCTACATCATGTCATCGTTCTTATTGCATTACTCAGTTTTCCCATGAACTTATGCATGCTGGATAGCGGTCGATATGTCACTACTAGGGAAAAGGCTAGCAGTAGCGCCGGTTTTAGGTATATCAGTAGTGCGGGGTGGCGCGCTACTGATACGACGCTACAGCTAAAGTTTATCAGTAGCGTGTGCTTGCACGCGTTACTGCTATACGTGCTTAGTAGTAGCTTTTGGTGCACAGCGCTACTGGTAGTTTCTAGTAGAGTGCCTCCCTACCCGTGCTACTACTATTGTTGGGTATTTCTTTTTTGTTTTAATTTGTATTCATACGCCATTATACAAGTTTTCATACAATAGCAATTTAGAGATTGTTTTTACATCAGAATGAGTTACTACATCATTGGGTGAAAGAATCGTGGATTAGTTTCAAGTGCATGGATCCAAAGTGACCATTGGTCACTTTGGATCCATGCACTTGAAACTAAACCGCGGTTCTTTCACCCAATGACATAATATCTCATCATCATCATCATATCATTAACAACTTATCATCATAATACATCATTGTTATATAACACCTCCTCATGATCATCACTTTTATCAATGAGACATCATATAGCAAGTTGGTCAGTAGTCATAATCACAACTCCTCCTCATCATCAACTCTAACACGTTGTACCACATAATAACACATTGTACCTAGGACCTACTTCTCTCTCATAGGACCTACTAGGTTCTCTTAGGCATAAAACAAGATAGGCCCTGACTCTCCATTATGGAGAATGGAGATTATCCTGTCTCCAATTCTTGCCCTTCGCCTAATGTTGCTTCCAAGTACCTCCCTACGAGTGACCATACATTTTTTCCAATCTTTGATTGTCATGTCTTCATTGGTTTTAGAAATCCGATATGAACAGGAGTGATTCGTAGCATGACCTGGCTGTATATTCAAAACATCAAGGCGACCTTTCTGAAACATCAGATGAGGCACACACTCCTCCGGGATTATCTGTTGAAAAACATAGTAATAACTTCGTAGTTAGCAATGTAGTTCAGTTTTAGAAGAATTTATGCAAAAGATGCACAAATGTCGTAATACTAAAAAATCTTACCATGACATCTCCATGGATGTTAGCATAGTTCAGCGTGTGCACTAGTGGCACATATTGACCATAATGTGGAGGAGTTTGATAATAGATATTGTAATTCTCATGATCAGTACAAAATGCGACCAGATGATTTTTCTCCTGATAAGTTAACTCAGAGCCATCTGTGTAGTAGGTTCTGTCTACCATCTTCCGCACATTTTTGAAGAATGAAAATAAGCTGTCAATGGAAATAAGTTGTCAACTATTTTGAAATAAACAATATAAATGACTTAAAAACTATTTTTGAGAAACTCACATAGCGGTAGAATTGGAAGCCTATCAACAAGGACCCAAATGTCCAAATTATATTTCTTGATGTCAGGATCACCAAGATCCATGGTGACAAGCATACTCTCTTGAAAATCATACATATTGCAAAGTTCTTCCCAATCCGGGCAACCAAAATGGGATACACTCTCAGAATTGTATAGATTTACCTCAAAATCCATACCATGATGGGTCCTTAGGTTAATTTTCTTTGTTTCCATACTCTCATGATCTTCAAAATCCATCCTCTCCAAGACATAGCATCTTGCATGGCATGGGATAAGCTAGTCGAATTGTATAAGACGAAAATTACACGTTGAAGTAGCAGAAGTCGAGCTTAATTACGAAAAAAAACACTTTGCATCGCAGCGTACCATTTCAACATCGAAGGCCTCCTGGAGCTTAATGCTGAAGCGCTGACCTTCTACCTAGTGAGGCCTGTCGCAGGAACCCTAGTTATCGCCGCACCAGGAGCACTCCGCGAGAATTTCATCTGACGACATTTCCTATTTTCATAATTCAAAGATTAAACTTCTAAAATTCAATATATGTACTAATCTTGGACGTGATGCCTATATAATGATCATTGCCTGGATATCATCATGATTATTTGAAGTTCTATCAATTGCCCAACAATAATTTTTCCCACCGTTTGCTATATTTCTCGAGAGAAGCCACTAGTGAAACCTACGGCCCCGGGTCTCTTTTCATCATATTTGCCTTTGCGATCTATTTTCTTTTGCATTTATTTTCAGATCTATTAAACGAAAAATACAAAAATACCTTGCTGCAATTTATTTGTTCCGCGATCTATTTATCCTATCTACCACATTTACCTCACGTTATTTGCCTATCTTGAGGCGTCGTACCTGAAATGGATTGACAACCCCTTTAACACGACGGGTTGCGAGTATTTGTTATTTGTGTGCAGGTGCTGTTTACGTGGTGTGAGGAGGTTCTCCTACTGGTTTGATAACCTTGGTCTCATCATTGAGGGAAATACCTACCGTCGCTATACTGCATCATCCCTTCCTCTTTGGGGAAATAATGATGTAGTTCTAGCAGACATCAGCAACCTTCAAGTGGAAGCTTGACGAGGGTGTCGGCCACGACCTGGCTAACCACACGAGTCCCTAGTCCAGGTTTATCACCTATTCGGGTTCCATCCACAAGGAGATCCGGCCGGGGTTTCCTCAACGGTCCCAAACGATGTGTACAGGGTTCCTGAGGCCCCAAACGGGCATCTCGGTACACCGGGCCACGTACCTACCGCATCACAGCCCACCCCTAGGGTCAGCGCTGTGCACGGCCTCCAGTATACTACAAACACCAGAAACTACTTGCAACTCCTGGACAGAGGATAGGGGCGATTAATAAGTCGAGAGGGTCCAATGGTTTTGGACCCAACGCGTGGTAGTAGCTGATCTTAAATCACATACACAGAACTCGGTTCCTAAGGACGGTTCTAATGAAACAACCCACCATGTACTCCTACATGGCCTCTCATCGATACCTTTACCAAATCTTGTTCACACGCTTAGCTCTCAACAGTAGGACATGTTCACACCATTCCAATCCATCCCAGATGAATCAGACCTGACACAACTCTAAGCATAGCAGGCATAACACAAGCATGAATGAGTAGGCACATCATGGCTCAAACAAATCCTACTCATGCTAGTGGGTTTCAACTATTTACTGTGGCAAAGACAGGTCATGCAGAGGAAAGGAGTTCAACTACCGCAACATGTAACATTTGAATCATTATTGTCCTAATGCAGTAAAAGAGAGCAACAACGAGAGAGTGGGATTGTATCAGAATGAACAAGGGGGTTTTGCTTGCCTGGCACTTCTGAAGATATTATAACTCTTCATTGGTGTCATCGAACTCATTGTCGGAACAATGTTTACTTAGGGGGAACAACGCCGACAAACAAAGAAGGAACACAATCAATGCAATGCAACAATATGATGCATGATCATGACATGGCAACATCTTGTGATTTGAGCTAATGCAACTAAAACCAGATTAAATGAAGTTAGTTTGAACCAAAGATTCAAATTCAACTCCATATGCGATCATTCAAATGTCATTTATTTGATTTGTCCAATTCAACAGCTATAGGTTGCTCCAACATGCATGAAAATGGTACAAATGGATAGATTGAATTTTCAGATGATTTTTCATATATATAAATTATTTCATTTGGAGTTATGGTTGAATTTCTAAGAATTTTTGAAGTTTTAACTATTTTCTGAAATTTCCTGGATTAGTTTTAATCCAGAAAATCCTTTACTGCATCAGCATGGCGTCTGAGTGAGGTCAGCAAGTCAACGGGTCGGTCCAAGTCAAACCTGACTAGTGGGACCCATATGTCAGTGTCTAACTAACTAACCTATTAATTAGCACTAATCCAATCCTAATCTAGATTAGTTAAGGGTCTGGGCCCACATGTTAGTGTCAGTAGGGCTAATTAAGTTTAATTAAACCTTAACCAAAATTAGCAGGGGCCTGGGCCCACTTGTCAGCGACCCAGGGGAGGTCAAACACCCAGTCAAACAAGTCAAATGATCGGCGGTTAGTCGCTGGCGAGGCCGAACGACGCGGAGGGTGATACGTCTCCAATGTATCTACTTTTCCAAACACGTTTGCCCTTGTTTTGGACTCTAACTTGCATGATTTGAATGAAACTAACCCGGACTGACACCGTTTTCAGCAGAACTGCCATGATGTTGTTTTATATGTAGAAAACAAAAGTTCTCGGAATGTCCTGAAAATCCACAGAGGCACTTTTTGGAAAATATAAAAAATACTGGTGAAAGAATCAAGACCAGGGGGCCCACACCCTGTCCACGAGGGTGGGGGCGCGCCCACCCCCTGGACGCGCCCCCTGTCTCGTGGGCCCCCTGAGGCTCCACCGACCTCAACTCCAACTCCATATATTCCATCTCGCGGAGAAAAAAATCAGAGAGAAAGTTTCATCGCATTTTACGATACAGAGCCGCTGCCAAGCCCTAATCTCTCTCGGGAGGGCTGATCTGGAGTCCGTTCGGGGCTCCGGAGAGGGGGATTCGTCGTCGTCGTCATCATCAACCATCCTCCATCACCAATTTCATGATGCTCACCACCGTGCATGAGTAATTCCATCGTAGGCTTGCTGGACGGTGATGGGTTGGATGAGATTTACCATGTAATCAAGTTAGTTTTGTTAGGGTTTGATCCCTAGTATCCACTATGTTCTGAGATTGATGTTGCTATGACTTTGCTATGCTTAATGCTTGTCACTAGGGCCCGAGTGCCATGATTTCAGATCTGAACCTATTATGTTTTCATGAATATATGTGTGTTCTTGATCCTATCTTGCAAGTCTATAGTCACCTATTATGTGTTATGATCCGACAACCCCGAAGTGACAATAATCGGGATACTTCTCGGTGATGACCATAGTTTGAGGAGTTCATGTATTCACTATGTGCTAATGCTTTGTTCCAGTTTTCTATTAAAAAAAGGCCTTAACATCCCTTAGTTTCCACTAGGACCCCGCTGCCACGGGAGGGTAGGACAAAAGATGTCATGCAAGTTCTTTTCCATAAGCACGTATGACTATTTTCGGAATATATGCCTACATTACATTGATGAACTGGAGCTAGTTCTGTGTCACCCTATGTTTTAGCTATTACATGAGGAATCGCATCCGACATAATTATCCATCACTGATCCATTGCCTACGAGCTTTTCACATCTTGAGTTTCTCTTATTTACTTTTCCGTTGCTACTGTTACAATCACTACAAAACCCAAAAAAGTTACTTTTGCTACCGTTACCTTTATTATCATACTACTTTGCTATTAAACACTTTGCTGCAGATACTAAGTTATCCAGGTGAGGTTAAATTGACAACTCAACTGCTAATACTCAAGAATATTCTTTGGCTCCCCTTGTATCGAATCAATAAATTTGGGTTGAATACTTTACCCTCGAAAGCTGTTGCGATCCCCTGCACTTGTGGGTTATCAAGACTAATTTCTGGCGCCGTTGCCGGGGAGCATAGCTCTATTCTCTGAGTCACTTGGGATTTATATCTGTTGATCACTATGAAGAACTTGAAAGACGCGAAAACTATGATTTTTCCCTCAACTACGAGGGGAGGTAAGGAACTGCCATCTAGCCCTGCACTGGATTCTCTTTGTGTGTTGAGTAAGCTTGCGACACCTAAAACTGCTACTGCTATGAATTCTGATATGTCAGATGTTATTGATGATGCCACTTCTGCTATGCATGATACTTATGATGAAACTACTTCTGTGCGTGACACTACTTTGCCATTAGGTGAATTTCTTGATGAACAACTTGTTAGGGCTAGAGAGAACGAAATTATTGAGAATGAAATTATTGATGATAGTGATGATGAAGGTTCTCCCAATGATTATGAACTACCTGTTGTTCCCGAGGGTTATGTTATGGAAGAGGAAGGTGCTAGAGCTATGTTTGCTTGTAAAGATAGATATGATCTTAAGAAATTATTAGCTATGGAAGAAGCAGTCTCTTAATGCTAGAATGAAACCTGACCCTGCTTTTGCTACTTCACCTATCTATGTTGATCCTGAGATTATTACTTTAGTTGAATCTGATCCTTTTTATGGCCTTGAATCTAAAACTGTTGTGACACATCTTACCAAATTGAATGACATAGCCACCCTGTTTACTCATGATGATAAATCTCGCTATTATTATATCCTTAAGATATTTCCATTCTCATTAAAGGGTGATGCTAAGACTTGGTATAATTCTCTTGCTCCTGGTTGTGTGCGTAGTCCCCAGGATATGATTTATTACTTCTCTGCTAAATATTTCCCTGCTCATAAGAAACAAGCTGCCTTGTGGGAAATATATAATTTTGTGCAAATCGAAGAAAAGAGTCTCCCACAAGCTTGGGGGAGGCTTCTCCGATTACTTAATGCTTTGCCTGATCATCCTCTTAAGAAAAATGAAATACTTGATATCTTTTATAATGGACTAACCGATGCTTCCAAGGACTACTTGGATAGTTGTGCTAGTTGTGTTTTCAGGGAAAGAACAGTCGACGAAGCTGAATTGCTATTGAATAATATGTTGACTAATGAAAATAATTGGACTCTTCCTGAGCCAATTCCTGAGGCAATTCCTGAACCAATTAAGCCAACTCCTGAGCCTATTCCTAAAACCACTCCGAAGAAGAGGGGCGTTCTATTTCTCAGTCCTGAAGATATGCAAGAGGCAAAGAAATCAATGAAAGAAAAAGGTATTAAAGCGGAAGATGTTAAGAATTTACCACCTATTGAAGAAATACAAGGTCTTAATATACCGCCTGTTGAAGAACCACATTGTCTTGATAACCCGACACAGGTAGTAAAGGTAAATTACCTCAATAGATATGATAAAGTTGAAATCCCCTCTACTAAATTTCATAGCCCATGCTTAGATGAATTTGATGACTTTATGTAACATCCCAAAATTCTAAATTTTGGAATGTTATAAACAAATAGATAGTTGTGATTGATTGTTTGATTGATAGACTGAAAGTGAGTGAATTCGAAACTTTTTGAAAGTTAAATGAGAGGGAATAAAAGGACTTTCCCAAACTTTCATTTTATTTTCTGATCTTCATGAATTCAAATTATTTTCACCACAAAACCCTGGAGAGAAGATGACATGACTTCTTCCATTTATTTAAATGACAAGGGGTGTTGAAAATATTTGAATTTCATTTGGAAAATATTTCCAACCCAGGAACTTTATGCAACTCAATGATTTTCACGAGCGAAGATAAAATGACTTCTTCAAAACATATGAAATATGAGTTGGGAGTTTCAAAGAATTAAATTCAAAGTTCTTTTGAATTTATTTTCAATTTGGAGTTATTTGAGTTTTATTCAAATTATTTTTCTCCAAAAATAAAATATATGGAAAATAGGGTAACATGATTCCCTACATCAGAAAATTGGAGGGAAATAAATTTGAATTAATTTTGGTATTTTTTTAAAATGATTTTATTAGAACAGTAGCACTCTTTGAGTTATTTAAATTTTTGTAGATCTTATTTAAAGCTATAATAATGTTCACGCTGTAGGAAATCTTTTTCTGAAATTTTTATATATTATATGCCCATAGTATATTTTTATTTATTTTTGGTTTATTTTATTTTCTGAAAATTTGTTTAAAAAGAAAAACTTCTTCCGCCGAACTGGGCCGGCCCAGCCGAAGCCAGGCCAAGGCCCAGCTCCGCGCCGCCTCGCCCGTCGTCCCCGACCGGGACTCCTCCCAGAGTCCGGTGCCGCCACGCCACCTGTCGCCCCTTCCCCACGCCACTGCGCCTCCCCTCCTCCATAAAAGGCCACCCCGGGGCCCCTGGGTCCCGTTTTCGCCGCCGCCGCCGCCCCTCGCCAGATCCGCCGCCGCCGCCATCGGTAGCGGCCGCCGCCGATGCCAACTGCCGCCGCCGCCGCGCTGCACCACCGCCGCAGCCACCACCCACCTCACCGCCGTCCCGCGCCGCATCCTCCCGTTCACTCCGCCGAGCCGGAGGGCCACCGGAGCTGCCGCCCTGGCCGGACCCGAGCCGCCGTCGCCGTCTCGTTTCGCCGGAGTAACCACCGTCGCCGGTTCTTCGCCGAAAACCGCTGCCAACCGGTATAAAACCGACCCCGGTCTGATTCGGTTTTTCTTTTAAGTTCGGTTTTTCTTAAATCCTACACTAGATCTGTTTTTTTAGGTTTTAGTAAACAGCGAACGTCCACTGTTTAGATCTTATAAACGAACGTTCGTTATTTAGCCTTTCTGATTTCTGTTTATTTCAGCCAGGGACCCGTCTGTGAATATTTTATTTACATATTAGTCCCTATTCTTAAATCAATCACTACTTTTCACTCGATAGTCGGAATCCAACGAAACCAACGCCACTTCTTCGTTATGATCCCCTCTATCCAGTAAAACAACCTAAACATGTTTTTGAAAGTTTAAAAATTTGAATTTCAAACAGTTTAGTATTTGAACTTCGTTTGATCATAACTTGAGTTTTATAACTCCGTTTGAGTTGATTCTTTTTGCAAATCAAAGCTCTTGACCTAAAATTTCTGATAAGGCCAAATTCACATAATTTTGGTACTATTAGAAATTACTTTATGCTGCAAGAGTTATTTGCTTGGTTTTGAGGTTTTCCGAGTTGTTCTCTTCGTTCTCTCTGAACCTTTGAGTGATTGCTTATGTGTGGTTACTATTGCTTGCTCACGATAGATTGACCGGAGTGTGACGAGTAGAACTATCAAGAGTTTTGAGTGCGAATCATCTTCATCAACATTGTAGGCAAGTTAACACTTTGATCATACCTTTTCTCATACCCAGCTTTTATGCATTAGATCAATCCTCAAACATTGCATGATTAGGATCTAATTAATTTGTGCATTTTGGGAAGTAGTTGAAGTAGTACCTATTACCTATTTTATTTTCAAACCTTTGGGAGTTACTTCTGCGTTTGCTTATTATGCCATGCTATGCTAGTAGACGTGGATTGGGTGAGTGTATCCATGACAGATGTGAGATTGATGATTAATGGTTTATTTAAGGTGGCAACTTAAACACACATCTTGGTGGATTGAGGCACCTGGTTTCCATCAGGACTTGCCTGTATTTCTTCGGACTGCCACCCAGGCTCAAAGGGGTCATGAGATTATTCAAACTAGAAACTTCCGTGTGCAGCCACATGCTATTATGGGCTCTAGCATAGTTGACTAAGTCGTGCGAACTCTTACAGGGTGGACTAGCAGATGTAGGGGATGTAGGTTGGTACGGTCTACCCTTTACGTAAGGTGCGAGCGCTTCTGAAAGACTATGTCTCGGTCATCCGTTTCTCAAACACCATGTAGTGCGAGAAACCAAACGGAGGCGATCGAGTCATGTGGGGAAAAGTGCGCAAACCTCTGTAGAGTGTATAAACTAATCATGATTAGCCGCGTCCCCTGTTATGGACATCTTGAGTATCTAGTTCTTGGATTATCCTGTTGATCTCATCATTGTTACTTCTAATTAATATTGTTGGGATATTACTGAGTACTTTTAATTGGGATTGAGAATGTTGTCAACCATTCTCAATGTTTAACAACCACCATGATAGTTAAATGAATTTATTCCTTTGCAGTAGGGAAAAATTGGCTTTTCGAAAAACCCTTATAACCATAGAGCTTTTCCACCAGCCATATATGCATGTAGTGATAGCCATATTTCAGCATTGCTCTACAGTGTGAATTTGCCAGTACATTCAATGTACTGACCCTTTGTGGCTGCAACGTCTCATGTTGCAGGATCTTACGACAAGTAAGTGATATGTTAGGGTTACGATTTCTACACTCAACTTTGTCGTTGGTGTTGATGGGAATCCACAACCTTGTTGCTTCCGCTATTTTGGATTCAGGTAATAGTATTTACGCTACTTTATACATGTGATTTACCTCTGTTATAAATCCTCGAGTACTGTGTGTGTTAGCATACTGATCTAGGGATGACACGTAAGCACAGAGACTTGATCCATTCGAGTCGGGTCGCTACAAGATGGTATCAGAGCACATGTTGACTATAGGACGTGACCCTAGAAACTGGCAAGCCCATAGGAAAGATTTTTTTTCTCTACAACTTTCTTTTCAAAAGGATCTTTTACCTCTCTTCTCTTCTGAGCTTATTCAAATATTCCCTTTTAGTGAGACCATACCCCTTTCCCTTTTGACCTCGAAGATTCGACTGATGAGACCACTCCAAGAAGGACCAGATATCGGACATCTAAGACCATTTGGAATGAAGAGGATTTTACCGTGTAAATGGAAACTACAACGGTGAAGACTCCGAAGACTAGGAGAATTTGAAGGCTTTGAAGAATTTCAAGATTAGTATGACCTAGGAAGGCTACTCTGATAGAGCTTGTCAGACTAAGGAAGCTGTCAATACCCGAGATCAAGGTGTATCGGAGAAAGACCAAAACATGGAGCAGTAGAACTCAGAGTTTTGTCAAGAAAACCCCAAGACATGAGATATCAACTATGGAATGATAGCTCATGGCACAGACATAGTCATAAACATGGATATCCCTGATGACATCGCCCGCTTATGCTATTGTCACCATTTGGAGTTAAGCATGCATTTCTTAGGAAGGGTTGGATGGTAGAAGGCTAATGGAGCATCTGTCAGCAAGGGATGCAGTTTTAATGTAGCTGGTGTATCACCAGGATTTGGAGAATTACATCAAGAAGTTTTAAGATGGATCTGCAGGAATGCCGTATTTGACAAGGAATCATTCAGTGAAGAACTCAGGAACCAGAAGCTGAAAGTAGCCAAGCCGGAGGAGCTAAACCTCGAGATACCGGAGATTTGTCAGTAATTGATGGACAGTAGGACCATGGCTCATGCGAAGGATGTTGAAAACCCAGAAGTTTGGAACGCAACCCTAGAAATATTAAAGGATGTCATGAGAGACTTCGCATCAACATAGATGATTTGGCAAAAGAACTTGAGAAGGACAAGCATGATCAGAAGGAGCCATCGGAGACATGAACAAGACTTGAAGAGTTTGGTGACGTTAAAGATTTATTGACCATTAGAAGACCAAACCCCTGTGAATTACTTATGTTAGATGCGACGATTGTGAGTTGTCATTTGTTTGTTGTTTTTCCGACAGCCACAATAAAATCTGCCTTTCAAAACTTTTGTTTGTATTGTGTGCATCCCTCTCTATCTCTCTTATCCCACCCCAAAACCCATGGACCCCATAGAGGATGAATGGGGATGAGCTTGTATTGTCTGGATCGATGAGTCAATTGGAGACGGACCGATGGATTCAGAACATGGAGGATCACATGAAGAATAACCATGTAGTCAGAAAGGATATGGCCCAGCATGCTCTTCGATGCTTTGAAAAGAGTTGTTGCTACTTGGTGGAGGATGTACCAAACCATCAATGGATGGCAAGGAGTAACCACTTGGGAATACTTTAAGTTGACTTTGCCAAAGTCTCGGTTTGTGTCCCAGAAATTGGAACCTTATGGAAGTGATATGAAGAAATCTTGTGCATACAAGCTTTGTGGAGAAATAGGATGTTGGAAATATGCCCTAGAGGCAATAATAAAAGTATTATTATTATATTTCCTTGTTCATGATAATTGTCTTTTATTCATGCTATAACTGTATTATCCGGAAATCGTAATACCCGTGTGAATACATAGACCACAATATGTCCCTAGCGAGCCTCTAGTTGACTAGCTCGTTGTGATCAACAGATAGTCATGGTTTCCTGGATATGGACATTGGATGTCGTTGATAACAGGATCACATCATTAGGAGAATGATGTGATGGACAAGACCCAATCCTAAGACTAGCACAAAAGATCGTGTAGTTCATTTGCTAGAGCTTTGCCAATGTCAAGTATCTCTTCTTTTGACCATGAGATCGTGTAACTCCTAGATACCGTAGGAGTGCTTTGGGTGTATCAAACGTCACAACGTAACTGGGTGACTATAAAGGTGCACTACGGGTATCTCCGAAAGTATCTATTGTTTTATGCGGATCGAGACTGGGATTTGTCACTCCGTGTAAACGGAGAGGTATCTCTGGGCCCACTCGGTAGGACATCATCATATGCGCAATGTGACCAAGGAGTTGATCACGGGATGATGTGTTACGGAACGAGTAAAGTGACTTGCTGGTAACGAGATTGAACAAGGTATTGGATACCGACGATCGAATCTCGGGCAAGTAAAATACCGCTAGACAAAGGGAATTGTATACGGGATCGATTGAGTCCTTGACATCGTGGTTCATCCGGTGAGATCATCGTGGAACATGTGGGAGCCATCATGGGTATCCAGATCCCGCTGTTGGTTATTGACCGGAGAACGTCTCGGTCATGTCTGCATGTCTCCCGAACCCGTAGGGTCTACACACTTAAGGTTCGATGACGCTAGGGTTATAAAGGAAGCTTGTATGTGGTTACCGAATGTTGTTCGGAGTCCCGGATGATATCCCGGACGTCACGAGGAGTTCCGGAATGGTCCGGAGGTAAAGATTTATATATAGGAAGTCCTGTTTCGGCCATCGGGACAAGTTTCGGGGTCATCGGTATTGTACCGGGACCACCGGAAGGGTCCCGGGGGCCCACCGGGTGGGGCCACCTGCCCCGGGGGGCCACATGGGCTGTAGGGGGTGCGCCTTGGCCTACATGGGCCAAGGGCACCAGCCCCTAGAGGCCCATGCACCAAGATAAAGGAAAAAGGGGAGAGTCCTAAAGGGGGAAGGCACCTCCGAGGTGCCTTGGGGAGGATGGACTCCTCCCCCCTCCTTAGCCGCACCCCTTTCTTGGAGTAGGGGCAAGGCTGCGCCTCCCCCTTCTCCCCTGCCCCTATATATAGTGGAGGGGAGGGAGGGCATCCACACCTGAGCCCTTGGCGCCTCCCTCCCTCCCGTGACACCTCCTCCTCTCCCGTAGGTGCTTGGCGAAGCCCAGCAGGATTGCCACGCTCCTCCATCACCACCACGCCGTTGTGCTGCTGCTGGATGGAGTCTACCTCAACCTCTCCCTCTCCCCTTGCTGGATCAAGGCGTGGGAGACGTCACCGAGCTGTACGTGTGTTGAACGCGGAGGTGCTGTCCGTTCGGCACTTGATCATCGGTGATCTGAATCACGACGAGTACGACTCCATCAACCCCGTTCACTTGAACGCTTCCGCTTAGCGATCTACAAGGGTATGTAGATGCACCCTCTCTTTCTACTCGTTGCTAGTCTCTCCATAGATAGATCTTGGTGTTACGTAGGAAAAATTTTGAATTTCTGCTACGTTCCCCAACAGTGGCATCATGAGCTAGGTCTATTGCGTAGATTCTTTGCACGAGTAGAACACAAAGTAGTTGTGGGCGTTGATGTTGTTCAATATGCTTACCGTTACTAGTCCAATCTTGTTTCGACGGTATTGTGGGATGAAGCGGCCCGGACCGACCTTACACGTACTCTTACGTGAGACAGGTTCCACCGATTGACATGCACTTGGTGCATAAGGTGGCTAGCGGGTGCCAGTCTCTCCCACTTTAGTCGGAACGGATTCGATGAAATGGGTCCTTATGAAGGGTAAATAGCAATTGGCATATCACGTTGTGGTTTTGCGTAGGTAAGAAACGTTCTTGCTAGAACCCATAGCAGCCACGTAAAACATGCAACAACAATTAGAGGACGTCTAACTCGTTTTTGCAGGGTATGCTATGTGATGTGATATGGCCAAGAAGAATGTGATGAATGATATGTGATGTATGAGATTGATCATGTTCTTGTAATAGGATTCACGACTTGCATGTCGATGAGTATGACAACCGGCAGGAGCCATAGGAGCTGTCTTTATTTATTTGTGACCTGCGTGTCAACTTAAACGTCATGTAATTACTTTACTTTATTGCTAACCGTTAGCCATAGTAGTAGAAGTAATAGTTGGCGAGGCAACTTCATGAAGACACGATGATGGATATCATGATGATGGAGATCATGGTGTCATGCCGGTGACGATGATGATCATGGAGCCCCGAAGATGGAGATCAAAAGGAGCAAAGTGATGATGGCCATATCATGTCACTATTTGATTGCATGTGATGTTTATCATGTTTATGCATCTTGTTTACTTAGGACGACGGTAGTAAATAAGATGATCCCTTACAAAATTTCAAGAAGTGTTCTCCCCTAACTGTGCACCGTTGCTACAGTTCGTCGCTTCTAAGCACCACGTGATGATCGGGTGTGATGGATTCTTACGTTCACATACAACGGGTGTAAGACAGTTTTACACAGCGAAAACACTTAGGGTTAACTTGACGAGTCTAGCATGTGCAGACATGGCCTCGGAACACGGAGACCGAAAGGTCGAGCATGAGTCGTATAGTAGATACGATCAACATGAAGATGTTCACCGATGATAACTAGTCCGTCTCACGTGATGATCGGACACGGCCTAGTTGACTCGGATCATGTGATCACTTAGATGACCAGAGGGATGTCTATCTAAGTGGGAGTTCATAAGATGAACTTAATTATCCTGAACATAGTCAAAAGACCTTTTGCAAATCATGTCGTAGCTCGCGCTATAGTTCTACTGTTTAGATATGTTCCTAGAGAAAATTATAGTTGAAAGTTGATAGTAGCGATTATGCGATCAGTAGAAAGCTTATGTCCTTAATGCACCGCTCAGTGTGCTGAACCCCAACGTCGTTTGTCGATGTTGCGAACATCGGACATACACGTTTTGATAACTACGTGATAGTTCAGTTAAATGGTTTAAGTAGAGGCACCAAAGACGTTTTCGAAACGTCGCGGAACATATGAGATGTTTCGAGGGCTGAAATTAGGATTTCAGGCTCGTGCCCACGTCAAGAGGTATAAGACCTCCGACGATTTTCTTAGCCTGCAAACTAAGGAGAGAAGCTCAATTGTTGAGCTTGTGCTCAGATTGTCTGAGTGCAACAATCACTTGAATCAAGTGGGAGTTGATCTTCCAGATGAAATAGTGATAGTTCCTCCGAAGTCATTACCACCAAGCTGCTAGAGCTTCGTGATGAACTATAATATATCAAGGACATATATGATGATCCTTGAGATATTCGCGATGTTTGACTCCGCGAAAGTAGAAATCAAGAAGGAGCATCAATCGTTGATGGTCAGTGAGACCACTAGTTTCAAGAAGGGCAAGGGCAAGAAGGGATACTTCATGAAACGGCAAATCAGCTGCTGCTCCAGTGAGGAAACCCAAGGTTGAACCCAAACCCGAGACTAAGTGCTTCTGTAATAAGGGGAACAACCACTGGAGCAGCATTACCCTAGATACTTGGTAGATGAGAAGGCTGGCAAGGTCGATAGAAGTATATTGGATATACATTATGTTAATGTGTACTTTACTAGTACTCCTAGTAGCACCAGGGTATTGGATACCGGTTCGGTTGCTAAGTGTTAGTAACTCGAAATAAAAGCTACGGAATAAACGGAGACTAGCTAAAGGTGAGCTGACGATATATGTTGGAAGTGTTTCCAAGGTTGATATGATCAAGCATCGCACGCTCCCTCTACCACCGAGATTGGTGTTTGCGTTGAGCATAGACATGATTGGATTATGTCTATCGCAATACGGTTATTCATTTAAGGAGAATAATGGTTACTCTATTTTTGAATAATACCTTCAATGGTCTTGAACCTAAAGGAATGGTTTATTGAATCTCGGTCGTAGTGATACACATTTTCATGCCAAAAGATATAAGATAGTAATGATAGTACCACTTACTTGTGGCACTGCCATGTAAGTCATAATGGTATAAAACGCATGAAGAAGCTCCATGTTGATGGATCTTTGGACTCACTCGTTTTTGAAAAGTTTGAGACATGCGAACCATGTCTATTGGTGTATATGCATGAAGAAACTCCATGCAAATGGATCGTTCGGACTCACTTGATTTTGAATCACTTGAGATATGCAAATCATACCACATGGGCAAGATGACTGAAAAGCCTCATTTTCAGTAAGATGGAACAAGATAGCAACTTGTTGGAAGTAACACATTTTGATGTGTGCAGTCGAATGAGTGCTGAGGCATGCAGTGAATATCATTATGTTCTTACTTCACAGATGATTCGAGTAAATGTTGAGTATATTAACTTGATGAAACACAAGTCTGAATTATTGAATGGTTCAAGTAATTTCAGAGTGAAGTAGCAGATCATTGTGACAAGAGGATAAAATGTCTATGATATGATCATAGAGATGAATATCTGAGTTACGAGTTTTGGCACACAATTAAGACATTGTGGAAATTGTTTCGCAATTAATACCGCCTGGAACACCATAATGTGATGGTGTGTCCGAACATCATAGTTGCACCCTATTGGATATGGTGCGTACCATGATGTCTCTTATCGAATTACCACTATCGTTCATGGGTTAGGCATTAGAGACAACCACATTCACTTTAAATAGGGCACCACATAATTCCGATGAGATGACACCGTATGAATTATGGTTTAGAGAAACCTAAGTTGTCGTTTCTTAAAAGTTTGGGGCTGCGACGCTTATATGAAAAAGTTTCAGGTTGATAAGCTCGAACCCAAAGCGGATAAAATGCATCTTCATAGGAAACCCAAAACAGTTGGGTATACCTCCTAATTCAGATCCGAAAGCAATATGGATTGTTTCTAGAATCGGGTCCTTTCTCGAGGAAAAGATTCTCTCGAAAGAATTGAGTGGGAGGATGGTGGAGACTTGATGAGGTTATTGAACCGTCTCTTCAACTAGTGTGTGACAGGGCACAGGGAGTTGTTCCTGTGGCACCTACACCAATTGAAGTGGAAGCTTATGATATTGATCATGAAACTTCGGATCAAGTCACTCCCAAACCTCGTAGGATGACAAGGATGCGTACTACTTCAGAGTGGTACGTAATCCTGTCTTGAAGGTCATGTTGCAAGACAACAATGAACCTACGAGCTATGGAGAAGCGATGGTGGGCCCGGATTCCGATAAATGGCTTGAGGCCATAAAATCCGAGAGAGGATCCATGTATGAAAACAAAGTGTAGACTTTGGCAGAACGGCTCAATGGTCGTAAGGCTAATGAGTACAGATGGATTTCAAAAGGAAGACGGACAATGATGGTAAATGTCACCATTAAGAAAGCTCGACTTGTCATTAAGATGTTTTCCGACAAGTTCAAGGAGTTGACTACGATGAGATTTTCTCACTCGTAGCGATGCTAAGAGTCTGTTGGAATTATATTAGCGATTACTGCATTATTTATGAAATCTTGCAGATAGGATGTCAAAACATTGTTTCCTCGACGATTTTAATGAGGAAAGGTTGTATGTGATACAACCGGAAGGTTTTGTCAATCCCGAAAGATGCTAATAAGTATGCAAAGCTCCAGCAATCCTTCTAAGGACTGGAGTGAGCATCTCGGAGTTGGAATGTATGCTTTGATGATGATCAAAAATTTTGGGTTTGTACAAAGTTTATTTATGAGAAACTTGTATTTCCAAAGAAGTGAGTGGGAGCACTATAGAATTTCTGATGAGTATATGTTGTTGACATATTGTTGATCAGAAATGACGTAGAATTTCTGGAAAGCATATAGGGTTATTTTGAAAGTGTTTTTCAATGGAAAGCCTGGATTAAGCTACTTGAACATTGAGCATCAAGATCTATAAGGATAGATCAAAATGCTTAATAATACTTTCAAATGAGCACATACCTTGACATGATCTTGAAGGTGTTCAAGATGGACCAGTCAAAGAAGGATTTCTTGCCTGAGTTGTAAGGTACGAAGTTAAGACTTAAAGCTCGACCATGGCAGAATAGAGAGAAAGGACGAAGGTCGTCCCCTATGCTTAAGACGTAGGCTCTTCAGTATGCTATGCTGTGTACCGCACCTGAAGTGTGCCTTGCCATGAGTCAGTCAAGGGGTACAAGAGTGATTCAAGAATGGCTCACAGGACAGCGGTCAAAGTTATCCTTAGTAACTAGTGGACTAAGGAATTTTCTCGATTATGGAGGTGGTAAAAGAGTTCGTCGTAAAGGTTACGATGATGCAAGCTTGACACCTATCCGGATAGCTCTGAGTAGAGAGACCGGATACATATAATGGAGCAATAATTTAGAATAGCTCCAAGTAGAACAGTTGTTTGGAATAGCTCCAAATAGAGTGTGGTAGCTGCATCTAGGAGATGACATAGAGATTTGTAAAGCACACACGGATCTGAAAGGTTCAGACCCGTTGACTAAAACCTCTCTCACAAGCAACATGATCAAACATAAAACTCATTGAGTGTTAATCACATAGTGATGTGAACTAGACTACTGACTCTAGTAAACTCTTGGGTATTAGTCACATGGCGATGTGACCTGTGAGTGTTAATCACATGGCGATGTGAACTAGATTATTGACTCTAGTGCAAGTGGGAGACTGTTGGAAATATGCCCTAGAGGCAATAATAAAAGTATTATTATTATATTTCCTTGTTCATGATAATTGTCTTTTATTCATGCTATAACTGTATTATCCGGAAATCGTAATACACGTGTGAATACATAGACCACAACATGTCCCTAGTGAGCCTCTAGTTGACTAGCTCGTTGTGATCAACAGATAGTCATGGTTTCCTGGCTATGGACATTGGATGTCGTTGATAACGGGATCACATCATTAGGAGAATGATGTGATGGACAAGACCCAATCCTAAGACTAGCACAAAAGATCGTGTAGTTCATTTGCTAGAGCTTTGCCAATGTCAAGTATCTCTTCCTTTGACCATGAGATCGTGTAATTCCTGGATACCGTAGGAGTGCTTTGGGTGTATCAAACGTCACAACGTAACTGGGTGACTATAAAGGTGCACTACAGGTATCTCCGAAAGTATCTATTGTTTTATGCGGATCGAGACTGGGATTTGTCACTCCGTGTAAACGGAGAGGTATCTCTGGGCCCACTCGGTAGGACATCATCATATGCGCAATGTGACCAAGGAGTTGATCACGGGATGATGTGTTACAGAACGAGTAAAGTGACTTGCCGGTAACGAGATTGAACAAGGTATCGGTATACCGACGATCGAATCTCGGGCAAGTAACATACCGATAGACAAAGGGAATTGTATACGGGATCGATTGAGTCCTTGACATCGTGGTTCATCCGATGAGATCATCGTGGAACATGTGGGAGCCAACATGGGTATCCAGATCCCGCTGTTGGTTATTGACCGGAGAACATATGAGATGTTTCGAGGGCTGAAATTAGGATTTCAGGCTCGTGCCCACGTCAAGAGGTATAAGACCTCCGACGATTTTCTTAGCCTGCAAACTAAGGAGAGAAGCTCAATTGTTGAGCTTGTGCTCAGATTGTCTGAGTACAACAATCACTTGAATCGAGTGGGAGTTGATCCTCCAGATGAAATAGTGATAGTTTCTCCGAAGTCATTACCACCAAGCTGCTAGAGCTCTGTGATGAACTATAACATATCAGGGATAGATATGATGATCCTTGAAATATTCGCGTTGTTTGACACCGCGAAAGTAGAAATCAAGAAGGAGCATCAATTGTTGATGGTTGGTGAAACCACTAGTTTCAAGAAGGGCAAGGGAACAAAGGGATACTTCATGAAACGGCAATTCAGCTGCTGCTCTAGTGAGGAAACCCAAGGTTGAACCCAAACCCGAGACTAAGTGCTTCTGTAATAAGGGGAACAACCACTGGAGCAGCATTACCCTAGATACTTGGTAGATGAGAAGGCTGGCAAGGTCGATAGAAGTATATTGGATATACATTATGTTAATGTGTACTTTACTAGTACTCCTAGTAGCACCAGGGTATTGGATACCGGTTCGGTTGCTAAGTGTTAGTAACTCGAAATAAAAGCTACGGAATAAACGGAGACTAGCTAAATGTGAGCTGACGATATATGTTGGAAGTGTTTCCAAGGTTGATATGATCAAGCATCGCACGCTCCCTCTACCACCGAGATTGGTGTTTGCGTTGAGCATAGACATGATTGGATTATGTCTATCGCAATACGGTTATTCATTTAAGGAGAATAATGGTTACTCTATTTTTGAATAATACCTTCAATGGTCTTGCACCTAAAGGAATGGTTTATTGAATCTCGGTCGTAGTGATACACATTTTCATGCCAAAAGATATAAGATAGTAATGATAGTACCACTTACTTGTGGCACTGCCATGTAAGTCATAATGGTATAAAACGCATGAAGAAGCTCCATGTTGATGGATCTTTGGACTCACTCGTTTTGAAAAGTTTGAGACATGCGAACCATGTCTATTGGTGTATATGCATGAAGAAACTCCATGCAAATGGATCGTTCGGACTCACTTGATTTTGAATCACTTGAGATATGCAAATCATACCAGATAGGCAAGATGACTGAAAAGCCTCGGTTTCAATAAGATGGAACAAGATAGCAACTTGTTGGAAGTAACACATTATGATGTGTGCAGTCCAATAAGTGCTGAGGCATGCAGTGAATATCGTTATGTTCTTACTTCACAGATGATTCGAATAGATGTTGAGAATATTTACTTGATGAAACACAAGTCTGAATTATTGAATGGTTCAAGTAATTTCAGTGTGAAGTTAGAAGATCGTCGTGATAAGAGGATAAAAATATCTATGATATGATCATAGAGATGAATATCTGAGTTACGAGTTTTGGCACACAATTAAGACATTGTGGAAATTGTTTCATAATTAATACCGCGTGGAACACCATAGTGTGATGGTGTGTCCGAACATCATAGTTGCACCCTATTGGATATGGTGCGTACCATGATGTCTCTTATCGAATTACCACTATCGTTCATGGGTTAGGCATTAGAGACAACCACCTTCACTTTAAATAGGGCACCACGTAATTCCGATGAGATGACACCGTATGAATTATGGTTTAGAGAAACCTAAGTTGTCGTTTCTTAAAAGTTTGGGGCTGCGACGCTTATATGAAAAAGTTTCAGGTTGATAAGCTCGAACCCAAAGCGGATAAAATGCATCTTCATAGGAAACCCAAAACAGTTGGGTATACCTCCTAATTCAGATCCGAAAGCAATATGGATTGTTTCTAGAATCGGGTCCTTTCTCGAGGAAAAGTTTCTCTCGAAAGAATTGAGTGGGAGGATGGTGGAGACTTGATGAGGTTATTGAACCGTCTCTTCAACTAGTGTGTGACAGGGCACAGGGAGTTGTTCCTGTGGCACCTACACCAATTGAAGTGGAAGCTTATGATATTGATCATGAAACTTCGGATCAAGTCACTCCCAAACCTCGTAGGATGACAAGGATGCGTACTACTTCAGAGTGGTACGGTAATCCTGTCTTGAAAGTCATGTTGCTGGACAACAATGAACCTACGAGCTATGGAGAAGCGATGGTGGGCCTGAATTCCGACAAATGGTTAGGAGCCATGAAATCCGAGATAGGATGCATATATCAGAACAAAGCATGGACTTTGGTGGACTTGCCCAATGATCGGCAAGCCATTGAGATAAATGGATTTTAAGAAGAAGATGGACATGGACGGAGATTTCACCGTCTGTGAAGCTCGACTTGTGGTGAAGAGTTTTTCACAAGTTCAAGGAGTTGACTACAATGAGATTTTCTCATTCGTAGCGATGCTTAAAGTCCGTCGGATTCATGTTAGCATTAGCTGCATTTATGAAATCTGGCAGATGGATGTCAAGACAAGTTTCGTTACCAGTTTTCGTAAGGAAAGGTTGTATGCAATACAATCAGAAAAGTTTTGTCGATCCTAAGGATGCTAAAAGGTATGCTAGCTCCAGCGATCCTTTTAAGGACTGGAGTAAGCATCTCGGAGTTGGAATGTACGCTTTGATGAGATGATCAAAGATTTTGGATTTATACAAAGTTTATGAGAAACTTGTATTTCCAAAGAAGTGAGTGGGAGCACTATAGAATTTCTGATGAGTATATGTTCTTGACATATTGATGATCAGAGATGATGTAGAATTTCTAGAAAGCATATAGGGTTATTTGAAAGGTGTTTTTCAATGGAAAGCCTGGATTAAGCTACTTGAACATTAAGCATCAAGATCTATAAGGATAGATCAAAATGCTTAATAATACTTTCAAATGAGCACATACCTTGACATGATCTTGAAGGTGTTCAAGATGGACCAGTCAAAGAAGGAGTTCTTGCCTGAGTTGTAAGGTACGAAGTTAAGACTTAAAGCTCGACCACGGCAGAATAGAGAGAAAGGACGAAGGTCGTCCCCTATGCTTAAGACGTAGGCTCTTCAGTATGCTATGTTGTGTACCGCACCTGAAGTGTGCCTTGCCATGAGTCAGTCAAGGGGTACAAGAGTGATCCAAGAATGGCTCACAGGACAGCGGTCAAAGTTATCCTTAGTAACTAGTGGACTAAGGAATTTTCTCGATTATGGAGGTGGTAAAAGAGTTCGTCGTAAAGGTTACGATGATGCAAGCTTGACACCTATCCGGATAGCTCTGAGTAGAGAGACCGGATACATATAATGGAGCAATAATTTAGAATAGCTCCAAGTAGAACAGTTGTTTGGAATAGCTCCAAATAGAGCGTGGTAGCTGCATCTAGGAGATGACATAGAGATTTGTAAAGCACACACGGATCTGAAAGGTTCAGACCCGTTGACTAAAACCTCTCTCACAAGCAACATGATCAAACCTAAAACTCTTGGGTATTAGTCACATGGCGATGTGACCTGTGAGTGTTAATCACATGGCGATGTGAACTAGATTATTGACTCTAGTGCAAGTGGGAGACTGTTGGAAATATGCCCTAGAGGCAATAATAAAAGTATTATTATTATATTTCCTTGTTCATGATAATTGTCTTTTATTCATGCTATAACTGTATTATCCGGAAATCGTAATACACGTGTGAATACATAGACCACAATATGTCCCTAGTGAGCCTCTAGTTGACTAGCTCGTTGTGATCAACAGATAGTCATGGTTTCCTGGCTATGGACATTGGATGTCGTTGATAACGGGATCACATCATTAGGAGAATGATGTGATGGACAAGACCCAATCCTAAGACTAGCACAAAAGATCGTGTAGTTCATTTGCTAGAGCTTTGCCAATGTCAAGTATCTCTTCTTTTGACCATGAGATCGTGTAACTCCTGGATACCGTAGGAGTGCTTTGGGTGTATCAAACGTCACAACGTAACTGGGTGACTATAAAGGTGCACTACGGGTATCTCCGAAAGTATCTATTGTTTTATGCGGATCGAGACTGGGATTTGTCACTCCGTGTAAACGGAGAGGTATCTCTGGGCCCACTCGGTAGGACATCATCATATGCGCAATGTGACCAAGGAGTTGATCACGGGATGATGTGTTACGGAACGAGTAAAGTGACTTGCCGGTAACGAGATTGAACAAGGTATTGGATACCGACGATCGAATCTCGGGCAAGTAAAATACCGCTAGACAAAGGGAATTGTATACGGGATCGATTGAGTCCTTGACATCGTGGTTCATCCGATGAGATCATCGTGGAACATGTGGGAGCCATCATGGGTATCCAGATCCCGCTGTTGGTTATTGACCGGAGAACGTCTCGGTCATGTCTGCATGTCTCCCGAACCCGTAGGGTCTACACACTTAAGGTTCGATGACGCTAGGGTTATAAAGGAAGCTTGTATGTGGTTACCGAATGTTGTTCGGAGTCCCGGATGAGATCCCGGACGTCACGAGGAGTTCCGGAATGGTCCGGAGGTAAAGATTTATATATAGGAAGTCCTGTTTCGGCCATCGGGACAAGTTTCGGGGTCATCGGTATTGTACCGGGACCACCGGAAGGGTCCCGGGGGCCCACCGGGTGGGGCCACCTGCCCCGGGGGGCCACATGGGCTGTAGGGGGTGCGCCTTGGCCTACATGGGCCAAGGGCACCAGCCCCTAGAGCCCATGCGCCAAGATAAAGGAAAAAGGGGAGAGTCCTAAAGGGGGAAGGCACCTCCGAGGTGCCTTGGGGAGGATGGACTCCTCCCCCCTCCTTAGCCGCACCCCTTTCTTGGAGTAGGGGGCAAGGCTGCGCCTCCCCCTTCTCCCCTGCCCCTATATATAGTGGAGGGGAGGGAGGGCATCCACACCTGAGCCCTTGGCGCCTCCCTCCCTCCCGTGACACCTCCTCCTCTCCCATAGGTGCTTGGCGAAGCCCTGCAGGATTGCCACGCTCCTCCATCACCACCACGCCATTGTGCTGCTGCTGGATGGAGTCTACCTCAACCTCTCCCTCTCCCCTTGCTGGATCAAGGCGTGGGAGACGTCACCGAGTTGTACGTGTGTTGAACGCGGAGGTGCTGTCCGTTCGGCACTTGATCATCGGTGATCTGAATCACGACGAGTACGACTCCATCAACCCCGTTCACTTGAACGCTTCCGCTTAGCGATCTACAAGGGTATGTAGATGCACCCTCTCTTTCTACTCGTTGCTGGTCTCTCCATAGATAGATCTTGGTGTTACGTAGGAAAATTTTTGAATTTCTGCTACGTTCCCCAACATAGGACACAACCATAAAGAACACCAGGATGAATACCCTCATAAGTGGGGGATTTCCAAAGGAGTTAGCCGAGGATCTCAGGGAACTTCGGTTGGAGATTGTTCCCAAAGGTTTTGTTGCAGCAATGGAAGTTCAGTCTACATTGTTGGGAAGGATTCGTGAAGCTCAGGAGTATGACAAAGAGATTGCTAAGATAAAAGGGAGGATGAGCAAAGGAAAGGCCAAAGGTTTTCGTAAGGATGAGCATGACATCTTATGGTTCGAGGACCATGTATATGTTCCCCATAATGCAAAAGATCAGGAAGTAAATACTTCAAGAGGCTCATGACTCACCATACTCAATTCACCCTGGAAACACCAACATGTATTTGGATTTGAAGGAGTGTTTCTGGTGGACTGGTATGAAGAAGAATATTGCGGAGTATGTAGTCGTAGGTGATGTATGCCAGAGAGAGTAAAAGCAGAGCATCAGAAGCCAGCAGGATTAATACAGCCTATGCCGGTACCCGAATGGAAGTGGGATAAGCTTGGCATGGATTTCATTATAGGAATTCCTAGAATCCAATCGGGATATGATTCTATCTGGGTAGTAGTTGATTCGCTTAACCAAAGTGGCTCACTTTATCCCAGTGAAAAACCACCTATACAAGTGCGAAGTTGGCCAAGATATTTTTGACCAGGATCGTATGTCTGCATTGAGTTCCGAGGACCATCGTATTAGATAGAGGAACACAATTTACCTCAAAGTTTTGGAATCAGCTGCACCACACTTTGGGTACTAGGCTAGAGTTCAGTACAGCCTTTCATCCGCAGACAGATGGATAGACCGGGAGAGTCAATCAGATTCTGGAGGACATGTTGAGAGCGTGTGCACTAAATTTTGGATCTAGTAGGGATGATAATCTACCTTACGCAGATTTCTCATACAACAACAGTTACCAAGCTAGTTTGAAGATGGCCCCTTTTGAAGCTTTGTATGGGAGAAGGAGCCAGACACCATTGACTGAAGGTAGCTCAGTCCAGGCAGAAGAGTATTGCAGACTCAAAAATGCAAGGAGGTAGTGTATGAAATTGGAGACAGAGCATGTCTTCGTGTGTCCCCTCTGCGAGGAGTTAAACGATTTGGAGTTAAGGGAAAGTTAGCCCCGAGATTTGTAGTACCATACCGAGTTTCGGAGCATATGGGAGAAGTGGCCAACAAGTTGGAGTCACCCGAAGCACTGTCAGGAGTTCATGATGTGTTTGACGTTTCCCAGTTGAAGAAGTACCATGCATAGATGGCAATACTCCCCTGTAAGGACGCTTGACCCTGGAAAGGATAATGATGTTCCACGAAGTGGAGTATGGACTTCATAAGTATAAGATTTTATCTCGGTATGTGGGATATCCCACGAGGTTGAAGAGATGGATTACTATTGGATATAAAGGAGGTATGATGTTGGAAATATGGATCAATGGAAATTCCATGATGAGTCTGAGTAATCACGTTTTAGTTTGGTACCAACATAAGGAAGGGAGACAATACAATTTGATGGATTTAAGAATACTAGGAAGTTGGAAGTTGAATAATGATCAGTTGCTCGATGATAAGTTCAATGTTTACAAGTGATGTGATGGGCCATAACCCACAGGCCCCAGGACCTGCCAAGAAGCAAGCACAATCTTGCTAAAGGAAAAACCCCGGAAGAAGTTACGACTTTATTAACCGACGATTTTATAGGAGCAACGCAAAACCTGAGAGTTGTGAAGCAATGATAGATGTTTGTTTGGCTTGCAGAATCAATGGATTTATCCGAACTTGGTTCGTTGACAAGATAAATTCTGCAATGCTTGTGAGGATGACCGAGTGTTAGAATGCGAGATTCGCTAAACCATATACAAGATAATGATTTGGGTGCGGGATGGATTGATCACCATACCGAATTACTCTTATTATTCGCCTTGCTATGTGGATGGTAAATCTGAGTGACTTACCTATAGAAGAGAGACGACTATATTAAACCTTGTTTGAACCTTAGAATGGTATAAGTATTCTTCCCTTGTACAAGGCAGCTGTTGCCAATCGTAGGTCATACGGTAAGGTTCAACCCAGACCCGTTTTCTGCAGGAGAAACCATAAATTGATGACCACCATGAGATATCGATAGTTGCTTAGTATTGGCGCCAGACTCGTCAGCAAAGAAGACCCAGTCACAGAGAAACCTTACCAAGATGAAAGGACAGAAGTATTGAGGAAAAGGTTATGCCACTACCGGAAGAGCCCAGAGAAGGAATTTTCCCGAGATCTGAGAAGACCGACACTGTCAGGAATATGGATGGAGTATATGAGTTTGGATGGAACCGTAACCATGCATTTTAAGGGTGGTAGCCCACCAGACCCTGGTAATGACCGATGGATTTTGAGAAGACCCCCAAACCCTAACCTATTTCGTGCTAGCCTCTCTGAATCTCGAGGACGAGATTCATTTTAAGGGTGGTAGGTTTGTAACATCCCAAAAGTCTAAATTTTGGAATGTTATAAACAAATAGATAGTTTTGATTGATTGTTTGATTGATAGACTGAAAGTGAGTGAATTCGAAACTTTTTGAAAGTTAAATGAGAGGGAATAAAAGGACTTTCCCAAACTTTCATTTTCTTTTCTGATCTTCATGAATTCAAATTCTTTTCACCACAAAACCCGGGAGAGAAGATGACATGACTTCTTCCATTTATTTAAATGACAAGGGGTGTTGAAAATATTTGAATTTCATTTGGAAAATATTTCCAACCCAGGAACTTTATGCAACTCAATGATTTTCACGAGCGAAGATAAAATGACTTCTTCAAAACATATGAAATATGAGTTGGGAGTTTCAAAGAATTAAATTCAAAGTTCTTTTGAATTTATTTTCAATTTGGAGTTTTTTGAGTTTTATTCAAATTATTTTTCTCCAAAAATAAAATATATGGAAAATAGGGTAACATGATTCCCTACATCAAAAAATTGGAGATAAATAAATTCGAATTAATTTTGGTATTTTTTAAAATGATTTTATTAGAACAGTAGCACTGTTTAAGTTATTTAATTTTTTGTAGATTCTATTTAAAGCTATAATAATGTTCACGCTATACGAAATCTTTTTCTGAAAATTTTGATATATTATATGCCCATAGTATATTTTTATTTATTTTTGGTTTATTTTATTTTTTGAAAATTTGTTTAAAAAAAAACTTCTTCCGCCGAACTGGGCCGGCCCAGCCGAAGCCAGGCCAAGGCCCAGCTCCGCGCCGCCTCGCCCGTTGTCCCTGACCGGGACTCCTCCCGAAGTCCGGCGCCGCCCCGCCACCTGCCGCCCCTTCCCCACGCCACCGCGCCTCCCCTCCTCCATAAAAGGCCACCCCGGGGCCCCTGGGTCCCGTTTTCGCCGCCGCCGCCGCCGCCCCTCGCCAGATCCGCCACCGCTGCCATCGGTAGCCGCCACCGTCGATGCCAACTGCCGCCACCGCCGCGCTGCACCACCGCCGCAGCCACCACCCACCTCACCGCCGTCCCGCGCCGCATCCCCCCGTTCACTCCGCTGAGCCGGAGGGCCACCGGAGCTGCCGCCCCGGCCGGACCTGAGCCGCCGCCGCCGTCTCGTTTCGCCGGTGTAACCATCGTCGCCGGTTCTTCGCCGAATACCGCTGCCAACCGGTATAAAACCGACCCCGGTCTGATTCGGTTTTCCTTTTAAGTTTGGTTTTTCTTAAACCCTAGACTAGATCTGTTTTTTTTAGGTTTTAGTAAACAGCGAACGTCCACTGTTTAGATCTTATAAACGAACATTCATTATTTAGCCTTTCTGATTTCTGTTTATTTCAGCCAGGGACCCGTCTGTGAATATTTTATTTACAGATTAGTCCCTATTCTTAAATCAATCACTACTTTTCACTCGATAGTCGAAATCCAACGAAATCAACGCCCACTTCTTCGTTGTGATCCCATCTATCCAGTAAAACAACTTAAACATGTTTTTGACAGTTTAAAAATTTGAATTTGAAACAATTTAGTATTTGAACTTCGTTTGATCATAACTTGAGTTTTATAACTCCGTTTGAGTTGATTCTTTTTGCAAATCAAAGCTCTTGACCTAAAATTTCTGATAAGGCCAAATTCACATAATTTTGGTACTGTTAGAAATTACTTTATGCTGCAAGAGTTATTTGCTTGGTTTTGAGGTTTTCCGAGTTGTTCTCTTCGTTCTCTCTGAACCTTTGAGTGATTGCTTATGTGTGGTTACTATTGCTTGCCCACGATAGATTGACCGGAGTGTGACGAGTAGAACTATCAAGAGTTTTGAGTGCGAATCATCTTCATCAACATTGCAGGCAAGTTCACACTTTGATCATACCTTTTCTCATACCCAGTTTTTATGCATTAGATCAATCCTCAAACATTGCATGATTAGGATCTAATTAATTTGTGGGTTTTGGGAAGTAGTTGAGGTAGTACCTATTACCTATTTTATTTTCAAACCTTTGGGAGTTACTTCTGCATTTGCTTATTATGCCATGCTATGCTAGTAGACGTGGATTGGGTGAGTGTATCCATGGCAGATGTGAGATTGATGATTAATGGTTTATTTAAGGTGGCAACTTAAACACACATTTGGGTGGATTGAGGCACCTGGTTTCCATCAGGACTTGCCTGTATTTCTTTGGACCGCCACCCAGGCTCAAAGGGATCATGAGATTATTCAAACTAGAAACTTCCGTGTGCAGCCACATGCTATTATGGGCTCTAGCATAGTTGACTAAGTCGTGCAAACTCTTACAGGGTGGACTAGCAGATGTAGGGGATGTAGGTTGGTACAGTCTACCCTTTACGTAAGGTGCGAGCGCTTCTGAAAGACTATGTCTCGGTCATCCGTTTCTCAAACACCATGTAGTGCGAGAAACCAAACAGAGGCGATCGAGTCATGTGGGGAAAAGTGCGCAAACCTCTGCAGAGTGTATAAACTAATCATGATTAGCCGTGTCCCCGGTTATGGACATCTTGAGTATCTAGTTCTTGGATTATCCTGTTGATCTCATCATTGTTACTTCTAATTAATATTGTTGGGATATTAATGAGTACTTTTAATTGGGATTGAGAATGCTGTCAACCATTCTCATTGTTTAACAACCACCATGATAGTTAAATGAATTTATTCCTTTGCAGTAGGGAAAAATTGGCTTTTCGCAAAACCCTTATAACCATAGAGCTTTTCCACCAGCCATATATGCATGTAGTGATAGCCATATTTTAGCATTGCTCTACAGTGTGAATTTGCCAGTACATTCAATGTACTGACCCTTTGTGGCTGCAACGTCTCATGTTGCAGGATCTTACCACGAGTAAGTGATACGTTAGGGCTACGATTTCTACACTCAACTTTGCCGTTGGTGTTGATGGGAATCCACAACCTTGTTGCTTCCGCTATTTTGGATTGAGGTAATAGTATTTACGCTACTTTATACATGTGATTTACCTCTGTTATAAATCCTCGAGTACTGTGTGTGTCAGCATACTGATCCAGGGATGACACTTAAGCACAGAGACTTGATCCATTCTGGTCAGGTTGCTACACTTTATGGCTAGACAAGAAAGTTTTAATGCTTATGTTGGTAGAGAGTTAAAGAATAATGCTTTCGAGATAGGACGCGTGAGCGATAATATGACTAGAGTTAAAGGTGAACTCAAACTCGTTAGCAAATATGCTTCAATGGTTGATACTCAAGCTGAGCAAGTACTTAAAGCTCAAAATGATTTGCTTAAGCAATTAAATAATAAAAATGACTTTGCTGTTAGAGTGGCTACTAGAACTGGTAGAATGACTCAGGAACCTTTGTATCCCGAAGGCCACCCTAAGAGAACCGACCAAGATTCTCAGAGAAATAATTTAGAGGCACCTAGTTCTTCCAAAAAGAAGAAGAAGAAAAACGATAGGACTTTGCATGCTTCTAGTGAACCTACTATAGACACACCTGAGAATCCCAATGATATTTCTATCTCTGTTGCTGAAACACAATCAGGTGATGAACATGAACCTAGTGATAAAGTTAATGATAATGTTCATGCTGATGCTCAACCTAGCAAAAATAATGATGTGGAGATTGAACCTGCTGTTGATCTTGATTACCCACAATCAAAGAATCAACGTTATGATAAGAGAGATTTTGTTGCTAGGAAGCACAGTAGAGAAAGAGAACCATGGGTTCAAAAACCCATGCCCTTTCCTCCTAAACCATCTAAGACAAAGGATGATGAGGATTTTGAGCGCTTTGCTAAAATGATTAGACCTATTTTCTTACGTATGCGCTTAAATGATGTGCTCAAAGTAAATCCCTATGCTAAGTATATGAAGGATATCATTACAAATAAAAGAAATATACCGGAAGCTGAAATTTCCAGCATGCTTGCTAATTACACTTTTAAGGGTGGAATACCAAAGAAACTTGGAGATCCGGGGGTACCAACTATACCATGCTCCATTAAAAGAAATTACGTTAGAACTGCTTTATGTGATCCTGGAGCCGGTGTTAGTGTTATGCCTCTCTCTTTATATCGTAGAATTGAATTGAGTAAGTTGACACCTACTGAAATATCTTTGCAAATGGCTGATAAATCAAGTGCTATACCTATCGGTATTTGTGAGGATGTGCCTGTTGTGGTTGCAAATGTCACTATTTTAACGGACTTTGTTATTCTTGATATTCCCGAGGACGATATTATGTCGATTATCCTTGGTAGACCATTTTTGAATACTGCAGGGGCTGTTATTGATTACAACAAAGGCAATGTCACTTTTCATGTTAATGGTAATGAGCATACGGTACACTTTCCAAGGAAACAATCTCAAGTTCATAGCATCAATTCTATTGGAAAAATTCCAACTATCATTATTGGAGGTTTTGAATTTCCTCTCTCTACTGTCAAGAAAAAGTATGATATTCTTATTGTTGGGGATTTTCATATCCCCGTTGAGGTAACTTAGTGTTATTCGAAATTTCTCCGGTTCCATGTTATTCGGAATGAGTTTGTTAACAAGACTTGATCAACCTTGTTAGTGGATTCATTTTGATGATCATGAGATGGATGAAACTAGAAGGCACAACCTTCTGTACCCTCTTCTTACTTTATGTTATTTAGAATAAGTAAAGCAAAAATAGTATTATCCGTCTATTTTCTGAATTATCCGTGCAATAAAAAATATCCCGAAAATGAAAGTGCTCCAAATGCCCTGCAAATTTAGTATGAATTTTTATGGAATATTTGAGGATTTTAGGCACTGAAATCACTGCACGAGGGGCAAGCACCAGGCCACGAGAGTGGAGGGCGCGCCCACCTACCCTGGGCACGCCCCCCTGTCTCATGGGCCCCTGGTGGCCCCCCTCCACTTATGCCAGCACCCACACACTTCATCTTCTTCACAAAAAAATCCCCATCCAGCTCTAGCACGAGTTCTAGCTCATTTTGCTGCGATTTTCGATCTCCTTGCTCAAAGCTCCATTCATAAAACTGCTTTGGGAGATTGTTGCTTGGTATGTGACTCCTCCATTGGTCCAATTAGTTTTTGTTCTAGTGCTTTATTCATTGCAAATTTTTGCTGCATAGGTGACCATGTTCTTGAGCTTGCATGTTGAATTTATGAGGTCCCAAGCAATTCTAATGCATGATATAGGATCTAGGCACTTGTAGGAGTGGTTGCTATTAATCTTGTTTAGTTTTATTCACTTTTATTTTGAAGTTACTGAAATTTCAGAAATTTTTCAGAAAAAGAATTATGTCTAGGAGAATGTACCAAGGTGGTTCTTCGGTAAAGAAAGGGCCGAGGATTGCTATACGTGGAGCAAGATGTTGAATTACCAAGGGACGCAGATGTACGAGCTTGTGAGTGGCCATCCGACGATTTTATGGTCGAAGCAGGCTTTAAGGAGGAATTTATGCAACCCGTGTGGCAAATTATCTTGGTATAGCCCCACGAGAGGGGGATATGATGTTACCTCCTGCTTATTTAGATTATGACGCTATGGTCAACCATCATTTTCTTAGGAGGAATGAACAATTCCTCCAGTATCGACTAATCTATGACAGAAGCAATGTCGTCCATGTTACTCTTCCTGCTCCTCTCCTTTTTGATTATCAGGCAAAAGGATGATATGTTGTTACCAGGGAGGAAGCAGCTGAACACGAGGGGAGAGCGGAGGCAGCTCACCAACATGTCGCAGCTCAGGAGGCGGTTGCTGCTGCATATCAGTACGACCCCAGCTACAACTATGGATATCAGCCAGGCGGTCCTTGGTATTATACCAACTTAGGCCAAAAGCCTAAGCTTGGGGGAGTACGTATTTCTCACCGACTTTACATTCATGTTCACACACTATTCTAGTTGTCGATGCTCATACTCTTTCATTGTATTATCCATGCTAGTCTAAATTTATTTTTCTAGTTTTCTTCTTGTGTGTTTGATAAACCTTAAGAAAACCCAAAAAAATTAGTTAGTTTAATTTCCATGCTTGTAGTAGTAATTAAAATGAAAACCCAAAAAGATTTCTCGTTCTCCTTTTACTTGTTGGGAGCTTTCCTGTGTAAATAGTTTTATTTTCTTTTCTTTTCTTTGGGGGTCGAGAGTAGAAGACCATATTGAAAATGTTTAGTGGCTCTCATATGCATGATTGTTTATTTAACATAGAGCCCATATTACCTTGTCTTCTCTCTTGAGTTGAATGCTTGCAGATTCCAGCTTAGTCTAATGCACGTGCACTATTATTATTATACACATCGTTCGGTTGTGCAAGTGAAAGGCAATAATGACGATATATGATGGACTTATTGAGATGAGAAAAGCCGGTATGAACTCGACCTCTCTTGTTTTTGTAAATATGATGAGTTCATCATTTCTGATTCAGCTGATTATGAAGTAAACATATTTGCAATGACATTTAGAGATTATAGTTTCTTGTGCCATGCTTGATTAGCTATGAGTTATAATGGTTTACCTTGCGTGCCAACATGCTATCAGAATAATTATGATGTGGTATGATGGGATGGTATCCTCCTTTGAATGAATTGAGTGACTCGACTTGGAACATGTTCACGCATGTAGTTGAAACAAATCAACATAGCCTTCAAGATATTTATGTTCATGGTAGATTATATCCTACTCATGCTTGTACTCGGTGTGAATTAATTTTAATGCATGTTTATGACTGTTGTCGCTCTCTCAATTGGTCACTTCCCAGTCTTTTGCTAGCCTTCACATGTACTAAGCGGGAATACTGCTTGTGCATCCAAACTCCTTAAACCCCAAAATTGTTCCATATGAGTCCACCATACCTACCTATATGCGGTATTTACCTGCCGTTCCAAGTAAATTTGTATGTGCCATACTCCAAACCTTCAAATGAAATTCTGTATTGTATGCTCGAGCATCTCATGTTTCAACTAGGGCTGCCTATATCTCCCATGTTAGGTGGGTTATTCTCAAGAGAAGTGGACTCCGCTCCTCATTCACGAGAAAGGGCCGGTAACCGGGATGCCCAGTCCCATGATCCAAAAAGGTCAAAGCAAATCAAAATAATTAAACAAAACTCCCCGAGGGCTGTTGTTAGTTGGAGGCACTCGTTGTTTCGAGAAAGCAATGGATTGATGCTTGTTGGTGGTTGGGGGAGTATAAACTTTTACCATTCTGTTCGGGAACTGCCTATAATGCATGTAGTATGGAAGATACAACCATCTCATAGTTGTTGCGTTGACAGCGAAAGTATGCCGCTCAAAATGTTATTCCATCTCTATTTTAAGATCGAGCTCTGGCACCTCTACAAATCCCTGCTTCCCTCTGCGAAGGGCCTTTCTATTTACTTTTATGTTGAGTCATCACCTTCTTATTAAAAAGCACCCGCTAGAGAGCACACTGTCATTTGCGTTCATTACTATTGGTTTATATTGGGTATGACTTGAGTGGATCTCTTTTACCATGAATTACAATGTTTAGTCAGTCCTTGATCTGTAAAGGTTCTCTACATTTATGTTTTGCGGTCTCAGAAAGGGCTAGCGAGATACCATTTTGTTATATCATGTTATGATTGTTTTGAGAAAGTGTTGTCATCCGAGTTTTATTATTATGGCTCGCTAGTTGATTATGCTATTGATATGAGTAATTGTGAGACCTAAGTGTTATTGTGAGTATGGTTAGTTCATAATATTTGCTGAAACCTGAATGCTGGCTTTGCATGTTTACAACAACAAGAGCAAACAGAGTTTGTAAAAGTTTTTCTTTATCACTTTCAGTTTATCAACTAAATTGCTTGAGGACAAGCAAAGGTTTAAGCTTGGGGGAGTTTATACGTCTCCAACGTATCTACTTTTCCAAACACTTTTGCCCTTGTTTTGGACTCTAACTTGCATGATTTGAATGAAACTAACCCGGACTGACGTTGTTTTCAGCAGAACTGCCATGATGTTGTTTTATGTGTAGAAAACAAAAGTTCTCGGAATGTCCTGAAAATCCACGAAGGCACTTTTTGGAAAATATAAAAAATACTGGCGAAAGAATCAAGACCAGGGGGCCCACACCCTGTCCACGAGGGTGGGGGCGCGCCCACCCCCCTGGGCGCGCCCCCTGTCTCGTGGGCCCCCTGAGGCTCCGCCGACCTCAACTCCAACTCCATATATTTCGTCTCACGGAGAAAAAAATCAGAGAGAAAGTTTCATTGCGTTTTACGATACGGAGCCGCTGCCAAGCCCTAATCTCTCTCGGGAGGGCTGATCTGGAGTCCGTTCGGGACTCCGGAGAGGGGGATTCGTCGCCGTCATCATCATCAACCATCCTCCATCACCAATTTCATGATGCTCACCGCCGTGCGTGAGTAATTCCATCGTAGGCTTGCTGGACGGTGATGGGTTGGATGAGATTACCATGTAATCAAGTTAGTTTTGTTAGGGTTTGATCCCTAGTATCCACTATGTTCTGAGATTGATGTTGCTATGACTTTGCTATGCTTAATGCTTGTCACTAGGGCCCGAGTGCCATGATTTCAGATCTGTACCTATTATGTTTTCATGAATATATGTGTGTTCTTGATCCTATCTTGCAAGTCTATAGTCACCTATTATGTGTTATGATCCGACAACCCCGAAGTGTCAATAATCAGGATACTTCTCCGTGATGACCATAGTTTGAGGAGTTCATGTATTCACTATGTGCTAATGCTTTGTTCCGGTTCTCTATTAAAAGGAGGCCTTAACATCCCTTAGTTTCCACTAGGACCCCGCTGCCACGGGAGGGTAGGACAAAAGATGTCATGCAAGTTCTTTTCCATAAGCACGTATGACTATTTTCGGAATACATGCCTACATTACATTGATGAACTGGAGCTAGTTCTGTGTCACCCTATGTTATAGCTATTACATGAGGAATCGCATCCGACATAATTATCCATCACTGATCCATTGCCTACGAGCTTTTCACATCTTGCGTTTCGCTTATTTACTTTTCCGTTGCTACTGTTACAATCACTACAAAACCCAAAAATGTTACTTTTGCTACCGTTACCTTTATTATCATACTACTTTGCTACTAAACACTTTGTTGCAGATAGTAAGTTATCCAGGTGTGGTTGAATTTACAACTCAACCGCTAATACTCAAGAATATTCTTTGGCTCCCCTTGTGTCGAATCAATAAATTTGGGTTGAATACTTTACCCTCGAAAGTTGTTGCGATCGCCTACACTTGTGGGTTATCAGAGGGCTGCGGGATTGCGTCTCCGGCAACCAAATGAGCGGCGGAGACATGCTACACGTAGCTGGGGAAGCGCCACATCTAATGGTGCAAGTGGTTGGACACGAGGACGACAAAAACGACACCAGCAAGCTCGGCGGTGGCAGCCAGAGTTTGGGCTCGGTCGTGCGCGAGGCTACGATGCACGGAGGGGCTAGGTGAAGTGCCCTACAGGCTCTTGGGAACTCCAGGAGTTCAACGGCGTGCTCGGACGCGACTGAATCAAGCCATGGACATGACGGCGACATAACCAACGCCGGCGAGGTCTCGACATCGGCGGAGATGGGGGCTACGCTAGGCTATCGAGCACGGGGAAGGAGGGGTTCAGCAGAGGAGCTCACGGCAATTGCAGCGGTGGCCTCGGCGAGCTCGAGGAGAGGCTGGTGAGGACGTGCGGTCATCGGCGATCTCGGTCGGCCATGGTTGAAGAAGAGTACGGGGAGAGCGCTCGGGGGCGTCCGGCCGCACGTGGGTCGTCGGGCAGGCGTAGGCGACGATGGCGAAGCTCTGGGACGCGGTAGTGAGGTGAGGCGGTGACGGTGGCTGCAGAAACAGCAAGCGGCAGTGACGAGCACGCTCGGGTGTGCTGCGCAGAGAGAGCAGAGGAGGGGAGAGGAGGAGTGGATAGGCTAGAGGGGTCGGAGGTGTTGTGTGGCGTCTTCATCCAACCCCCAGCGTCGGCGGAAGCATGAGGTGGCTCGGGTGTGTGCCGGCACGCGGCGACCACGCATGCAGTGTCCTTCTGGCACGGTGGAGAAGATGACTGGCGTCGGCCAGCCGTGCAGGGCTGGACCAATAGGCGCTAGGAATTCCTCTCTCTTTCTCTCTCTCTCTCTCTCTCTTATTTAGTCTTTTTGTTTTTCTATTTTGTTTCTTCTATTTTATTTTAGCTAGAGCACTAAAACATTTTAGATAATGTTGAAAATTTTTGTGGACTCACTCTGAAATATTCCAAAGGCCCTCTGCAAGTTTCAAATTATTTGGAGATGTTTAAATATATATAGTATTTATATGCCCCCAATTCAAATACAATATGGGTTAATTCAAAAATCCATAAATGGACAAGAAATATGCTCATCATTTTTGGCAGAGGTTTTACACCTTATCAGAAATCATGAACATTTTCAAAGGGCATTTTGGGTTCTTTGAAAACGATTTTATTTGAACCTATTGAATTCCTTCTAGTGCTAGGGTTTGATCAATCCACATTTCAACTTTAGATAAAATTTAAACATGATGCAACATGCAAATCTAACCCAAGTGCATTATTGAGCCAAGGTTGTGACATTACTGCCGAGCAATTAATTGAAAAGGGCAAAGTTATGACGATATCTAAGGCAATGATCATGAATATTGGCATCACGTCTGTCTCAAGTAGACCGAAAGATTTTGCATCTACTACTATTACTCCACACATTGAGCGCTATCCAGCATGCATCTAGAATATTAAGTTCATAAAGAACGGAGTAACGCATTAAGTAAGATGACATGATGTAGAGGAATTAACTCAAGCAATATGATGAAAACCCCATCTTTTTATCCTCGATGGAAACAATACAATACATGCCTTGCTGCCCCTACTGTCACCAGGAAAGGACACCACAAGATTGAACCCAAAGCTAAGCACTTCTCCCATTGCAAGAAAAACCAATCTAGTTGGCCAAACAAAAACCGATAGTTTAAAGAGACTTGCAAAGATATTACATCATGCATATAAGAATTTAGAGAAGATTCAAATAATATTCATAGATAAGCTGATCATAAATCCAAATTCATCGGATCTCGGCAAACACACCGCAAAAAAGTATTACATCGAATAGGTCTCCAAGAACATCAAGGAAAACATGGTATTGAGAATCAAAGAGAAAGAAGAAGCCATCTAGCTACTAGCTATGGACCCATAGGTCTGTGGTAAACTACTCACGCTTCATCGGAAGGGCAATGGTGTTGATGTAGAAGCCCTCCATGATCGAATCCCCATCCGGCAGGATGCCAGAAAAGGCCCCTAGATGGGATCTCACGGGTACAGATGGTTGCAACGGCGGAAAAGTGTTTTCGTGGATTCCTCTGTTGGTTTTGGGATATATGGGAATATATAGGCGAAAGAATTAGGTCAGGAGGTGCACGAGGGGCCCACAAGGGTGGGGGTTGCGCCCTACCCCCTGGCGCACCCTCCGTCCTTGTGGCCGCCTCGTGGCTCCTCCGACTTCATCTCCAAGTCTCCTGGTTGTCTTCTGGTCCAAGAAAAATCATTGCGAAGGTTTCATTCCGTTTGGACTCCGTCTGGTATTCTTTTTCTACGAAACTCAAAAACAGGGAAAAAACAAGAACTGGCACTGGGCTCTAGGTTAATAGGTTAGTCCCAAAAATAATATAATATAGCATATTAATGCATAGAAAACATCCAAAACAGATAATATAATAGCATGGAACAATAAAAAATTATAGATACATTGGAGATGTATCAATACCCTGCATGGTGGCCGCCTGGCTGACATCCCGTCAATTCAAAAACCTCCAGCAACTTGAGTTCTACCATTACTACAACGATAGGTTACCACCAATAGTTGCATCTGTGCCCTCACTACCGATGTCCATCTCATGGTTTTCCTCCTATCTCCACATCACCACCTTAACCCGGTGCCATCTAGCAGACAATCTGGTACGAATGCTTCGACTCCCACTACTAAAAAAACTTGCCTTGTGATCCGTCGAAGGCCTCACTGCACAACATCATCCACTCCAGCTTCCTTCCATGGAGTGTTTGGTGCTTGTTTTTGGAAACCGAATCCATATCAGTTGTCTCAAAATTAAGTCGCCTCACCTTGTAAGCATTGGAATTCGTTTTGAAGCACAGGAGCTCATCATCAAAGATGCCCCTTCACTTCAAAGGTTGCTCCTTGATTGTTGTTATAAACCTTCGCAAATAACTGTGGTGTTTGCGCCTAAACTGGAGACCTTGGGTGTAATTCCTAATCCGTCTAAAAGTGACAAGATGGTGGTTGGCTCCACACTTATTCTGATGATGTATATTATCCATGTACACTTTTGCAATCAGCATTTTTTATTTGTGCACATAAGTTAAATATCATCTTGGAGTACACTTTCGGTGCTAATATTATGTTCTATGCTGAATGAAGAGCTTTTCCATGGATGGCCTATCAGGGTGCTGGATTCTGTCAAGACCTTATATATTTATATAGGTGTCTTGATCTGAACACCACTATTGGCTTGTTGCGATGCTTTCCATGTCTGGAGAATTTGTATATAAAGGTGATGAATTCACACACATTGATAGCCCATATATAATGTACTAGAATTAACCGTTCAGCTGTCGCTCCTTTGGCATACTCTACTTTAGAAATTAACTGTTTTCAATCTTCATGTCTATTTAGGTACTAGGACTTCGAGAAAAAGGTCTAACCAATCGATGGCAACGGAAGCACAAGGACTTTCTCATATTTCATGAAATTCGTTTGAAGACAATAACGGTGGAAGGATATGCATCCAACCGTGCAAGCACTAGCTTCGTCACATTCTTCATGTTGAATGAGAGGGCACTATTGTCTGTGAGGATTAAGTTTTTCAACAAGAAATTTCTCACGGATGGACATGTTGAACAACATAAAAAGAAGTTTCAATTGGACCTAAGGGCTTCTGATCGTGCTCGGCTTGTATTTACAACAATTTGTCATCATCATGGACCAGTAGATCTTTTGTACCAGGATCTTGATTTTATGGATCAGACCGATCCATTTGATTGTGACTGCCGAAAACTTTGGCTGAGTTAGATGTTATTGTCCTGTTCAATCTGGATTTTGTGTAAACCTGATGAACAATTAATCCCCATGCTTTTGTACCTTCTGTAAGCTGGAGTTAGATATTATTTCCTTTTTCAACTCGGCTTTGACCCATATTTTTTTGATACTCGGCTTTGATGTTTGTTCATTGCAGAACCCGGAAGTTCTTAGCGCCCGTCAACACCCACAAACTTATTTTCAGCTAACACACCAAATGGGTTGTAATTCTTAATAAGAAAAGTTGTATGGTAGTGACAGATTTGGATTCTAACATTTGGGACCCACAAGGAAAAATCCTGTCTAGGGCGGTGTCGACTCGATAGTAAACATTGAGAAACCTGGTTTTAAAACTATTGTAAATCCAAAACTCGTCTAAAAATCATGAAACATGGCATGGTGTTATGACATGGCACCAACATGTTGTGGTAAAAATATATTCCAATTTATGACAAGTTTTGGTATAAACTTCTTACAAACCGGAGCTTCTCTCAAGAAGCCCCATGGTTCCAAGAGGGAACTTGTCACCTATGTGTGCCAAACGACATACACTGTCTCTTCCCGCCTTGACTTATTTTATAGAGGCAACATGCAACTATAGGAGCATGGTCCTAAAAATATGAAATTATTCATGGTTCGTGTTGCATTTTTATACATTATTTGAGGTTTCTAGGCATTTGGGGACATACTTTGGTGTGTGCAACGGTCATGTGTGTACTAGCCACCTATGTAATTGGATGTTCAATCTGTTTATGGAATCAAGTCCTTATAAGTTATAAGTACATATGTTGTTGTTTTGTGTGCAATGACATCGCACACAGACAATACTAGGGAACCCATTGGTGATGGTTTCATCAATCGCTGACAATTGTATACCAGCAAGCGTTTGCCTACAACACACACGGCTTATTAGCAGCAATCGTCTGTGTTATTATCGATCTTCACACATATTTCTAATTACAGACATGTTTGCCGCGTATCACACACATCTTGTTAAGTTGAACCGTTTCTATTCTCTTGACTGAACGCAAACAGTTCATCAGAATGAACTGTATGCCTTCTATCGCACACACCTTGATCTGGCTAATTGTTTCTGTTGTGTTGCCTAATCGAAAACAGTTCATCCAAGTAAACTGTATGTCATATATCATACACACCTTGATCCGGCTGACCGTTCCTGTTGTCTTTGCTCATCACAAACAGTTCATTGGGGTGAATTGTGTGCCTTATATCGCACACACCTTTCTGGCTGCCATTTTGTTGTTAAGCTCATCGCAAACAGTTCATTTGAGTGAATTGTATGCCCTGCAATGCACATGCAATTAAAATCTGAACTGTGTTTGATGTATCCGACATCGCAAATGTTTAGCATGTTTCTTGACGGGTTTTTTACATCATCGTTTTTGATTAATGCATCGCACACAGTTTCGACTAAGGGTCTCTAATTGTAGTGTCGTGTTAGCAGCATCCTATAGTAGTGTATGCTTCAAGGTTTTGGACAGATAGGAATGTGAGGGTGTGGCTGAGGGTTTTTGGAGCAATGTCTTTAAGCACTTGAGGAAATGACTCGTGATCAAAACCTCATCCCCTTTTAATAGTATTGACTTTTCTATTAACTCAATGTGATCTTGGATCACTTAACCAAAAATGTAGAGTCTAATATTATTTGGATAGACATTAGTTCAATGATGTATATGTTGTTATGAATTACCAAAACCACCCAAGGATTAGTTGCACTTTGAACTCGCCAAGGTGTCGCTCGCTCTTAATGTCGTTTATGACTCTCAGACAGTCAGATGCAGTGCGTACTTTTGAAACAACCAAGTCCAAGGCAAGAGCTAATGCTGCACGCGCACGCCTCCAGGGTAGAAGGTTCTGTCACACCTTGGAAGACTACTGCGACCGCTCTGTAACACCCCAAAAATTTAATCATATTTCTATTAAGTAAAATTTGGTCAGAAATGAAATTTTGAGCCATATGAGGTCATTTATCAATTTCAGAGTCTTTTCTATTTTCTGTTTTACAAAATTCTTCCCTCCATAGAATATTATTTTGTAGAATGTTGTGGTCCTTGGTTGTTTTGTAAATCACTTCATTTATATCATAAATAACAATAGGAAATATTTTCATAATAAAATTTGCCACAAACGATTCTTTTAATACCATTTTCAATCTCTTAAATGCTTATGTTGCACTAAGACCCTTTCGTATAATTCTTTAAAAATTCCACAAAAAATATGGGAGGTCAGGTGATGCCTACAAATCACTTTTTGCAAAAACCTAGCTATGCCTTTTGAATATTTTGAGTGAAACACCCTCTTTTCATTTATGTTCCCACCTTAGGTTACAACTACAACCCCATTGTTCCTAGCTCTATTAATTCTGAAACTTCTCTATCTTGTAGTCCGTCCAACTAGTACCTCAAGTCCAGAATATCAGCTCCATTGGCATCATTTAAGTCCATGAAACATCCCTCTCAAGTTTTTGTCCAGAACTGAATTCTGGTAAAACTTGCACTAACAAGTTTCCCTTCTTGCCAAACCAACGGTACCATTATCTCTATCATCTAAAGAGACCCCATCCTGCCAAGTTTCAAATCCAACAAAGTTTTCTAGTTGGCCCTAGCATTCTGTCAAACACTTCATGTGCATGACAGTATTCTACAAGTTCATAAACTTGCATTGGGAACTTGGTCATTTGGCCAAACCAACATGTCCATCATTCATCCCAAAGACCGTAATCGGAATTAGTCAACGTCTCGGGGTTGACTAAAGAAATCATTTACTTGTGGGTAAAGAGCACAACCTCAACAGAGTATAAGACCTATTCGAATAGCCGTGTCCATGGTTAAGGACTACAATCTGGGTTGGTCAAGTGTCGGTCTTAATGTCAGTCTCCGGAGGAAATGATTAAGCTGAGCATGATTCATTTTTGCAGGATATGATTGTCATCACTAATGTTGTCATGAATATTTTTATTATCATGATTACTATTGTTGGGAATATTCTTGCTACTTGAATATTACTGTGGACTAACCTGTTTCCCTTATTTTATTTTCTGAGTGTCTCAGGGGCTGGCTAAACTACCCCGGGCATTCAATTTTATTTTCAAGACCTCTCGTGGCATCGCTTGGATTCTCAGGCGGACCTGTCTCGCCCGATTTTCCTTTTAGACACCCGTTAGGCATTTCTCTTCAAGACCTCTCGTGGCGTCGCTTGGATTCTCGGGCTGTCCTGTCTCTCCTAATTCTCCTTTTAGACACCCGTTAGGCATTTCTCTTCAAGACCTCTCGTGGCATCGCTTGGATTCTCGGGCGGGCCTGTCTCGCCCGATTCTCTTTTTAGACACCCATTTGGCATTTCCTTTCAAGACCTCTCAAGGCGTCGCTTTTAGACACCCGCTTGGCATTTTTCTTGGAATCCCTCGGGCGGTCCAACACCTGATGTTCCATTGTGTTTTCTTGAATTACTACTAACATGATTTATTTATCCTTCCGCACCATATGAATATTTGTCATGCCATGCTTTAATTCTCAGTCAGCACATGCATATAATTTAATTCATCATATGCATCTGGTATATCTTTTATTCTTGATGTTTGCAAGTACATTCAAACGTACTCACTGGCTTGTCCCTGGCTATTTTCTTGGCCAGATCATGATTCTGAGAGGAGTACTGCGAGGATACCCCCACAACCTAGGATTTGAAGATAGCAGCCACATGAGATAGGAGTTATCCAGGTTAGCTATTCCTGTGGGAATGGAGTCCCATCGACGTTGGAGATCCACGAGTCGCTTCCGCCATCCACCACTAGATCCTTGTTATTTTCATTGGACCTTTGTGGTCTTGTACTCAAATTATTGTAATTGCTTGGAATTCTGTATCAAGGAATTGTCCACCAGCGAACAGTAATCCTGGGGCTGGTGATGACACAAGGATCATTTGCTGGGATTTATGTCTCAAAAATCCGGCCCCTCACAACCTTAGTATCAGAGCCAGGCTGACCATTGGCTAACCCTATCTTAGCCTGGTCACTATCCCTAGGTTTTCACACCGTCCATATCCTTTCCTATCCACAGTCAAGCCCATCCTCTTTGATAACCGCACAGTGGCCAACTGACATCTTTTTGATAGTCGGTGCCCAACCTATCGTCCTAGGCCATAGGCCATGCGCTCGTGGCCGACACCTGAGTTGTCCCATCCACAAGCATGCGATGGAAGGCTTCGCTGGCTTATAAGGGAAGCCTTGCCCCTACTCAGCACATCACAACCTTCACTTGTAGCCTGATTTCCAATCCACCATGCCTGGTCCCATCGTTCGCAATGAGACCACCACATCCAAGCTTGGAGATTTCATAGCCATCCTCGCCAATCTCACTCGTCGTGCTTTTGGCATAGATGAAACCCCAGAATATGTTGTGTACCAGGAGCACACAAGTGATGCCATCCATCACTTATGGGCCACGGTGCACATCTATGGGAGGGGCACCACATCAGAACGCCCCTACCGGTTCACCGGGAGGATGACCTCCGACGAGCCCCAAGCCATCCAACTTGCAGCTCGAGAGGGTATAGTTAATCTCCGACACTTGTCGCTGAGGGTTAACACGCGCCCTTTCTTCTACTACCCTAGTCGTGAAGGCTATGGTAGCCCGACCCAGGTCGCCAACGGAGACCATGAGTCAGATCCTTCTCTAGTGCATCTGGTGCGCTATCTAAGAGCGCAAGAGGCACTATTCGATCAAGTCACTAATGACCTGAGTGCAACCCGCGGGACTCTTACACTCCTGACACTGGTGAGAAGTGAAGTTACAACCGACATCGACACCCCAATAGTGCTGCTTGGGAGGCCAGCTGAGCCCCCAAGGTCTGCTCCTGTCAATAACCCCGACAATGCCTTTGCCTCCCCAGGGGAACTCCGTCATCTCTTGGAGACCTACTCCAACGGGATTGTGACCACGAGATCCCACGAGGGGCATCATCGCTATCCCAGCACTATAGCTCTGCATCCTACCCCGACCAACTCCAACACTGAAGCTCACGGAGAAGCTTCAACATCTACAAGACACGCCCGGCTAGATGTCAACAAGATGGAATGAGTCCACTAGGAGTATTGTCAAATCTTAGTAGTCTCGTTGTCTTATATTTCCAAGGTAGCAGTCGCATGGTGTAGTAAGCTTGTAAATTACTTATGTGCCATTATTTTATGACACTACGTGTGATCTAGCATAAATTATTGGCATACGGCGACCGAGTAAATTCTAGACGTGACCGCAGAACACCCTAACCGACATCCACCGTAATACGCCACAGTCCTTTTGGGAAGTGGTGTCTAAGAATATGACTTGGACAACCCTATGTTGGAGCTGATGCACAAGTCGTATCAGTGTTGCATCATGTTTCCTAATGCAGGCACCTAATAAGGGGACGTGCCCACACATCACACCAGCCACCACCACACTTGAGCACCGCTCTTCTCAATTCATCCTTCCATGTCTCACCCCGGAGCCTACCTAAGAATTCCAGATGCGAGCCCTGGTAGTTTTGTTAAGGTTTTGTGGGATTTGACCTGCAATACCCTTGGTTCCAGCCACCCACCCCAGTACGAGCTGTTCAAAATGAGGATCACCCCTGATCCCTTGAAATACTGGGCAGTTGTGCACATCCCACCAAAGGATGTTATCTTCGTCGGGAGATCCATGCCAACCTCAGGCATGGCTATCGAGGCTGCCGCTTATGAAGTAGCTACCCGTCTTTGATTCATAGTACCCGCTGCCACTGAAAGGAAATACTACTATTTCCCAAGCCACGCAGCTTCTGGAGCAGAAGCCACGTTCTGTTGTGAATGTATAGAGAGAGATCCAGCTCTGGCCAATCTCATTCAGTATGTGATGGCCCAGGAGCATCTAACCCAACAACTAATGGATTACCTCCATTATCTTGCTGTCCTGAATCCCCATATCGCCATTGGTGGACCACCCTGGCCAACTCCGGGAGGCCGTGTTCTCCATGTACTTCCTTCACTTTCCCCGGAAGAAGAAGAATGCGCTCCAGCACCAGGAATCCTTCCACAAGACAATGTGGATCTCACTTTCGAACCATAAATGGTCATTGTTGCAGTACCTAGCACTAGTTTACGTGATGCAACCATTGTATTGTATTTTAGGGCGTATGACATAAGTGCATTGCCATGATTGCATTCTACATATGATCATTTGTTGTGATTTGCATTCAGTTCTTCCGCCCTTAACAAATCTCGAGGACGAGATTTTCTTAAAGGGGGTAGAGTTTGTAACACCCCAAAAATTTAATCATATTTCTATTAAGTAAAATTTTGTCAGAAATAAAATTTTGAGCCATATGAGGTCATTTATCAATTTCAGAGTCTTTCCTATTTTTTGTTTTACAAAAGTCTTCCCTCCATAGAATATTATTTTGTAGAATGTTGTGGTCCTTGGTTGTTCTATAAATCACTTCATTTATATCATAAATAACAGTAGGAAATATTTTCATAATAAAATTTGCCACAAATGATTCTTTTAATACCATTTTCAATCTCTGAAATGCTTCTCTTGCACTAAGACCCTTTCAAATAATTCTTTAAAAATTCCACAAAAATTATGGGAGGTCAGGTGATGCCTACAAATCACTTTTATGCAAAAACCTAGCTATGCCTTTGTAAGATTTTGAGTGAAACACCCTCTTTTCATTTATGTTCCCTCCTTAGGTTACAACTACAACCCCATTGTTCCTAGCTCTATTAATTCTGAAACTTCTCTATCTTGTAGTCCTTCCAACTATTACCTTAAGTCCAGAAGGTCAGCTCCATTGGCATCATTTAAGTCCACCAACCATCCCTCTCAAGTTTTTGTCCAGAACTAAATTCTGGTAAAACTTGCACTAACAAGTTTCCCTTCTTGCCAAACCAACTCCACCATCATCTCTATCACCTAAAGAGACCCCATCCTGCCAAGTTTCAAATCCAACAAAGTTTTCTAGATGGCCCTAGCATTCTGTCAAACACTTCATGTGCATGACAGTATTCTACAAGTTCATAAACTTGCATTGGGCACTTGGTCATTTGGCCAAACCAGCATGTCCATCATTCATCACATGTTTAGAAGCACCACCCTGGTAATTTTCAGCTCGTATGGGTCCCTATAGAGGCCATTGGCATTTCGTCGAGCACTTTGTGCGCGTGCACTGGGCGCGGCCAGAGCGCGTGTTTTGCACGCGTCGGCACCAAGCTACTGCTGCCTCCTCCTCTCAACCTGATCCACCTATGGATGAGCCCGACCACCTGGACCCTCACCGACACCTTCCCTTGGCTCCTAGCACCGTCCACTGCTGTCTACGACGACCAGGACCGCCACCTGATGAGTCCCGCACGGCCACGTCTCTGTCCAACCCGCGTGGCGCGTCCCAAGAAGCCCAGCTCCTCCGAGGAGTAACTGCGGACGGCCAACATCCTCACCGACCATCCTGCCGACCTCAATGACCTCACATGCTACCGTAATGATTGTCACCGCCGTGCTTATCCTCGGGACACCGCGGAGCCGACCCCCTCACGCTACAAAAGGCACCCCGAGCTCATTCAGCTCATCACCACTCCTCCTCCCCCTCTGTAAGCCTTTAGTAGAGGTAGCACGACCGGAAACGATCGTCTTCCCCATCTCCGGCAGCTTCGGCCGCCACCTTGTTCCACTCGATTCAGACGCGGCCAGTGCCTCCCCTTCTCCACTCTCTCCACCAGAAGCTCTCCCTTCATCTTGCGAATCCAACCCCATGCTCGATTTTGATCAGGAGCCGCCGTAGGAGAAAGCCCCATCCCACCCGATGCCACCGTCCGCCGGAGAGCTCACCGTCGGCGACTCTGTCCACTTCGGCAACCATGGCGGGTACCCATGGGACCGCCTCGACCCCCTGAGCTCATTGGTGACGTCAGTTTTCTGAGTGATGCCGCCATTCACCGGCGAGCATCGCTGGAGTGCTGCCTCTGTTCGTCCGGAGGAGACGGCGCATGCGGCGACCAGTCAAACCTGACCAGTGGGCCACGCAGGCCCACGGTCAGTGACCCGTAACCCCGCCACATGGATAAGTGGAGACGGGTGTAGTGGAAGTTGTTTTCCTGATGGAAAGACGTATTCCACGGGATATGCCTTCAACGTTGCAACCCTCCCATGCAGCCAAACTACTAGGCTCGGCCCAGCAACGCTAGGCGGCTATACCGCGCCAGGGCGCGTTTCTGCTCAGCCCATCACAGTAATATTTGTTTTCTTTTTCTTTTCTAGCAGATCTCAAATAATTCCACAGAAGCCATTTCACATCCAAATTTGATGATTCAAATTTCTTTGTACTCCTAAAATTATTCTCTATTTATCCAGACAAGGTGAAGATTTTTCCTAGGCCAGGTTTTTGCTGGATCTACTAAATAGTCCATTTCCTTGATTATTCCAGCTTAGTAAATCCATAGGAAAATCATATGAACTCCAAATGACTTGATTATTTTTCTATTATTTCTCAAATTTCATCTAGTTTATTTTAGTATTTATTTCAAAAATTTCCAAACAACTTTTTGGTACTATTTTGGTATTATGTGGTAATTATAATATTTGAAATAGGAAATGGACGGAAGATACTATTTTCAAACATTTGGAATGCACCCAACACCTCTGCATGCTCAAGGCAAGCATCTAGAACACATGATATGGTGAATGCATATTTGTTTCTTGCATGTAGGTTTGAATTATGAGTATGTTGAATTCGTATAGAATTTACAAACCACTAGTCATGCATGCATGATCACTTTGATGGTGTTTTATCTTCAGTTAAACATGAAGCATAAGTGAGTATGGTTACTTTCATGTGCCATATGTGCCTGTGTTGGTCCAGACTAATTTGCAGGAAGAATTAGTCATGAGAAAAGTGACCGTGAGACTGAAATCTCGTTATGACGAGAATGATCAGTAAGGGTATGTTGAGACATACCAGGTGGTGACCTGTTGGGTACTGCCAAGGAGTTATATTATGCTAACCACTGCAGGAAAACTTAAACCTCTTGAGTTGACCGTAGATCGAGTCTTGTTCCGGTAACCCCCATAGTTGATTCGTGCTACCGCATGTCCCTACCAAAGGTAGGGTATGGTTCAGTAAGTTGATAACCCCTTTCCTGCGCACACCGTACAGAGAGTCCATAGGGAATGATACTATTGGCCCCAGTAGTCTTGGTCCGGGGGCATGAGTGGTCGGTCTGGGACCGAAGCTGAATGTTCATGCTATTGGAGGTCGTTGCATGAGGCCTTCCCACTTAGAGTTTTACTTTATCATTGTTTTGGGTGATCCCTGGCTTGATGGATTAAAGCTGGTATGTGCGGGTCAGGTGTGTTTTCATCCCAAAGACCATAATCGAAATTAGTCAATGTTTAGGGGTTGACTAAAGAAATCCTTTACTTGTGGGTAAAGAGCACAACCTCTGTAGAGTATAAGACCTATTTGAATAGTCGTATCCATGGTTAAGGACTATAGTCTGGGTTGGTCAAGTGTCGGCCTTAGTGTTAGTTTCCGGAGGAAATGATTAAGCTGAGCATGATTCATTTTTGTAGGATATGATTGTCATCACTAATGTTGTCATGAATATTTTTATTATCATGATTACAATTGTTGGGAATATTCTTGATGCTTGAATATTACTGTGGACTAACCCGTTTCCCTTATTTTATTTTCTGAGTGTCTCAGGGGCTGGCTAGACTACCCCGGGCATTCGGTTTTATTTTCAAGACCTCTCGTGGTGTCGCTTGGATTCTCGGGCGGTCCTGTCTCGCCCAATTCTCCTTTTAGACACCCATTAGGCATTTATCTTCAAGACCTCTTGTGGCGTTGCTTGGATTCTCGGGCGGTCATGTGCCGCCCGATTCTCCATTTAGACACCCATTAGGAATTTCTCTAAAAGACCTCTCATGGCGTGGCTTGGATTCTAGGGCGGTCCTGTCTTGCCCAATTCTCCTTTTAGACACATCTTTGGCATTTCTTTTCAAGACCTCTCGAGGCGTCGCTTTCAAACACCCGCTTGGCATTTTTCTTGGAATCCCTCGGGCGGTCCAACGCCCGATGTTCGACTTTGTTTTATTGAATTACTACTAACATGATTTATTCACCCTTATGCACCATATGAATATTTGTCATGCCATGCTTTAATTCTCAGTCAGCACATGCATATAATTTAATTCATCATATGCATATGGTATATCTTTTGTTCTTGATGTTTGCGAGTACATTCAAACGTACTCATGGCTTGTCCCTGGCTATTGTGTTGGTCAGATCATTATTCGGTGAGGAGTATGCTACCTCTTGAGCTTGCGTTGGTTTTTCCCTTGAAGAGGAAAGGGCGATGCAGCAAAGTAGAGTAAGTATTTTCCTCAGTTTGAGAGCCAATGTACAAATCCAATAGGAGACAATGCATAAGTCACCGAATACCTGCACAAACAATCAACAACTTACACCCAACGTGATAAAGGGGTTGTCAATCCCTTCATGGTTACTTGCAAAAGTGAGATCTGATGGAGATAGATAAACGGTAAAGTAAATATTTTTGGTATTTTTGGTTTATAGATCGGAAAGTAAAAGATTGCAAAATAGTAGATCAAAAACTAGTATGATGTAAAAGAGAACTTATATGATGGAAAAGAGATATGTGGCCATAGGTTTCACTAGTGGCTTCTCTCAGGATAGCAAATATTACGGTGGGTGAACAAATTATTGCCGAGCAACTGATAGAAGAGTGCATAATTATGATGATATCTAAGGCAATGAGTAGGCATCACGTCCGTGTCGAGTAGACCAAAACGATTCTGCATCTACTACTATTACTCCACACTTCGACCGCTTCCAACATGCATTTAGAGTATTAAGTTCATAAAGAATGGAGTAACGCATTAAGTAAGATGACATGATGTAGAGGAATTAACTCAAACAATACAATGAAAACCCCATCCTTTTATCCTCGATGGCAACAATACAATACATGCCTTGCTGCCCCTACTGTCAGTGGGAAAGGACACCGCAAGATTGAACCCAAAGCTAAGCACTTCTACCATTGCAAGAAAAACCAATCTAGTAAGCCAAACTAAACCTATAATTCGAAGAGACTTGTAAAGATATCAAATCATGCATATAAGAATTCAGAAAAGACTCAGTAATATTCATAGATAATCTGATCATAAATCCACAATTCATCGGATCTCGGCAAACACACCACAAAAGAATATTACATCGAATAGATCTCCAAGAACATCGAGGAGAACATGGTATTGAGAATGAAAGAGAGAGAAGAGCCATATAGCTACTATCTATGGACCCGTAGGTCTATGGTATACTACGCATGCTTCGTCGGCAGGGTAATGGTGTTGATGTAGAAGCCCTCCATGATCGAATCCCCCTCCGACAGGATGCCGGGAAAGGCCCCTAGATGGGATCTCACATGTACAGAAGGTTGCGGTGGTGGGAAAGTGGTTTCGTGGCTCCCCCTAGTGTTTTTGGGGTATAAGGGTATATATAGGCGAAGGAACTAGGTCAGGAGGACTTTGAATGGCCCACGAGGTAGGGGGCGCGCCCTACAACCTCGTGGTTGCCTCGTTGAGTCTCTGACTTCATCTCCAAGTCTCCTGGTTTGTTTCTGGTCCAAGAAAGATCATCGCGAAAGTTTCAATCCGTTTGGACTCCATTTGGTATTCCTTTTGTGCAAAACTCTTAAACAAGCAAAAACAGAAATTGTCACTGGGCTCTCGGTTAATAGGTTAGTCCCAAAAATAATATAAAATAGCATAAAAATGCATATTAAACATCCAAAACAGATAATATAATAGCATGGAACAATCAAAAATTATATATACGTTGGAGACGTATCAAGCATCCCCAAACTTAGTTCCTGCTCGTCCTCGAGTAGGTAAATGATAAAAACAAATTTTTTGATGTGGAATGCTAGCTAACATATTTATCCATGTAATTCTCTTTATTTGTGGCATGAATATTCAGATCCGAAAGATTCAAAAGAAAAGTTTAATATTGACATAAAAACAATAATACTTCAAGCATACTAACAAGGCAATTATGTCTTCTCAAAATAACATGGCCAAAGAAAGCTTATCCCTACAAAATCATATAGTTTGTCTATGTTCCATCTTCGTCACACAAAAATATTCAAATCATGCACAACCCCGGTTTCAGCCAAGTAGTTGTTTCATACTTTAGTATTCTCAAACTTTTTCAACTTTCACGCAATACATGAGCGTGAGCCATGGACATAGCACTATGGGTGCAATAGAATGGTGGTTGTGGAGAAGACAAAAAGAGGGAGACAGTCTCACATCAACTAGGCGTATCAATGGGCTATGGAGATGCCCATCAATAGATATCAATGTGAGTGAGTAGGTATTGCCATGCAACGGATGCACTAGAGCTATAAGTGTATGAAAGCTCAAAAAAGAAACCAAGTGGGCGTGCATCCAACTTGCTTGCTCATGAAGACCTAGGGCATTTGAGGAAGCCCATTGTTGGAATATACAAGCCAAGTTCTATAATGCAAAATTCCCACTAGTATATGAAAGTGACAACATAGGAGACTCTTTATCATGAAGATCATGGTGCTACTTTGAAGCACATGTGTGGAAAAAGGATAGTAACATTGCCCCTTCTCTCTTTTTCTCTCATTTTTTTCTTTTTCTCCTTTTTTTCTTTTTTTCTTTTTTTTTCTTGGCTTCTTTGGCCTCCTTTTTTTTCTCTTTTTTTCTTTATTTCCTCACATGGGACAATGCTCTAATAATGATGATCATCACACTTCTATTTACTTACAACTCGAAAAATTACAACCCAATGCTTAGAACAAAAATATGAGTCTATGTGAATGCCTCCGACGGTGTACCTAGATGTGCAATGAATCAAGAGTGACATAGTATGAAAAAAATTATGAAAGGTGGCCTTGCCACAAATACAATGTCAACTACATGATCATGCAAAGCAATATGACAATGATGGAGCGTGTCATAATAAACGAAACGGTGGAAAGTTGCATGGCAATATATATCTCGGAATGGCTATGGAAATGCCATAATGGGTAGGTATGGTGGATGTTTTGAGGAAGGTATATGGTGGGTGTATGGTACCGGCAAAAGTTGCGCGGCACAAGAGAGGTTAGCAATGGTGGAATGGTGAGAGTGCGTATAATCCATGGACTCAACATTAGTCATAAAGAACTCACATACTTATTGCAAAAATCTATAAGTCATCAAAACCAAGCACTACGCGCGTGCTCCTAGGGGAAGGGTTGGTAGGAGTTGACCATCGCGCGATCCCGACCTCCACACAAAGGATGACAATCAAAGAAATACTTCATGCTCCAAATTTTTTACACAGCAGTTCACCATATGTGCATGCTACGGGACTCACAAACCTCAACACAAGTATTTCTCAAATTCACAATTAATCCACTAGCATGACTCTAATATCACTATCTTCATATCTCAAAACAATCATAAAGATCAAACTTCTCATAGTATTCAATGCACTTCTATATGAAAGTTTTTATTATACCCCACTTGGATGCCTATCATATTAGGACTAAATTTATAACCAAAGCAAATTACCATTCTGTTCTAAAAGACTCTCAAAATAATATAAGTGAAGCATGAGGGTTCATAAATTTCTATAAAATAAAGCCACCGCCGTGCTCTAAAAAGATATAAGTGAAGTACTAGAGTGATATTGCCTAGCTCAAAAGATATAAGTGAAGCACATAGAGTATTCTAATAAATCACGATTCATGCGTGTCTCTCACAAAAGGTGTGTACATCAAGGATTATTGTGGTAAACTAAAAAGCAAAGACTCAAATCATACAAGATGCTCCAAGCAAAACACATATCATGTGGTGAATAAAAATATAGCCTCAAGTTACCGATAGACGAAGACGAAAGAGGGGATGCTTTTCGGGGCATCCCCAAGCTTAGGCTTTTGGTTGTCCTTGAATATTATCTTGGGTGCCTTGGGCATCCCCGAGCTTAGGCTCTTGCCACTCCTTATTCCATAGTCCATCAAATCCTTACCGAAAACTTGAGAACTTCACAACACAAAACTCAACAGAAAAATCTCATGAGCTCCGTTAGTATAAGAAAATAAATCACCACTTTAAAGTATTGTTACAAACTCATTCTTAATTTATATTAGTGTAATATCTACTATATTCCAACTTCTCCATGTTCATACCCCCGATACTACCCATAGATTCATCAAAATAAGCAAACAACACGCAAAAAACAGAATCTGTCAAAAACAGAACCGTTTGTAGCAATCTGTAACTCTAGAATACTTTTTAACTCCAAAAATCCTGATAGATTCGTAAAACCTGAGAAATTTTTATACCATCCATAGGAAGAAGAATCAGATCAAAATCACGTTTCTGTGAATTATGAAAATTATTTTCCTGGGCGAAAAAGTTTCTGATTTTCAGCAGGATCAACACAACTATCACAGTAAGCTATACTAAAGGTTTAACTTGGAAAAAACACTAAATGAAATATAAAACCACATCTAACCAGAGGCTGGATGAATTATTTATTACTAAATAGGACCAAAAAATAAAGAACAAAAATAAAATTGGGTTTCCTCCCAACAAGTGCTATTGTTTAACACCCTTAGCTGGGCATTGAGATTTCAATTATGCTCACATGAAAGAGAAGAATGAAGCACAAAGAGAGCATCATGAAACACGTGACAAACACATCTAAGTCTAACATACTTTTTATGCATAGGCATTTTATAAACAAACAAATTATCAAGGCAAACAAAAACTAGCATATGCAAGGAAGCAGAAAGAGATGGTAGCAATCTCAACATGAAGAGAGGTAATTTAGTAACATGAAAATTTCTACAACCATATTTTCCTCTCTCATAATAGTTACATGTAGGATCATAAGCAAATTCAACAATATAGCTATCACAAAACATATTCTCAACACGACCCACATGCATGCAAAGTTGACACTCTTCCAAAATAGTGGGATCAACATTAACTAAAGTCATGACCTCTCCAAACCCACTTTTATCAAAAGTTTCATAAGACTGAACACTCTCCAAATATGTGGGATCTAAAGTTGACACTCTTTCAGACCCACTTTCAATATTATTTCAAACATTATTATCAATCTCATATTCATCATGGGTCTTAAATAAATCTTCAAGATCATAAGAAGAATCACCCCAATCATGATCATTACAACAAGTAGTGGACATAGCAAAACTAACATCCCCAAGCTTAGGGTTTTGCATATTATTAGCACAATTGACATCAATAGAATTTATAGTAAAATCATTGCAATCATGCTTTTTATTCAAGGAGCTATCCTGAATCTCTTCATAAAGCACTTCATCACAATTTCCAGATTCACGAATTTCAAGCAAAACCTCATAAAGATAATCTAGTGTACTCAACTCACTAGCAATTGGTTCATCATATCTCTTAAAAAGATTAGCAAGTGGATGAGGATCCATAAATTTTTAGCAAGCGAAGATGCAAGCAAAAAGGAGGCACATGGTAACACAAGCGAACAAAAGATAGAACGAAAGAAGGGCGAAGAAAAGGGCAAATCTTTTCGAAAATTGTTTTAGAGGTGGGAGAGAGGAAAACGAGAGGCGAATGGCAAATAATGTAATGCAAGAGAGGAGAGTTTATGATGGGTACTTGGTATGGCTTGACTTGACGTAGATCTCCCCGGTAACGGCGCCAGAAATTCTTCCTGCTACCTCTTGAGCTTGTGCTGGTTTTTCCCTTGAAGAGGAAAGGGTGATGCAGCAAAGTAGAGTAAGTATTTCCCTCAGTTTGAGAACCAAGGTATCAATCCAGTAGGAGACAACGCACAAGTCACCGAATACCTGCACAAACAATCAACAACTTGCACCCAACGTGATAAAGGGGTTGTCAATCCCTTCACGATTACTTGCAAAAGTGAGATCTGATAGAGATAGATAAATGGTAAAGTAAATATTTTTGGTATTTTTGGTTTATAGATCGGAAAGTAAAAGATTGCAAAATAGTAGATCGGAAACTAGTATGATGTAAATAAGAACTTATATGATGGAAAAGAGACACATGGCCATAGGTTTCACTAGTGGCTTCTCTCAAGATAGCAAATATTATGGTGGGTGAACAAATTACTGCCAAGCAACTGATAGAAGAGCGCATAATTATGATGATATCTAAGGCAATGATCATGAACATAGGCATCACGTCCGTGTCGAGTAGACCGAAACGATTTTGCATCTACTACTATTACTCCACACATCGACCGCTTCCAGAATGCATCTAGAGTATTAAGTTCAGAAAGAACAGAGTAATGCATTAAGTAAGATGACATGATGTAGAGGAATTAACTCAAACAATATGATGAAAACCCCATCTTTTTATCCTTGATGGCAACAATACAATACGTGCCTTGCTGCCCCTACTGTCACTGGGAAAGGACACCGCAAGATTGAACCCAAAGCTAAGCACTTCTCCCATTGCAAGAAAAACCAATCTAGTAGGCCAAACTAAACTGATAATTAAAAGAGACTTGAAGATATCAAATCATGCATATAAGAATCCAGAGAAGACTCAAATAATATTCATAGATAATCTGATCATAAATCCACAATTTTCATCGGATCTCGGCAAACACACCACAAAAGAATATTACATGGAATAGATCTCCAAGAACACCGAGGAGAACATGGTATTGAGAATTAAAGAGAGAGAAGAAGCCATCTAGCTACTAGCTATGGACCCGTAGGTCTGTGGTAAACTACTCACGGTTCATCGGAAGGGTAATGGTGTTGATGTAGAATCCCTCCGTGATCGAATCCCCCTCTGACATGACGCCGGAAAAGGCCCCTAGATGGGATCTCACGGGTACAGAAGGTTGCGGCGGTGGAAAAGTGGTTTCATGGATCCCCCTGGTGTTTTAGGGGTATAAGATTATATATAGGCGAAGGAACTAGGTCAGGAGGTCTTCGAGGGGCCCACGAGGTAGGGGCACGCCCTCCACCCTCGTGGCTGCCTCGTTGAGTCTATGAATTTATCTCCAAGTCTCCTGGTTTTCTTCTGGTCCAAGAAAGATCATCGCAAAAGTTTCATTCCGTTTGGACTTCGTTTGGCATTCCTTTTCTGCAAAACTCTAAAACAGGCAAAAAATTGAAACTGGCACTGGGCTCTCGGTTAATAGGTCAGTCCCAAAAATAATATAAAATAGCATAAAAATGCATATTAAACATGCAAAACAAATAATATAATAGCATGGAACAATCTAAAATTATAGATACGTTGGAGACGTATCAGAGTACTGCGAGGATACCCCCACAACCTAGGATTTGAAGATAGCAGCCACGCGAGATAGGAGTTATCCGGGTCAGCCGTTCCTGTGTGAATGGAGTCCCATCGACGTTGGAGATCCACGAGTCGCTTCCGCCATCCATCACTAGAGCCTTGTTATTTTCATTGGACCTTTGTGGTCTTGTACTCAAATTCTTGTAATTGCTTGGAATTCTGTATCAAGGAAGTGTCCACCAGCGAACAATAATCATGGGGCTGGTGATGACACAAGGGTCATTTGCTAGGATTTATGTCCCAGAAATCCGGCTCCTCACAACCTCCGAAGAAGACACCATGGTCACTTCGACAGACCACTCCAACGTCACTAATGTTTGAAGATTTCGCCACCGCAACATCAACATTCATTTTAACCTCCCCTATGCTCGGCGGTAACCATGTTGTACATTGCGGGCTAGGTGTTTCGTTTGTTGTGTCCAGTTTGCCGCTTGGGTAGTTCATGTATCTCCTACAAGTACCGCTCCATGAATAAATGTGTCGACAATGGACTCTGGAACTCGTGTTCATGGATGTCCCTTCACCCACCAGATTGCCCATAGTGTGGCTAGAACCGGCATGAATTTATCCTTGCTCAATGTATTACACAAACTGAAAAGCCAAAGCTTGGGGTTCGGTGTCTCATTGCCATAGACTGGGACCAGTGCATCATCATTCGGGAGCGACAACACTCCTTTGGCCATGTTACAGTCGAGGAGAGCATGCCTCCATGAGCACCAAATAGATCAAACAAGTTGCATCTTGTGTCATATGTCTTCTCACCCGTTCTTGGCCTGCTGGGAGAGATGCCCGAGCCAATCTCCAGACGAAGACTTAAAGTTTGGTAAGCACCTGTACCTCCCACGACTTCTTCCATTCTTTCTCTTGTTTCAATATGTTAGAGTTCTCTATCTGTCCCGTTAACCACGCTTCCCATCTATACTTTGTCTCTACAACCATCATGTAGCATGATCGGACTAAGAAAAAGGCTCGACTTCTCGTAGTGCCAAGCATAGAAGTCCAACTGCGTTTTGTAGCTGACTGGAATTTGCCTGACAAACTCGGCATCCATGGGAAGCAAGTGCATGTCCAACGCTTCATCATTCCATGTACGGGTCATCTGAGGACCTGCTGATATAGGGGTAAGTAGACGCATATTAAAATTCCTGGGCACCCAATTATCATTCCAGACGTTTGTCCCCTGCTCGTCTCTTCCTTCACATGCGGATCTCCAGATGTGGGACAACACTCATTGCTTGTTCTTGAAAAAAAATTGATGGGTCATTCGTCCAATCAAACCCATTAAGAGGTAGTTGCTGGGCGAGCAAAGGGAGTGCCCACGTGGATTCAGGAGGTTGGACAGGAGGCTACATGTTGGTTGGGCCACCTAGTGCGTACTGATTAGGGAGAAAAAATGAGCAGTAGGTTGCATTTTGATTGGACCACTTGTTGCATGTTGATTGGGTAGAAAAAAAGGAGCGCTGCCCGGGACCTTTCGATGCATGCACATACTTTATACATACAACCTTCGCCATGCACATTCAAGCTAATCAACGTAACAATTAGATTATAATGTGTGCATACAAGCATGTATTTAAAACCTTATCTCAAAATTGCTGGTTGGCCACGGTAAGATCTTTTTTTAGAGTATTTTTGAAAGATGGAGGTGAGACTTTTTTCCTTTTTTTAGAATTTTTCTGGTTTTTTTTCTTTTCTTTTTGAGATGGATGTGAAGTTGACGTGACGTGAGAATTTTTCTTTATAATTTTTAAGATAAAGATGAAGCTTTTTTTTTAGATAGAGAAACAAACGCATAACTTTCTCTCAAGTGGCCCACAATAACAGCTAGTTAGTTTTAGAATCTCGGCTGCAGATGCTATTACATCAACCAATTTTAACTGCGTGACCGGTCAGGTAAAAAGAAGGCAGACTCGACCCATGAAACCGGCCACGGCACCATTTCTTCGCCTTCCCCGCTTGGCCGATTCCCCTCTTTCTCTCTTCCTTCCGCCTCTCGGGCCACGCCATGCACCGCGCCAGCCAGCCACCACCGCTAATCGCTGCCAGCATTTTCCAAAACTCCTCCACTTTCTCCGTGGCCTCACATCCCGATTGCAAAGTTTCCCCCCCAAAATTTCCCCACATTGCATTTGATCCTCCCCACATTGCTATTGATTCCTCGCAATTTTCGTCGATTTTTCCAATGGAGTGAGCCGATGTGATGGAGGGGCAGGACGCGCTCGACATGTCCGACGCCTCGCCGACCTCGTCGTGGGCGGACGGAGCCGTCGAGCACTTCGACGTCGCGTCGTTCGGCGGCGACGGGTACGTCGTCGACGATGAGGAGATGTCGGACGTGGAGCTCGGCACGGGTTCCCCGGTGGCCCCTTCGGAGGCCTCGACGCAGCCTCCTACGCCGCTGCGGAGGTGCCTAGCGCCGGTCGTGTCCTCGGACGTCCCGGAGGCGGTGGTGCGGGCGGTCGACGCGGTGATCATGGGCGGCGGGGTTGAGCGCCTCCGCGAGATGGTGTCCGAGGAGAACGGCGAGGTCACGCATTTCATCGTAGACGTGCTGATGATCACGATGGGCGGCGTGGACGGCCTCGACGAGGGCGCGGGCGATGGCACCAGCACCAGCACGGAACCCAGCATCATGTCCAGCTCGCGCGCAGCCGCCATTGCTGTCGAACTGATGCCTTACCTTCCATGCGGCACCGAGCCGTCGCCGCGCACCCGTATGGCCTGCGGCCTCCTCGCCACCCTCAGCGCCTGCACCCGCAACCGCACCATGTGCTCCGCTTCGGGCCTTCTCGCTATCCTCCTCGATTCTGCAGAGAAGCTGTTCGTAAAAATGGGTCAGAGAAGGGATTGGGACGGGACACCGCTCGTGCAGTGCATTCAGGTGCTAGGAGGGCACTCGGTTAGCGTCAAGGACTTGCATTCCTGGCTCCTTTTGGTCAAGAAGGCGCTTGGGACACGCTGGGCAACGCCGCTGACACTAGCATTGGAGAAGGCTGTTGGCTGCAATGAGGCGAAGGGACCTGCAGTGACGTTTGAGTTCGACGGCGAGAGTTCCGGCTTGCTTGCCCCTGGAGATAGCCGGTGGCCATTCTCGAACGGTTTTGGGTTTGCCACATGGATATATGTAGAGTCATTCTCGGACTCACCCAACGCAGCAGCATCAACTTCTGGGAGATCGTCACCATGGGCAGCAGCATCAACTTCTGGGAGATCGTCACCATGGGCTGCCGCCGCCGCTGCTTTCACACATGCTGTAGAAGGGGCGAAGGACATGCCCCGGCTTTTCAGCTTCCTTACTGCTGATAACGATGGTGTGGAGGCTTATTTCCAAGGCAAGTTTCTAGTTGTGGAGAGTGGGACTGGAAGGGGAAAGAAGGCTCCTCTCCATTTCACCTATGAATTCAAACCACAGTGCTGGTACTTCATTGGTTTGGAGTGCACAAGCAAGCAGGGTTTGCTCGGAATGGTCGAGAGTGAACTACGGCTGTATGTTGATGATAAGCTTCATGAGAGCCGTCCGTTTGAGTTCCCCCGTGTCTTGAAACCGCTGGCATTCTGCTGCATCGGGACAAACCCGCCACCAACTATTACTTGTCTGCAACGGCAATGCCCATTATTTGCAGAAATGGGGCCTATCTATATTTTCATGGAGCCGATTGGCCCAGAGAGAATGGCCCGGCTAGCTTCTAGGGGAGGAGATGCACTTCCTAGCTTCAGCAGCGGTGCTGGTTTGCCTTGGAAAGCTAGCTGTGATCACATTAGGGAAATGTCAGAAGATAGTTATACACTTGACATTGAGATTGGAGGAAGCTTACATCTTCTTTATCATCCTAGCCTACTTAACGGCCGATTTTGCCCCGATGCTTCACCTTCTGGTTCAACAGGTTTGTTCTATAGTTGAACTGTCAATCTTGTCTTAATTTTATTTTCAGAAACAGTCAGCAATTAATTCATAGAATAATCCCAACAGAGTATACAAAAGGCTGAAAGGCTAATAAAGAAAACGCAAACACACGCAAGCAGAATGGCTTGGCTTAATTCTACTCTTATCTTTGGTGTTACCTGGGGAGTTGAACCATGGTCAAGTTACAATCCTCGTGAAGGCTACGCAAATCTTTCTGTACTTCCTGTTTTGCCTGCCGATTATTGCACATTCCAGTCTTTATAAGTCTTGTTCCCCAGTTCTGCATCAATCGTTCCTGTAGTAATTGAAAGAAATTGTTATTCTCACATGCCATTGACCATTACCAGGGACAAAGTATTTCTAGTGGCTATCAAAATTACGCCATACAATGTTATGTGTATATAAATTTAAAAGGTTGATTGAGTTTGGTTCCCAGTTCCCATCAATCATTCATGTATCGATTGCAGTAAATTTTCATCCTTGTTAGGAGAAGAGCAACTTATGACATACAACAATGACTATGTACCTAAAAAAGTGGCTTGGGTTGGTTCAGAAGGATAACTATTGATATTATCTCATGTTTAATCTTAGGTACTCACCGAAGGCCTGCGGAAGTTATTGGGATGGTTCACATATCTTATCGTGTGCGACCTGCAGAATCATTATGGGCATTAGCTTGTGGAGGTCCAATGGCTTTGCTACCATTGACTGTGAGCAATATTGAGATGGATAACCTGGAACCTATACTTGGTGATGTGTCACTGTCTCTTGCTACGTCTTCTCTTTCTGTTCCTATATTCAGAATAATTTCTCTGGCAATTCAACATCCTGGAAATAAGCAAGAGCTTTGCCTTACCCATGGACCAGAGCTTCTATCACAAGTTTTACAATATTTGTTGGAAACACTGTCAAAACTAGAAAGTGGGAAGAAAGAGATACTGAGAGACGAGGAGCTTGTTGCTGCAATTGTATCTTTGTGCCAATCTCAAATAAATGATCCTGGTCTAAAAGCGCAGCTCTTTAGCACTTTGCTGTTGGACCTGAAGATGTGGAGCTCATGCAACTATGTTCTGCAGAAAAAGCTTCTCTCTTCACTTGCAGACATGGTTTTTGCAGAATCTGCTTGCATGTATGATGCAAATGCGTTGCAAATGCTTCTTGATGGATGCAGAAGGTGTTACTGGGTAACTCGTGAAGGAGATTCAATAGATACCTTCACATTGACTGGAACTGAGAGACCTTTAGGGAAAGTGAATGCTCTTGTTGATGAGCTGTTGGTTGTTATTGAACTGTTGATAGGATCAGCTTCTTCCACAATGGCTTCTGATGATGTTCGTCGTTTGGTAGGATTTGTTGTTGACTGCCCACAACCTAACCAGGTAACTGGATTCGACACTGGTAGTCTAGCACAACATTACATGCCCCTTGCCAGAAAACAAAGACTCTAGTCAAAGTTTGGCTAGCGCTTTCTTGTTCACCAGGATGATGTCATACATGGAAATACTTAGTGCATTCGTATCTGAGTTTGTAATCTGCCTAGTTTTGTACATGCTACTTTGCATTTGGAGTACTCCATACTCAGATGTATTTGTTCCATAACAACAAAATACTGAAGAGAATCTAGTCTTGTGTTCGTTAAACTATTGCCATATTTTTATTTTTATATTCTTTGTAATTAATCAGTGCTAATGCTTAATGTGGTTTTCTATACTATGGGATATGCACCAAAGTCACAGTCTTAATACCTTTGTATAGCTTCTTGATGTGGAAACTTGATTGAAAGAATGGTTCTGATGATTTTTAACAATGTGCTTTGTTGGCAGGTTCCTAGGGTCTTGCTCCTCATCTACAGACTGATTGTGCACCCAAACAGTACTAGAGCGCACATGTATGCTCAGTCATTTATTTCTCGTGGAGGTGTAGAGGCATTACTTGTTCTTTTGCAAAGAGAGGCTAAATCTGGAAATAACAACACTTTCAACAACTGCGATGTGCCACAAAATGCTGCTAAGTGGAATGGAAGTTCTCAGTCAAAATCTACTAATAGTCGTTCACTCTTGAAACCAGCTAGTAGTGAAGCAAACTGCAATCGTGAGACCCCATCAGTTGACAGTCATGAGTCACCCTCTCATGATGGTAACTCTGAACCTGTATCTACTAGCAAATGGTGCTTACTAAAAAAGCAGTTCCTAAAGAATCGGAGTGGCATGGATCTCCCAAGTATCACTGACAATGTTCAGAACAATGTATACAATATTGATAATGGTGATGGAGTACTTGTTGGGATAGTTCATATTTTGGGCGCTTTGGTTGCCTCAGGTCACCTGAAGTTTGCGTCACTTATTGCAAAACCAAAGTTGCCAAGTGGTTTTCTGACAACTGCTAATGCCGAAGGAAATACCATGTTTGAAGACAGAGTATCTTTATTGCTCTTTGCATTGCAGAAAGCTTTTCAAGCAGCCCCAAGAAGGCTTATGACCAGAAATGTATATAGATCTTTAATATCTGCAGTGGTATGGTGTTCTTTAACTGACTTAGGGATATTGGATATGTGATATGTTTTCAGCACTACACTGATTGGTTAATGCAATTCCTGTTTTGCTTTCTACTCCCCCCATTCACAAATATAAGATTTTTAAATTTTGTGTGAAACGGATGTATATAGACACGTTTTAGTGTGTTTGTTCACTCATTTCAGTCCGTATGTAGTCCATATTGAAATACCCAAAACATCTTATATTTGTGAACGGAGGGAGTATTATTAGATTACGCCATCATTTCTAAGTACCTGAATAAGCTAAATATTTGGAATATTACAAAAGCAAGACTTCCAAATAAAATTTCTTTGAAGTTTATCTAGTTGTGCTTCACAATAGTTCACGTTTTGCTCGCTTAAGCATGTCATAGGTGCAACCAATTTTACTCTGGAAACCTGAATTATGTCTTGTATTCTTCAATGCAGATCAACATTTCTTCAGCAAATGATAATCTGAACTTGTATGATTCTGATTATCGCTTTCAGCATATTCCGCTCTTGTTAGTTCTACTACGTTCTCTTCCATATGCATCACGAGCATTTCAAGCTCATACTCTTCAGGTACATTTACTGATTTATTCAGATAAAGTTATCACCTAATTTTTCTTGACATGAATGATGATATAATCACTGATAATATGCTCATATAACATTTTCCATTCTGTGTATTCTCTTGATTGACATCTATTACGCCATTATCATAATTCTTATCTTTTGAAGTCTATGATATTACTTTTTTTTTTAGAAAATGAAAGCTTTATTACCCCTTGCCCTGCACCATTAGATGCATATAGCCAAACTTATTACATTGTTTATTACTCCCTCCGTCCGAAAATACTTGTCGGAAGAATGGATGTATCTAGATGCAGTTTAGTTATAGATACATCCATTTTCATCCATTTCTCCGACAAGTATTTCCGGACGGAGGGAGTACAAAAGATCAAACTTTGATCTTGCCAAGAGAGGGAAATATCAAACACATGGATCAAATTGGACGATCAAACCACATAAAATCACTCTAAACACTCAAAAGTCTATCATTGGCATATGCCGCCCAAAGCGGATCATAAACACCCTGGTGATCCACTCAAGTTTATTCGCGTCTGGCTCTATCAGCTCCTTGTACCGCGCCTTCTGTAATAGTGCCCATAACCGCAGCCAATTGGTAGTTTGGTACACAAGAGTAGCACCTCATACAAGAACACACTTTTATCTTGTAAAATATGACATCATTTATGCAAAGCCAGATAGACCGAAAAGACAGCTGCTACCCCGACTAGAAGAAGAAGTCTTAAAGATTTTTTAACCCCTGTAGCCAAGTCCCAAAAATATGTGAAATACTACGAGGTGGGGTGATGTTAAAGGCTAAATACACAGATCGCCATGCAAATGTTTGGACGAAGTTTTGGTCATGATGGAGTTGTATACTGGTTTTTCTAGGATATCGATTATTATAATTTAACAACTACTCTTCCCATCTTAATCAGTTCTCACTTCCTTTCATGTTTGAAGATTTGCATGATTAAACCATGTGCAGATTAGGTATAGGTGGGAGGGAGTTTTGGTTTATTAGATGGCCTTTGCCTCCAATTTTCATAACTACCTCAGCTCTCACTGTGTTGACAAACAGTTCCAAAGTTAAAGTGTGCGGATGTGGCTGGTTTGCCATGGTTTCAACTATCAAAGAACAACTTGGGGAGGACATCTGGCGAGTAGCGTCTGATATGGGTAGATGTTAACTTATATGTTGAGACTATCTTTTTAATTTAGGACACAACCAAATGTGTTTAAATGATGTCTACACCCTAGACACCATGCTCCATGATTAATTTAGAGGCTTGGTTTTGGTTCTTGTACCACATCCCTGAGTTATTTGCATGATCATTCTGCTAAATGTTGCCTTCGATTCTTCAGTGGTTGCACTAGTTAATTAATGTTGTAAGCCCCTGTTAGAGTACGTAATGGGCCTAATGGGCCCATTAGTCTTAGGGTTAATTAGAGATAAGGGTCGCTTGCTTAGAGGTCAAGTAAGCCTTGCTTGGGAGTCAAGTAAACCTCTCTATATAAAGAGAGGAGATGCATCAATCTAATCAAGCAAGAATTAAGAAGGAAATCCCTTCCCTCTTGCCCGGCCGTGGGCAAAAAGGCCCCCGGCCGGCCCTCTCGCGCCCTCCTTCTAGCAGCGCCATAACAATTTAGTATCAGCTAGCTTCGGTTCGATCATGTCTTCACCGCCGCCAAGCCCGTCTCTTCCGCTGCCGGTCACCTTGTCGCCTCAGGCGACCACCATGACCGTCACCCCGCTCCTGCCCGCGCCGGGATTCTCTGTCGCGCCCGCCCCCACCGTCCTCACCTGGGAGGAGGTGTCCGGGGTGCTGTGGGACCTAACCCAGGCGGTCCAGGAGATCCATGTGTTCTTGGCCGGGTCCTACAGGCCGCACTCGGTTGCGCCGCCCATCGCCGCCCCCGCACCGCCGTGGCTGTCGTGGCAGCCGCCGCACCAGGCGGCCTTCGCCGCGCTTGCCGGGCCGCTGCAGCTGCCATCCATCGCCACCACCGCCCAGCCCTGGCTGCAGTGGCAGCCGCCGCTCCTGGCGGCCTCCGCCGCGCCCGGCGCGACAGCGCAGCAGCCGCTGTAGCTGCAGCAGCGACCGCCGGTTAGCTCCGCCGCCCAGTATGTGATGCCCTACGACGAGAGTGCGACGACCTCGTTCCCATCAGCGCCGCCGCCATCCCAGGGCGTCCACATCTAGCAGATCAAGTCCCTGCCGTCGCCGTCACCGCTTCCGTCTTGGATCGCTACCCGCCACGTGTCGGCGGCGGTGAGGCTGCAGGCTGCTGCGCGCGGCCTCCTAGCGTGTCGGCGTGTGCGGGAGATGCGTGGTCTGCAGCTGCCGCTCCTCCAAGTTGCCCTTTGCTGCGCAAAGGACCTCGATCTCGTCCGCTGCGTCGGGGATCTTAGGCATGCGGTTTCCCCCACGAGCGGCTGGCATGTTGTTTTCCCCGCGGGCAGCGACCTCAAAGTCTGCAACATCGGCGGTTGGGGGGCGCACCCCTCCTCGTCATTCTCAATCGCAAGCCCTCCACTCTTCCCTGTGCGGTGCAGACCAACAGCCGTCCGGCGGGGAGAAGGCAGGATGTCACCGACAGGAGCGCACCGCGTAGCACCACTGCTTTCCGCCGCCGACCGCCGCGAGGGTGCCTTTGCTGGTCGCTCTTGCGACCACTTCCAGGTGGCCATACACATGCACTCCTTTGGTCCAGGTGGTGTCCATGGGATCCAGGTGGCTATACACGTGCACGTCCGACGTGCGGATGGTGTCCACTTTTGTTAAAGGGTCCAAAATAAAGCGTCCAAGTCCATTTTAGGTTGAGAATAATAAAACAAGCCGAGATGTAAAAGGCTTGTTTTTAGGTGTTAGGTTTGTGTTGCGTCGAGTCATGGTTATAAGTTGGTTAGGCTGCAGCTCGAGGACAAGCTGCATGTCCAGGTGGGGTGTAGTGTTAGAGTACGTAATGGGCCTAATGGGCCCATTAGTCTTAGGGTTAATTAGAGATAAGGGTCGCTTGCTTAGGGGTCAAGTAAGCCTTGCTTGGGAGTCAAGTAAACCTCTCTATATAAAGAGAGGAGATGTATCAATCTAATCAAGCAAGAATTAAGAAGGAAATCCCTTCCCTCTTGCCCGGCCGTGGGCAAAAAGGCCCCCGGCCGGCCCTCTCCCGCCCTCCTTCTAGCAGCGCCATAACAGCCCCATAAATCAAATATGTGAATTCCTAACATTGATTTTTCCAAAGCTAAAAAACATGTTTGTCTTTTTTACTTTGAATAGTGCATTTTATTTCTCTTGCGTTTTAATCACTTATGATGCCTCCTATATTATTTCAGGATCTTCTATTTTTGGTTTGCAGTCACCCTGAGAATAGAAGTACCATGACTTCCATTGCAGAATGGCCTGATTGGATTTTGGAGGTTATGATTTCTAATCATGAGGTAATATTTCTGTGATGGCAAATCCAACATTTTGCATTGATAATTATATTAAGAAGTGGCACTTGTATTCTATGCTTATTTTAATATGTAAAGTTGATATTTAGATGGGTGATAACAAAGATTCAGATGGTGTAAGCATATATGAGCTTGAAGACGTCATACACAAGTTTCTACTCATTATGCTGGAGCATTCAATGTGGCAAAAAGATGGGTGGAAAGTAAGTGACGTTGATCTCTTGTGTTTCTGTTTGCACATCAACTTTATAGGATTGTAAGCTTCTTTTTGGAGAATGGATCATAATAATTTTTTATGGTAGTTTTGTGGTTGGAATGTTTCCCTAGCCAGACTTCTCTTTGATCCTTGATTGTGTCTTGATGGTTTTAATGCTGTAATTCTTCAGGATGTGGAGGCAACAATACACTGTGCAGAATGGCTTTCAATGGCTGGGGGGTTTAGCATGGGAGACCAAAGAATTAGGTAAACAAAAAGCAATAAGAAGCAATGCTCCCATGCCATGATATCTTGCTAATTATGTAACCTATCTATGCGTTCCGTATCAACCACCACATGCATTTTTGTTTATCTACTAGGCAGTATAAGAAGTATTTACGTGATAAAAAAACATCAGAATCCATAAGATCGTTAAAGCATGACATTATGCAGGGCTGCATATGATCTAAAACTGGAAATTCCTTCTAAATATCCCCACTGTACCTTTTAAAATAACAATAGCTGCAGCCTTTTGTGCTTTACTGCCTCATCGCATTTTTTTCAACAATAGAATGCAGGTGCTTGTCACGCTCTGCCTGATTATTTTGTTGATTTAAACATAATATGATGCTTTTATAGAAGATATTATCTTCTTGACTTGGAACATCAGTGTGATATTTTTCTTTGTTTTCAAGGCGTGAAGAAGCATTACCAATTTTCAAAAGGAGATTACTGGGTAGTCTGCTTGATTTTTCTGCTCAGGAGCTTCGAGTTCAGGTAGATTCTCCTTTTTACAAATGTTATTCGCTTGCACTTGGACTTTATTATTTTGAAATTACAGAACTAACTAGCAACGCATGGTTCTTGCATATTTGTCAATTGCTATTTTCTACCTTTTTCACCCCATGTACTCCCTCCGTCCGAAAATACTTGTCATCAAAATGGACAAAAAGGATGCATCTAGAACTAAAATACATCTAGATACATCCCCTTTTATTCATTTTGATGACAAGTATTTCCGGACGGAGGGAGTATCTGGTAGGCTCTTCTACTTCCTGTTTATATAAAATGAGCGCAAAATTTGGGAATAAATCAGTACAAACCTGTGATATTTTGGAGCCTATATTAGCTATATCTATTATCCAGTTTACGGGGGTCATAAGTAAAACAAGCCAACTTATGAAACTAGCACAGGAAACTACTCCCTCCGTCCGGAAATATTTGTCAATTGAAATGGATGTATCTAGATGTATTTTAGTTCTAGATACATCCATTTTCATCCATTTTGATGACAAGTAATTCCGGACGGAGGGAGTACATAACTATTCTTGCTTGTAAGCCCTTGCACCTTGCAGAGTTCCCAAGCCACCTTCTCTGGTTTAAGCTTCTGTTTTAGAAGGATCTTACCGAAAAAGGCTTTCGCCCCGCTTTATATATAAAGCACCGATCATCAAGCATCCAGTACAAACACACGCCACCGCAGCACGCGCACACACCCAGAGCAGGATACATAGGCGCTGAGCGCAGCAACACCACCCCTAGCACTACCACGACGAGGAGATGAAGCTACATATGACGGACCATGAGCTCCAAGGCGGCGCCTTCAGGAAGGACAAGACACCGGAGCGCCGCCACCCCCCGATCTGAGGATCAGAGTTTCCCCTGGAGCCGCATGCCGGGCAGTGAGAACCGCGACGATGCCTTCAAGAAGGGAGCGGACTTCGCCGCCGCCGGTCTGTCCGAAGATAGAACAGGTTTTCACCTCGGCCAACACCCACTGCCACCGACCGCTACACCCCGGCCACCATGCTGCCCACATGGCCATGGTGACTGGGCAGCACCAAGGCACGGGCTCCGCCCAAGAGCACCGTGCTACCACCACCAGGGCCGCCATCCCGGCATCCACGACCTTGACACCACCTCACCCGAGACCCGCCGCACCCCAGCGAAAGAGATGAGCAGAAAGGTCCCACCTTTCGCACCCCTGGGCCACCCCCAACGACGAGACCCAATAGGCCGGCCAAAACTGGCATCCACCGATCCATCCTGCTGCCCCGAGCGCGAGACGAGCTCGGTCCTGCAGCACAGAGAGGGGGACGAGGTCAATCCTTCTGCACCGTGCGCGAGACGAGCTCGGTCCTGCTGCACCGTGCGCGAGATGAGCTCGGTCATGCAGCACCGGGTGCGAGACGAGCGGTGGACCGCAGCTGGGAGAGGACCAGCCCTTTGATGGGAGTCGCGCTCGGGCACTGAGGAGATGGGCCGAAGATCAAGACGGTCTGAACGCAGACGAGCCGACGCCGGAGAAGCCGGCCGCTGCCGCGAGCAGAACCGTCGAGCCACCGTGAAGCCGGCACGCCACCGGGAGGCCACCACGCCACCGGGAGGCCACCACCGCCGGACCTCCCGCCGCCGCAGCCCACGGCCGGAGCAGCGGCCACGCCCGGCCGCTGCCCTACCCGTGTTGCCCGGCGAGCTCCAAGCGCCGGAGCCACCAGGCATGCACCACCGGTGCCACGGGCCGCCGGCCGACCCCCAACGCCAGATCCGGTCAGATCCAGTAAGAGACCGGCCGGCCCCGCCGCCACCACCAACCAGAGCCACCTCCACCCCCTGCACCCGGCCGTCGAGTCCAATCACCGCGCCGCGACCACACCGACAACCAGCGCCACCACCAGAGCTGCCCCCACCTCGAGGACCAGCCGGAGCACCACCAGCCCAAGCCAGCCACCGCCGCCGAGGGCAGCCACGCGCCACCCGAGACGCCGACGACCAGATCTGGCCGCGCCAGATCGAGGGCCGCGGGCACCATGGGCACGCCCGCGTGCAGCCATCCCCGTGATCCCCAGGGGCCACAGCGGCCATGGGCCGCGCACAGGAGCCCGCCGTCGCCGCCCGAGATCACGCCAACGCGCCCCGCCGCCAGCGCGCCGCCACCCGCCGAGGAGACCGCCCGCGACGAGCCCACCAGCAGAGGGGAGAGAGGGTCCTGCCGCCGCCGCCGCCGACCGGGCTTTGCCCGGCGGCGCGCCCCGGCGGTGGTGAGGAGGAGAGGAGGGGGGAGGGGGGCGGGGCCGGCGGCGCTAGGTTTTCCCCCTCGGCCGCCGCAGGAGCGACGCGAGAGGGACGAGAGGGGCGGAGTGTTGCTATCGCTCTATGCGCACGCCCATCGTACACTGTTTCAGAAGGATCTTAGGCTTATCAAACATATCTGAAGGTAATCAGGTGTCTAAAACTATCTTAAAATTAGGACTAGACTACAAACTAAGCTTGCTCGATCAATTGGGCCCATGTAACATGGTTAAACTTGTATGCCCACTACTTTCTGTGTATGATTGTACATAGGTGCAGTAGCAATACATTGTCAAGGCATATTTGTCATCAATTGTATTCCAAGGAACAGAAAAATGTGGATAATTTTGCTTTTGTTTTAAAACATCACTTTTATTATGAATTATGGTACTCTTAATACATTGGTCGCGTTGTTTATACCATGCACAGATGAGTTCAGTCTTATGGACAATAACATATAGAGTGTCTGTTAATTTATAAATTAGACGGTTACGGTTTTATCATTTCGCAAATGATGTTCTTTTCTTGGTTGTCGCCACAGCAGTCTGAAGGAATTACTGCTGCAGCATCTGATGTTGAAGTGGAGACTAAAGAACCAAAAATACAAGCAGAAAAGCCTGCCGATCTCTTAGTAGTCTTGGCTGAGAATGCAGTAGTTCTGATGATGCTCGTAGAAGATCATCTGAGGTCACGCAGCCAACAATTTTTTACATCCTGCTTAATTGACAGTGCTTTATCTCCTGCATCGATGGCTTCATCAGCTGCCAGTAGGTCATTGAGCAGAACTGGTAGCGAGCCTTTAGAAGCTGGGGGCTCAAGGCAGTCTTTGTCCAGTGATGCTGGTGGGCTGCCGGTTGATGTATGTATATCTAGAACAGGCATATATTATCACAATCTTATTCGCGTAATTTCAATTTATGTCTATTTTTTATAGGTCCAACTTGTAATGTTCTTTCATTGCTTTGATATGTTGAGTCCCTTTTTTGTTTCTGGGGCAATTTTGTGAATTTGTGAGATGCTATATCATGTGATTGCTGAAAATGTTAAAACTCATTAGTGGTATTGTATTGTTTAGGAATATATGAGATAGATGATTAGAGATCCAGTTTCTAGGGAAAACTTCTTGTGAAGATAATCGATAGTAAAGGGTGGTTTTTGTTTAATTCAAGATTCAAAATAAGACCACTACCATTATAAGAGTTACACTATTTCTTGGAACTCGGCAAGCATATGTACATTATTTCTTGTCAATCAGGCCACTACCCTTTATAGGAGTTACACTATTTCTTAGAACTCGGCAAGCATGTGTACACTATTTCTTTGTACTAGTATGAGTATAATCCAGAAGAATACTGTGTGTAGCATATCTTGTTTCAGAATTTTCCTTCTATAGTCCACTCTTACATTCAGTTTCATCTACTTCATACCAACTTTTGCTTGCTTACATTCAGTTTCATCTACTTCATACCAACTTTTGCTTGCTATCTTACATCATTATTGGTGTGAAAAAAATTCCAGGTTCTTGCTTCGATGTCTGGCACAAATGGGCAAATTTCTTCTGAGGTAATGGAACGCGTAACGGCAGCAGCAGCAGCGGAGCCTTATGGATCTGTCAGGCATGCATTTCTATCCTATGGGAGCTGTATTTCAGATCTTTCTGAAGGTTGGAAGTACAGAAGCCGACTGTGGTATGGTGTATGCATTCCATCCAAAGCTAATATCTTTGGGGGAGGAGGAAGTGGTTGGGAAGCATGGAAATCTGTTGTAGAGAAGGACTCCAATGGGGACTGGATTGAACTTCCATTAGTGAAGAAATCAGTTGCAATGCTGCAGACACTTCTACTAGATTCTGGATTTGGGGCTGGCCTTGGCTCTGGAGAGGGATCTGCCGGTGGTATTGGTGTTATGAGTGCACTTAATCAGTTGTTAGATAGTGATCAGCCTTTTTTTTGTATGCTCCGGTTGACTCTTATTTCAATGAGGGAGGATGATACTGGTGAAGACGACCTCTTTATGAGAAACATTAGCATGAAGAATGATGATATATCAGAAAGATTGGGCTGTCAAACTGGAAGTGTGATTGAACTTGATGGTAACTCATGTTCGCCTACCATAAAACCTCAGTCTGCACTTCTATGGAGGTACACCTTATCAGCTATTAAGTAGAGTATCATGTTAAAATTATAGTTCAAGAAAAGGATTTGATCCAGAATTATCACTCCATGGTCCATAGTAGCCAGTGGCCTTTCATTCTATACTGCATCCATACTAACCATTTTGTAGATTGCTTCTTCACTGATACTGTATTTTTTAACATATCTTTACTGATATTTCGAAATCTCTGTTTTTTTACAGATTGCTTGGCCCCTTTCTGAATGTGCCAGTTTCTGAATCTAAGAGACAGAGGGTTCTGGTTGCGTCTTCTATTCTTTATTCGGAGGTAAATTTGTTTTTCATTGATGGAAAAATATGATCAGTATCTAAAAACATACAAGTGTTCCATGCTATCCTTTCAGATTGAATACTTCATCAGAATCACGACATGCAGACACCATAGTCCATGCGTGGTAGTTTAATTTACCATCTTCTTCCTCTTGTTTCTGATGGTCTATGCATGGCCCCAAAATTCACATGTGGTGGTCTCATTATTTTTTGCATAGATGAAGCACTATTTTGCACCAATCTGTTTGATTACTTTATGTATTTTGTGGAATGTAGCATATAAAGCATGTTCCAAATGCTTATAATCATGTTGCAGTTTTCAAAACACTTATAATTTAAATTCCTGATGCAGAAAGCTTGTTGCCCCCACCATATATCTAAATGTCTCGTGTCTTAACTTTGAATTATATGTCCAAAAAGCTATCCTCAACCTGTTATGATTAAATTTAAAAAGGAAATTCCCTTCACTCATTTAGTGCCTTGATGATCAAAGATAAACCCGTAGTTCATACCAAAGAGATATCAGGGAGCAGCTTGTATGGAAACACTCCTAAAGAGGTAATCTTGCACAAGTTGCTCTCAGAGTTATCACTACAGTAGATGACACTGTAGAACGTTCAGTTAGAATTTTCTGTGTTAGGCCTGAAAATCGTGGGACACTTTTTTTGTGAGAAAAAAAAACGCACTACTGTCAAGACCTTCTTCGAGGACATCACTACTTTAAGACCTAACCTAGGGAAATTGCGTAACTCCATGCTGCTGCTTCCTGAGAGCAGTGCTACTTTTAAGGCCCAACGGAGGAAAAATTATAACTCTACGCTGCTGCTTCCTGTTTGTTTATGTTGTTTGTTTTGAATATATAGATCGAACAACGTTTTTTATATTATGTGTTTTCATGAAGCTTATGTTATCCTAACAGGTATGGCATGCTGTAAGTAGCGACAGAAAGCCTTTAAGGAAAAAATATCTTGGATTGTTAATGCCACCATATGCAGCTGTCCTGAAAAGATATCGCTCTGTTTTGGCTAATATTCACGAGCTTGCATCTTCGGATGGAGAAAATCCGCTACTTGTTGGTGATTGTGCTTCGGCTGCAGATACTTTACCTGTTGAGGTAACAGTTGATTTTAAATAGGCCATAAGATAGCTAACAACTGAAGTTATCTGGTGCTTGTGCTGAGCTCTATAACTGTGATCTAGCGATGCTTGTTACAATCTTATAGCTTTCTAAGAAAAATGCTACTTCTGCAAATAGAACTATGAATTTTGCACATTAGCTTAAAATCAGATGTTTTCCTAACTATTGCTTACTTTGTACTTTCATTTCATGTTCGAGAAATTGTTTTAAATAGTGTGATTTGGATCTTTAGCATAATCACTTCTATTTGGACATTACTTTTGAGGAAGGCCTTGATATTTGTTATGCGACTTTAGTTGCTCCTCTCGGATAAATATCTCATCATTGTTTTTGTGCAAAGTTTTATGTGTTCACAGTGGGATTTTATTCTGTCTTTTGAATTCAGGCTGCTGTTTCATTGATATCACCTGGCTGGGCTGCTGCTTTTGCCTCTCCACCAGTTGCAATGGCATTGGCCATGATTGCTGCTGGTGCCTCTGGGGCAGAAACAATTGCACCACCAACAAATAAATTGCGCAGGCGTGACACCTCATTGCTTGAGCGTAGATCAGCTAAATTACACTCATTCTCAAGTTTCCAGAGGCTTCCTGATACAACACCACTCCTGCCTGCATCTGCACCGAAGGACAAAGCATCCGCGAAAGTTGCAGCCTTGGCCGCTGCTCGTGACCTTGAGTTTAGTGCTAAGATTGGCTTGAGAAGGGGTCTTAGTGTTGTAGCAATGGCAACTTCAGGACAACGGAGGTCTGCGGGCGATATTGAGCGTGCGCAGAGGTGGACCACAACTGAAGCTATGGCTGCTGCTTGGATGGAGTGTCTGCAATCTGCTGACTCAAAATCAGTGTCAGGCAGAGATTTTTCTGCCCTTTCTTACAAATATGTTGCACTTCTTGTTTCAAGTTTTGCCTTAGCACGGAACTTGCAACGAGTTGAGGTATATCAACATCGAACAAAACGCTTCCGCTTATGGTATTCAGTGTTAGTGATACATCACTTAACAACTTTTGGACATGCAGATGGAGAGACGAACACAGGTTGATATCTTGAACCGTCGTTGTGCCTCTGTTGGGGTTCGGGCATGGCGACGTCTTCTTCATTGCTTAATAGAGACAAATAGACTCTATGGACCTTTTGGAGAACTTCTATGTACTCCTGATAGCGTATGGACCGAATCCTGTTTTTCTTTCACGCTTCCTTGCATTCTTATTAAAAAAACACTATGCATGATTGTTTTATTGTTTTGTTAAGCAGATTTTCTGGAAGCTAGATTTTACTGAATGTTCATCAAGGATGAGAAGATTTATGAAAAGAAACTACAATGGGTCAGATCGTTTTGGTGCAGCTGTTAATTTTGAGGAGCAGATGCTTCTTTGTGATGGTGTGGAATCCAATGCATGCCACACAGAGGAAGGGGACACTCGATCTACAAATGCTCTCCCAACAACTTCGTTGATTATAGTGGCTGAGGCAATGTCAGTGGATAGAGGACATGAAGATGCTGAGCACATAGAAACCGAAACAATTTGCAGCAGTGTAGATGATCAATTAAGAAATTCCTTGCCACCTGATCCGTTTAAAGGATCAATAGATCCAAGAAGTTCAGACTTTTCTGGTGTCCGCAACCTGGTTCGATCCACAGTAATTGCACCTGGTTATAGGTCTGGCGAAGAAGATAAAAGAATTATAATTGAATTGCCATCGTTGATGGTGAGGCCATTGAAGACCGTACGAGGAACCTTCCAAGTAAGTGTGTGCTGATGTACGTACTTCCACCTGTATAGTCATACCTGGTGTATAGCTTTTTCTTAGGGAGTCCAAAGAGCTTCTATTGGTGCCATATATTACTTGAACACTGAAATTAAACGAATTTTTACTACGAATTCATGCTTTCGTTACTTGGCCATGAGCCCTTGACCCGGTCCTAATCAACACAGCTCTCTGATGAGCTTAACTAGCTAAGTTCATCATATGATTCTGAATAGTTTTGAGTCGTCTAATCTCTAAGGAGTCCTTAGTAAAGTCCGGTACCACTCTAAGTAAATCAAGGGTGTGGGGATATTGACTAACACACATCACACAGTTATTCACCCTAATTTAATCTACAGTGTTCTTGGTATTGTAAGTTCCCCTTTGGAGAACAATAAAAGAATTGCATTCAATATTAGCTATCCTTTATATTCAAGTTTAGAGAACTGCCCAAAATGATCACTGTGTAGATACAAAAACAGATGGAAGCAGTGTTCTTTGTATTGCACCTGCTCCCTTTATAATATTCATTCAAATATTCCAAGATCCAAAATGAGCAGCGCACTGAAGAATCAATAACTGTTAGTGTAATAGCATATAAAAAAATTAAGTAACTGTGTCCCCACCTAGCTGAATCAAGTTCCAGCAGCCTTGAATACACTGACAAGTTATTTTTTGTTCTATTTGCATTGAGTGCAGCGTTTCAGTGCCCAGGCTCATCTGCACCCGGCCATAAAAAAAATCACAAAAAATTCAAAAAAAATTATTAAAAAATCAAAAAATTCCAATTGTTTTTTGCATGGTAGAAAATTTGTTGCTGAGGTCCGCCCCAATTTTCAGATCATTTGGACATCTCAATAGCTCAGCAAAAAAGACAAATCGGGTCAGAACAGTAAACTTTTTTACAGACCCCGAATTTATCTTTTTTGCCGAGAGCTGTTCAGATGTCGAAATGATTTGAAAATTGGAGCGAACCTCACGCATCAAATTATCTACCATGCAAAAAATGGAACTTTTTGAATTTTTCTAGTATTTGTTTTGATTTTTTTCCTCAGCGTGGGTGCAGATGAGCCTGAGCTCAGAAGTGGATTATCGCCTTACATTGTACTATTCTGCCTATTCTTCTTCATGCCCTAGTCCAACATGCTAATGCATATCATAATCCCAAGCATATATTTTTTTCAGGTCACATTAAAGAGGATTAACTTCATAGTTGATGAGCATACATCTGACAGTGACAGTTACATGGATGATGTTGCATCCACTAGCGGCCAATATGATCAGCAAGATAAAGATCGGAGTTGGTTCATATCTTCGCTGCATCAGATTTATAATAGAAGGTAAATAATTATTTTTATTATCTGGTACTCATTAAAATGTTAAGTGAGGTATTTTCAGCTTTTCTACCATCTGCGCCCCTTCTCGCATATGTAGACTACAGTCTACCGAGTGGACTGCCTGTTCAGTGCTTGATGTATGTTTCATACTGATTAAAGTTAACTATTGCAGGTATTTGTTACGTCAAAGTGCATTGGAATTAGTTATGGTAGATAGGTCTAACTTCTTCTTTGATTTTGAGGTACATAGTTGATGAGACTCACTTTATGTTGTTTGAATCTTATGCATGCTATATCTGGATAACCATTTTTAAGTTGTATATGAAATTTATCTAGGATATAGAAGCACGCCGACATGCTTATCGGGCTATCATTCACACCAAACCTCCTTATTTGAATGATATTTTTCTAGCTACACAGGTTGGTGTTCAATGCAGTTCTCTAAATCTGAATGTTTTGAATCTACTCCTACCTGAATCTAATATCATTGTTTTTAGAAACCTGAGCAAATCCTTAAACAGACACAATTAATGGAGCGCTGGGCCAAATGGGAGGTATTTGAGCACAACTCATTTTGACGGTCATATATGTTAAGTAGAGTCAGGATATAAGGATAGCTTTCTTGTGCAGATTAGCAATTTTGACTACCTAATGGAACTGAACACTCTTGCTGGGCGCAGTTACAATGACATCTCGCAGGCATCCTTGCTTCAGAATTCTCACTTATGAACCTGGCAGGTTCTTGCTTCTGTTTCTATTTAATGATTCCTATCTGTTTCTGCAGTATCCTATCTTCCCATGGGTAGTATCAGATTACCATTCCAAAACATTGGACTTGGAAGATCCTTCCTCATACCGAGATCTTTCAAAGGTAAATTGTGTGCTTCTATTCTTGCCGCTCATAACAGTAAGTTGGATCCCATTTTTATGTATTGCCCTGCTTTTCCAAACACTTACACGGGTGATGGTACTCAATTCTTTTCAATGAAGCCAATTGGTGCTCTAAATCCTGCACGGCTGAAGAAATTCCAAGACTATTACTCTAGTTTCAAGGATCCAATCATCCCAAATTGTCACTACGGTTCACATTACTCTAGTCCTGGCACGGTGCGTATTTTTAGATCTTGCATGCTTTTATTCAGCATTTTGCTTATGTGTTGTGCCTTTTGTTTGGGCTAAGATGTACTCCCTCCGTCCCATAATATAAGAACGTTTTTGTCAAAAACGTTCTTATATTATGGGACAGAGGGAGTACTTATGAAGTAATTCCATAATATCAACCATTTCCTCGCTGCATTTCAGTGACAATCCCTTATGTAGTTGATTGGTGTGACCATACCTTGATTGCAATGATGGTGCATTGATATAAATCTCTACTGCAGGTATTGTATTATCTTGCCAGGATAGAACCTTTCACTACCCTCTCTATTGAGCTGCGGGGTGGCAAGTTTGGTGATGATAATCACATGCTCTCTGATATCACCAGAACATGGAACAGTGTCCTTGAAGACATGAATGATGTAAAAGAGCTAGTAAGTTTTGTTGAAAAATGTGCTCTCGACACATTTCCACGTTGCTAGTTTAGAAGTCTTATCAGAATCTTAGTTGGAATCTAACGATGCGACTATTTCTCTAGGTTCCAGAGATGTTTTACCTTCCTGAGGTATTTACCAATGTGAATTCTGTTGACATGGGAACAAATGAACTTGCTAAAAGGCTAGGTAAGTTCGCTTCAGTCTTATACTCATAAGAGAACTGAGTGTCACTCAGTAGACGTGGCAGCCCCCCCTTAACTTTGAGTGTCACTGCAGGCTCTGTAGAATTACCTCCTTGGGCCGAGAACCCTGTTGATTTTATACATAAACATCGGAAAGCTCTTGAGAGTGATCATGTCTCCGCTCATTTGAATGAATGGATTGATCTAATATTTGGGTACGTTAGTATTGTTATATCTCTGTTGCCATGTCATGATATCACTGCTTTATTTCACTAAATCATATTCATTGGTCTCGTACACATTTGCCAAATGTCATCCATATCCTGTCCATTCCTTCAGCATTAGGGTAAGTATGATGTGAAGGAATACTACTTTTCCCTCCTTCCCAAAATGTAAGGCGCACTTTTTTTTGACGCGTCAACGGCGGGCTTACACCGGCCTGAACTTATATTACCAAACATGGTCTTTGATGTACGACTTTGACCATTAATATATACCAAAATACATGGAATGCACATGTATAAATGGTATCGTCGTATTTGTCTTGCAAAATAATTTTATTTCATATGTCTTCATACTAATTTTATAGACATACAATAAGCGGAAATCATAGTCAAGTTGTGCGATGAAAGACTAGAAAAAGTCAAGGGCACCTTATATTTTGGAAAGGAGGGTGTATTTGATAAGGCTATTAGCTATTCCATTTAACAGTAAAGTAAGTATGATGTGAAGGAATGCACCTATCAAGTATTACCTCATTTGAGCGAATGGAAGGATTTGATTTTCTGGGGTACCTTCAAATGCTGGAGAATTTAATTTCCAATAGATACTCTAACGAAAAAAAAAGTCGATACAGTAGCCGCTGGTTCTCCCCTCATTGCAACTGGATCCTTATCAAAAGCCCAGCTTTGTACTGGATTGGTGCATCCTATTTGTAACCAAAATTTT
>NC_041391.1:491339311-491405215 GCF_002162155.2 Triticum dicoccoides
GTTCAGTTACAACATCAGCTTTAGGGGATTGCTGAAGAGAGGAAGTTAAGCCATTGCCTAGCAAAGATATTGTCTTCTTTCTTTTTGAACCGGAAAACCCAGAGGGAAAATTCTGCTACAATATTTCGTATCGTAGTTCTGTGGGAGTGATCCTCGTTTCTGAACACGAGAGCGTTTCTCGAGTCCCATATCTTCCATGCAACAGTCAGAGCCACAGATGGCCAGATGTTGGGGTTGAGGCCCAGGATCGTTGGGTGTTGGTGCAGAGCAGCAAGGGAGGTTGGAGACGGCAGACCCAAGGAGGACCAAACCTGTGTCGCATAAGAACAGTTGGAGATGAGGTGGAGGGCATCCTCATACGGGTCTTGACAACGAGGGCATGCAGCTGATTGGGCAATGTGCTTGTGAAACATGTTGGCTTTCGTGTTTAGCCGATCGCGGAGGAGAAGCCATGCGAATATCTTGACCTTGATCGGAACCTTGGAAGCCCAGACAAAGTCATGGTGAGGGTCGGAGGAATCTTCAGCAACAATGGAGGAGTAGGCGTTCTTGGCAGAGAACGGTAGTCCATGGGTGAGGGACCGTTCGTCGGATCGGTCCACCTGCTGGAAATCCTGCAACAGCAACAGCACACAATCCAACTCGCGAGCAGCAGCATTAGACAGACGGTTCCACAGGTTCGCCAATAAGCTGGTTTGCCAAACTGTAGCCACTAAAACCTTGTCATTGAATGTAAAATTCATACAGATAACTTGTGTAAACTTGGAAATACCGTTTGAACCATGTAGTAAATGAATGACTGAATCAGTTGATGTGCGCAAAGACAAATGTGTTGAACCCAATCCCAACAAAGGACATCTTGCTACTGCCATGTTTTTTGGTTATCTTTAGTGTAAAATTTCTTATGTTAAAAGGATGGATGTAAAATTTCTGATTCTGGTATCCATAGATCACAAGCAATAATCCATGGATTTTTTTTAAACAGACACATCATAGGAAAATATATTCAGTGATTATTATTTCACATATTTAGTTTGCTGGCCTTAGAGGCTTGTATTAATGTCATTAATTATTCATCTATGTGTTGAACCCATTTGTCATGTAATACTTTCTCTAATTCAGATATAAACAAAGAGGTAAAGAAGCAGTGATGGCTAACAATGTTTTTCCCTACGCTACATACGAGGGGACAGTAGATATTGATAAAATTGCTGATCCAGTAAGTTTCGCATCCAACCTTTTAGATCATCTCAGTAACTTTCTAGCTGTTAACATTTGCTGAAAATACTGAAGGTGCAACGGCAAGCTACACAAGACCAAATAGTAAATTTTGGACAAACGCCATCTCAGTTGCTGATAGTTCCACATATAAAGAGAAGGCCATTGGCAGATATCTTACAGCTGCAGGTGATTTTTACAAGTACAAAATTGGTGATTTATTTCTGTAATTGTAACTGTTCCAAGTACAAAGACCATGCATAGTTCAGAATAATCATAATGAAGTATGAGTTTCGCGAGTAAATCACACTCGTGCTGATTAATAATGTGATAACTTATTCAAGGTTCATGACGACACACTATTCAAGAGTTTATAGACTTATTACTTTATTAGGGATACAACCATCTTCATGTTTTCCTCAAGAAAGATATCAATCACAAAATCATTTTACAAGTTCTATAGTACTTTCGCTTGAGAAAAATTCATATAGTACTCCAATTAAAACATGTCAAACTGACTTCAGTGTTGCCTGTTACTCCTCATCGTCGGTCCATGTAACTGTGAGAGTAACTCAACTCCAGCCACTACCTTTTCCTTTTAAGCATGTTACTATTTTAAGGCCACCTCTTGCAGGTGCAGCCATTTGTTTCAGGAAATTTTTATTCCTCTCCTTCAAAACATCCTATGTAATATACATTTGGATGCCCCTGAACTTGCCACCTATCTCTTGGCTCCCGTCTGAGACTCTTATTCATCCCACTAGTATTTATCTCGATATTGTGCCAAGAGACACTTTTTTTTAGATTGAAGGGGCCACACAGCCCCCATTTTCATTACGAAAATGGAGTCCTTTTCTTACAGGGACACTGAGCAAACCATTACATCACTGATACAATAACTACACTAGGATGCTCCAAAAACTAACCAGCTGAAGCAAGAATCTATGTCCAGCATACCAAGCATACTAACAATCAGGAGAAGCAACTACCCACCAACTACCAAGTAACATCAGTCTGAACTCTGAGAGGATAAAACATCAAATTAACATGAAATGCCTTTGAGGCCAGCAAGCGTAACAGCAGCTGACTTCACAAAAGTCTCCTTACACGCGGCACCGATCCATGCCCACCTCTGAAGACATCTCGAGTCACCAGCATAATTCTTCTAGACACCCGATGAAGCATGTTTTGTACCCCTCTTTTCTGCAGATTTTTCCATGAGTCCAACAGAGTACAAACAAGAAAAATAATGTCAGTAGGATCTCTAGGCACAACACTTTGAAAACAGGACTTGTTCCTTGTTTTCCAGATAGACCACAAGGGAGCAGCAGCACCTATTGAAACAACTATCCTATCTTTGCCCGTATAGCTAGGCAGCCAGTTCTGGCATAGATAAAAAAAAAGAAATTGGAGATCTCTTATTACCCAGAGCACACCCCACAATATTCCACAAAAACTTAGCTACTACCTCCGTCCTGGTTTATTAGTCCCCATTGTATTTTGGGTCAAATTTTGACCATATATTTGACTAGCAAAATATTAATGCATGTCACTGAAAGTTATATTGTTGGATTCGTATTTGAATGTAGTCTTCCACGATATTATTTTTGGTACATACTCCCTCTGTACCAAAATACTTGTAGCTGGGGGAACTTGTAGTAGTTTTCCCCAACAATAAGTATTTAGGTACAGAGGGAGTATAACATATATTTTATTAGTTAAAATCATGGTCAAAATATGACCCAAAATACGAGGAGGACTAGTAAACCAGGACGGAGGTAGTAAAGAGCAAGAGAAAAATAAATGATTCACACTCTTCAGAGTCACAAAATTCACATAACTTGGCACCTTTCCAACCTCTCTTTCTCAAATTGTCCTCGGTCAGAATCCAATTTTTTTATTACTAACCAAGAGAACGCCTTAACTTTAAGAGGCATCTTCATCCTCCATAGATTTCTAAAAGGAAAAACAACTTGTCTGGCAATAAGATAGTGATAAAGTGATTTAACAGAAAAACTCCCGGAAGCTGTAAGTAACCATTTAACTTGCAGTGGAAGGGCATTCTTTGCCGAGATGGTTTACAGTCTCCGGCTAGCTTAAATATAGCCGACACTGTGTTTCATGCAGTCATCCCCTTCTGGTTAGGTTATCCGCCATGAGGATCTTCAAGTACAAGGCAACTCATATCTATTGTGTATCTCACTGTGTAGATCAAATTATATCTGTCAACATTGCGTAACATGATAATTGGTTTTGTGTGTCATTAAAAAATCAGATTTTTTCATGACTTAAACAGTTTTCCAATCATGGGACCTTCCAAGTGCTTGTGGCACTGGATACTCTCTCTTATCTCGTGACTTAATAGATTGTTAATTTTTGTTTTGTTTTTTGTGCAGACAATATTCCGGAACCCAAGTGAAGTCAGATCTTATTTACTTCCTAATCCAGACCAGTGTAATGTTCCCGCTAGTGCAGTGCATGTATCGAATGACTGTATTGTAGTCGTAGATGCAAATGTGCCTGCAGCACATGTGGCAGTGCACCATTGGCAGCCAAACACCCCGGATGGCTTAGAGACACCCTTTCTCTTTCATCATGGGAAAAATGCCATAAATTCAAGCGGCGGCGCAATAAGGCGCATCTTCAAAGGACCTGCTTCTGCAGAAGACTACCATTTCCCAAGGGCTATAGCTTTTGCTGCTTCTGCAGTCCAACCTTCGTCAACTGTTGCCGTCACATGTGACAAAGAGGTTATAACTGGTAATTATTGTATTCTCACCTTATTTCCTCCTTTTCTCAAAGCTATCATTTTTTCCACTCATTGATACTTGTCTGAAAACTAGTCTTCTTCACCTTTTTTTTGTGTCTGCTTCACTTTCATGTCTTCTTTGTACTGAGACCTCCTAGTTCTTTTCTGGATGATTCCTGATATCCAGAATGACACATTACAATCTGGTGTCAAAAAACTAGTTTCCTTATTAGTTCCTGAATAAAATAATGTATTATGTTGCTCTTATGCTATCATTTTACATCAAATAGTCGTCTTTATGATATGAAATATTGTAAGACTTCTCCATTCCTGCATTGGTTCTAATGTCCCTTTTTTTTCTTCGACTGTAGGTGGGCATGCAGATAATTCTGTGAAGTTGATCTCCTCAGATGGAGCAAGGACCATTGAAACTGCATCTGGGCATATTGCTCCTGTGACCTGCCTCGCACTATCTCCTGATAACAATTACTTTGTCACGGGGTCTCGTGACACAACAGTTATATTATGGAGGATACATCAGATGAGCTCTTCACATTGGAAAAATGCACCAGAACCTCCACCTTCACCAACAACACCAATTAGTCCTCTAGCCAATAGTATTAGTAGTGGTAGCAGTCCAATCAGAACTTTGGAAACCTCCAGGAAGCGGCGAATCGAAGGTCCTATGCATGTTCTAAGAGGACATCTTGGAGAAGTAACTTGCTGTTCTGTTAGTTCTGACTTGGGACTTGTTGCTTCCTCTTCACATACATCTGGTGCCCTTCTACATTCTTTGAGGACAGGTCGGCTCATAAGGAAGCTGGATGTGGGAGAGGCACATTTGATATGCTTATCTCGTCAAGGAATCGTATTGATTTGGAATGAATCAGAGAAGAGACTATCCACCTTCACTGTTAATGGAATCCCTATGTCTACCTCGGTCCTGTCACCTTTCTCCGGGCGTGTTAGTTGCATTGAGGTTTCTAGGGATGGCCAGTTTGCTTTAATTGCAGCATGTTTATCTAGCAATTGCACTCGTGACACTAGTACTGATGAAGATCATATGATTGAGAACTGCAACGATGATGAGGATGTACCAGAGTCAAAGGAGACCAAGCTATACGTTCATGCTCCCTCGATCTGCTTCATTGATCTACACAAACTTGAGGTGAACACTAAGAGAAAACTTTTGAACTTAAAATCCTATGAGCAAAACTCTCACGGATAAGGGGTATCTTGTCAGGTAATTCATACGCTGAAGCTGGGAGAAGGACAGGACGTCACAGCTGTTGCTCTAAATGAAGATAACACTACTCTTGTTGCCTCAACAGCTGATAAGCAGCTGATAGTCTTCACAAATCCTTCTGTAAGTATTCTATGTGTAGTATATTTTTATCTTCACTAGTTATCTTCAAGGCCTGATTGACAGATGTCCTATAAATTATCTCTCATCAGTAGGAATTTTCCAGGGTCTAATTGTCAAGATAGCCACTGGCACACAGAATGACCATCTCTGCAACTAATTTTCATATTAACTTGCCTGAATATTGCAGTTGAGTTCTAAAATAGCTGATCAGATGCTGCACGAAGGTGACGGGCTTTTGTAGTCGTGTGAGAAAACCGCTGCTGACTGACATTATTTCACCCACCGAAGCTCCAGCGAACCTTGCAGTGAAAGATGCATAGGGTGTTTGGGGAAGATGGCAACAAACCGCATCTGTACATAAAACAGGGGAGCTGCAACACGTGCTCTCCTTTGTGCCGCGGTGAACTGGTACAGATGACTTCCCTTTGGTTGGTTGGTTGTATGGACCTTGCTGTTCTTGCAAGCGGTGAAACGCGCCATACCGAATATCTGGGACCGTCTTTGTGTTGCGGCCATGGGATTCAGAAGCAAATACCTAAATGTTGCTAATTCTCTGCTCTGAGTACTTGTCTCGGTTGTGTGATACGGTGTGCCTACGTGGACGCCAGGCCGACTGCCATCTATGTACAAAATCTCTTCCAACTAATTGATCATCTTTCTTTCCTTTATGCATGGCGTGTACACGCAATCCTCTGTTCACGAGTGTTGCCAATGCCATGTCGTCAGTGACCCACTCATTGTCGTGTTATTATTTGCTATTACTCCCTCCGTTCCAAAATATTTGTCATGGTTTTAGAACTATAACCATGACAAGTACGTACTCCCTCTGGACTCAAGATAACATCAGAACCTTTACATACGCTACTACAGATTGCACTCAAGATAACATCAATCAATCAAGTCGATGTATCCAGAGTATTGCGAAGATGATCCTACGAACATTCTTACAAAGTAGATGGTGTTTGTTGTCGGCGGTGGCACCGGATTTATGTGTGTAGTTCAAGTGTTTTGGTGTTTGAGAAACATTCACGATTGCCGTTTTATTCGTACATAAAACTATTTACATGCATATCAACGATATCCATATTTGTTCTATACATGTGGGACACTACCAACCAAAGTGGTTTGGTACTGGCGATCAACTTCTAAGCACACTGTAACAAGCCCTCCTCTTTCTCGCAAAAAAGCCCTCCTCTGAAGGGGCTTGACATACCCGTGGAAAACCCATTTGTTCACACGCACAACCTGTGCACTCCTTAAATTATTCAGACATATGCACATGGTTAGTGAAGGTGATTCATGGTCCTATCAAAAGAGGAAAGAAAGAAAAAGGAAAGGAGAAAGTGGTCCGGAGTGGGCCCCGCCAGACGTGGTGGACTGCCCGAACACCCTCATTTTCTCCTAATATATGGGCTAGGTTTGAAAGTTTGCGGACGACCCGGACATATGAGGATAAAGTGGGGGAGGAGGGTCTGATTGGGTAGGCTTTCTCTCTCTCTCTCTCTCTCTCTCTCTCTCTCTCTCTCTCTCTCTCTCTCTCTCTCTCTCTCTTGTAAAGGTTGGAAGCGTTCCTACTCCTAGAGGGAGTTGTGTGGTGTGTATATATTGTGGACGAGAAGCCCTCATCATGGCGTACACACAAGGGATCGACATCGATCGATCTCCTGATCTGATCGTTACAAGGGATAGGAAGAAGTTAAATAGAACACTGGAGGAGGTTGAGATTACATGTAGTCCATAACTCATACATCTATCACCTTACCTTAATCTCAACTATCCTATATCAGGATTTCTCTTGAATTCTTCAAATGGCTTGACTGGCAAAGCTTTGTGAAACCGTATGCCACTTGATCTTTGGAAGGAATAAACCGTATGTCCAACTTCTTCTCCACAACTCTTTCTCTCACAAAGTGAAAAACAATTTCAATGTGTTTGGTTATGCCATGAAAGAATGGATTAGTAGAGAGATATGTTGCTCCCAAATTGTCACACCATACATAGGATGTACGATGTTGCTTGGTTCCTAACTCATGAAGTAGTGATTCCAACCAAATAATTTCAGCAATATCATTTGCTAAAGATTTGTACTCTCTATACTTGATCTTGACACTGTAGGTTGTTTCCTAGCACTCCGGGAAATAATATTAGAGCCAAAAAAATACTGCAAACCCTCCAGTTAAATTTCTGTCATCACTCATCACTACATCCTACCCAGTCAGCATCAGAAAAGGTACTAACAAGAGTAGAATTGGAGCGTCTGAACTGGAGACCCAAATTTGTAGTATGCTTTATATATCTTACAATTCTTTTAATAGTTGTCCAGTGTGCAGTAGTGGGTGCATGCAAATACTGACAAACCTTGTTAACTGCAAAGGATATGTTGGGTCGTGTCAATATTAAGTACTGCAAATCTCCCACAACACTCTTGTATCTTGTGCTTTCTTCTTCCTTAAGTGGTTCACCTTCGAATACTAAAAGTTTTACTAAAGAAGACAATGATGTGGGTGAAAGCTTACAATCCTTCATCCCCATACGAGTTAGAAGTTCACTAGCATATTTTTGTTGATTCAGTACTATGCCATCTTGAATCTTCTTAACTTCAATACCTAGGAAGAAGTGTAGATCACCAAGATCTTTGAGAAAAAAATTTGAACTTAGATCATGCACAAGAGTATTAATAACACTTTGTGAAGAATTTACAACTATAATATCATCAACATATATCAACACAAATATAACTCTGTTTGCCTTGTTATAAAATGATGTGTCAGCTTTGGATGCAACACAAACAAGATGCCTTAACTGAGAGCTCAACCTTGAGTACCAAGCTCTTGGTGCTTATTTCAGGCCATAAAGAGCCTTATCAAGCTTGCACACATAATGGGGTGCTTTCTTATTCTAATACCTAGGTGGTTGTCTCATGTAAACCTCCTCTTCCAAAACACCATGCAAAAACACATTCTGAACATCTAGTTGTCTCAAGCTCCACCCCGGACACAACAATAGCTAGTACAAGCTTAATATTACAGCTTTAACAATAGGACTCGACGTATCATCATAATCTAGACCATAACGTTGTTTAAAAGATTTTGCAACTAGACGTGCCTTATACATGTCAACTGAGCCATCTACCCTTTTCTTGATTTTGTAAACCCATTTACAATCAATAATCTAGAAAAATCATCGAAACTCTCTGATTGATGCAAATCTGTTGCGACGCTTGTCACCGTCAAAGGAATTGAGAATAACATTTGTAAAAGGCACTCCTTAACTAATAATATGAAAAATGTGGCACAATAAAACAACGAAAAAAGAGAATGTCATACCATATTGGGTCGGCCCACTCGCTCATACTGTTTGTCGCAAGTGTGCATACATTTGTTTATATAGCTAAGTGTGTGTGCATATGTAACGCCCCTGTAATTAAGCTACAGTGATATCTCCCCTAATTGTGCCAAATCATCATGTTTTACAAAGCTTAAGTGCCACTTAGTTTCAAATCAAACTCAAATTCAAATTCAAATTGCAAGTCAAAATGTTATTCTTTCAAAGAGTAAAACAAAAATGTTGGTAATATTCCAAATAATTCCCGAGTAATTGTCATGAAGAAACCAACAATGTTTGAATTCCCAAACTGCACCAAGGAATATTTAAGTGGACCATCAACACTTAATATGCCCATTTAAATACTAAACAAAATTTAAGCATTTCAAAATGACTTCAACCTCTGTGAGCCTCTTCAAAATATTGTGTTACATTTATGTGGCAAGTTCCATGCATAGAAAAAAAATCAAATGGTAGCAAAATAAAATACAAAACAGAAGCAAAAAAACAGAAAACAGAAAAAGAAAAGGAACAAAAACTCATTGCGCCACTGGTCACAGTGCATCTGGCCCAGCCCGCCGCCCAGAGCCGCGCGCGCGCCATGGCCGCACATGTCACGGATGCACACGCTTCAACCATCCCATGGCTCCACCGATGGATAAGGACGTCGCCCACGCACCCCTGAGAGAACCCTAGCCCACTCTTTCCCCGCTCCCTCGCTCGCCCTTTTCTCGGCAACATGCGCGGCCATAGCCTTCGCCATGGCCCTTGTCGTCTTCGCGGCCATCGTCGTCCCTGCACTGAGTTAGCGTGTCCAGGAGCCCCGCCTGCCTCCCCTACGTTGAATACCGAAAAAGGGGTCCCCCCGCTTTATATTATAAAGTAAACATCACCACATACATCTGAGCGAGCCGAACACACACACGCCACCACGACACACAACAAACACACCCAAGGCTAGGTACAAAGATGTCGAGCACCATCACACCACTCAGATACAACCAAGCTGTTGAGAAACGTAGCATGCAATTTCAAAAAAAATTCTACGCTCACGCAAGATCTATCTAGGAGATGCATAGCAATGAGAGGGCAGAGTGTGTCCATGTACCCTCGTAGACTGAAAGTGGAAGCGTTTGCTTAACGTGGTTGACGTAGTCGAATGTCTTCTCGTTCCGACCGATCAAGAACCGAACGTACGACACCTCCGAGTTCTGCACACATTCAGCGCGCTGACGTCCCTCGAGCTCTTGATCCAGCAGAGGGTCGAGGAAGTAGATGAGTTCTGTCAGCACGATGGTGTGGTGATGGTGATGGTGATGTGATATGCGTAGGGCTTCGCCTAAGCACCGCGAAAATATGACCGGGGGCGTAAACTGTGGAGGGGGGCGCCACACATGGCTTGGAACAATTGATGTGTGTTCTAGGGTCACCCCCTCCCCCCGTATATAAAGAAGGGAGGGAGAGGAGGTCGGCCCTAGGCGCGCCCCAAGTAGGAGGAATCCTACTTGGGCTCCTAGTTGGATTCGGCCCCCTTCCTTTTACCGGAGGGGGAAAGGGGAAGGAGAGGGAGAGGGAGAAGGAAAGGGGGGCGCCGCCCCCTCCCCTTGTCCAATTTGGACTCCTCCCTGGTGGGGGGCGCGCACCCCTTTGTGGGCTGGTGTCCCTCCCTCCTATGGCCCATATGGCCCATATCTTTCCTCGGGGGGTTCCGGTAACCCCTCCAGTACTCCGATATGTACCCGATACAATCCGAAACCCTCCCAGCGTCCGAATACTACCTTCCAATATATCAATCTTTACCTCTCAACCATTTTGAGACTCCTCGTCATGTCTGTGATCTCATCCGAGACTCTGAACAACCATCAGTCACCAAAACACATAACTCATATAATACATATTGTCATCGAACGTTAAGCGTGCGGACCCTACGAGTTCGAGAACTATGTAGACATGACCAAGACACCTCTCCGGTCAATAACCAATAGCGGAACCTGGATGCTCATATTGGTTCCCACATATTCTACGAAGATCTTTATCGGTTGAACCGCTATGACAACATATGTTATTCCCTTTGTCATCGGTACATTACTTGCCCGAGATTCGATTGTCGGTATCTTCATACCTAGTTCAATCTTGTTACCGGCAAGTCTCTTTACTCATTCCATAATGCATTATCCCGCAACTAACTCATTAGTCACATGCTTGCAAGGCTTCTTATGATGTGCATTACCGAGTGGGCCCAAAGATACCTCTCCGATACTCGGAGTGACAAATCCTAATCTCGATCTGTGCGAACCCAACAAACACCTTTGGAGATACCTGTAGAGCATATTCATAATCACCCAGTTATGTTGTGACGTTTGATAGCACAAAAGGCATTCCTCCGGTATCCGGGAGCTGCATAAGCTCATAGTCGTATTTGACATGAAGAAAGCAGTAGCATTAAAACTGAACGATCATTATGATAAGCTAACGGATGGATCTTGTCCATCACATCATTCTCCTAATGATGTGATCCCGTTCATCAAATGACAACACATGTCTATGGCTAGGAAACTTAACCATCTTTGATCAACGAGCTAGTCAAGTAGAGGCATACTAGGGACACAGTGTTTTGTCTATGTATTCGCACATGTATCAAGTTTCCGGTTAATACAGTTCTAGCATGAATAATAAACATTTATCATAAATAAGGAAATATAAAATAACAACTTTATTATTGCCTCTAGGGCATATTTCCTTCAGTCTCCCACTTGCACTAGAGTCAATAATCTAGTTCACATCGCCATGTGATTTAACACCAATAGTTCACATCTGTATGTGATTAACACCCATAGTTCACATCGCCATGTGACCAACACCCAAAGGGTTTACTAGAGTCAATAATCTAGTTCAAATCGCTATGTGGTTAACACCCAAAGAGTACTAAGGTGTGATCATGTTTTGCTTCAGATCCTATGTATTTTGCAAATTTCTATGTCTACAATGCTCTGCATGGAGCTACTCTAGCTAATTGCTCCCACATTCAATACGTATATAGATTGAGACTTAGAGTCATCTAGATCAGTGTCAAAGCTTGCATCGACGTAACTCTTTACGATGAACTCTTTATCACCTCCATAACCGAGAAACATTTCCTTAGTCCTCTTAGGTAACTAAGGATAATTTTGACCACTATCCAGTGATCTACTCCTGGATCACTATTGTACCCTCTTGCCAAAACTTATGGAAAGGCACATAATAGGTCTGATACACAGCATGGCATATTTTATAGAACCTATGGCTAAGGCATAGGGAATGACTTTCATTCTTTCTCTATCTTCTACCGTGGTCGGGCTTTGAGTCTTACTCAACTTCACACTTTACAATACAGGCTAGAGCTCCTTCTTTGACTAATGCATTTTGAACTCCTTCAAAATCTTGTCAAGGTGTGTGCTTTGTGGAAGTCCTATTAAGCGTCTCGATCTATCTCTATAGATCTTGATGCCCAATACATAAGTAGCTTTACCTTAGGCCGCCGTGCTCAAGCTCGAGCTCACCGGCGATCCCCTCTGCTTGCCCCCGCCTCTCCATTTCTCCTTGAGCTCCATTGACTTCTCCGGCAACTCCTTGGAGGTCTAGTGGCCCTGTTGGAGCCCCTGGAACCGCCCCTCTCCGTCATCTTCTTCATCTCCGGCGAGGCCCGACTGCAGCCACCGCTTGGGAGGTTGATTCCGAGCTACTCCGGTCACCTCTCATAGAGCCACGGGTACAGGCAGGTGTGCCGTGACCCCCTCTTGCTATCCCTCCTTCTTAGATCGACCGAGGATCCCTCCTTGCTGGCGTGAGCTTCGACGGAGCACCGCCACCCCTCTGTTTCTCTCCCCCTCTCTCCACACCTGCCAGGTGGGGCCCGCTGTCAGCCTCTCCACTCGCGCCTGAACGGTACGAGTGGAGGTGTATTCTGAGAATACGCTTTTGACGTCACCCCCTGGAATTCTTTTATTTGAATTTAATTCAAATACTTTGACAGAAACTTTGGCAGAAACCATAAGTCCAAATGAATTGATTCTTTTTACATTGTGTTCATATTGAAAAGATCTAGTAGCACACCAAATTTGAGATTTCTCTTTGCTGTATAGAATTTCTAGTGAATTTTAGAATGATTCTTGATATTTTCTTTTGTTGTTTTTAAATATTTTCAGCGGGAGAAACTTGTCTTGAAGATAACCAGGAGGAGTGTGAACCTCCTCTGCACTAAGGTAGGCCACACCAACATTTGCATGGTGTCACTCCAATATTTGTGCTTTTTCCAACTTTAATATGAGTTAATTTCATGCATTTTATTATTTAAATGGATATGCTCATGCTAGTTACTTTGTCATGGTTGAAATGCTTAGTTTATAGTAAGGTTTGCATGCATGGCTAGTGTGAGGCAGTAGAAGTAGTTTTGATTGTGCGGTTATGATTTGGTGATGATTTGATAGTATTCTTCATATGTGAAATTTTGACTTTAATATGATAATGGCCTAGCTAAAATGACGAGTGATAAAAACCAGTGAACACTGGTACGCGTCGGTGCTATACAAATGGTTTAAAACCCCTTTCCGCGATGACATTTAGAACCGTCGCCTAGTGAGTGTGGGAGATTAGGGGGTCCTTCCACACGACCCAGAAACCGTCGGGGATATGGAGCCATGATCCAGAGGTCTTGCAAAATGTAATCATGTGCGATGCAGCACACACTAAATTCTTTCGCACATGTAGGATCGGTGATTAAACGTTTCTAATGACGCAGTGAAACCAAACGGTGTGTCGCAATGAACCGTTTGGAAACAGTATGCAAGGCACACATGCCATCATATGAACTGTGTGCGATATGTGCCCTATCACACACGAGTTTTCTGCGGAACCCGTCTGCCATGCAAGACTCCATCGCACACGTTCTCCCAACATTTACCGTCTGCGATAAGGTTCAATCACAAATGGTTCAGGAGCCCCTTCGCACACATACAAGTGCTGCATACCGTTTGTGATTTGTTGTGTATCACCGACGGTTGCGGCTAGAGTGACGTGTGCTTTTTGTTTGGGATCCCAAACATTTCCTGAAAAAAATATGACTGGGATTGTATTTTACATTAGGCATGGTTTACACCGAGTTCTCGTGTGCGATAACTTGATATCACAAACGGTTCCGGAGAGCCTACACACACGTAGTAGCGCTGCAAATCGTTTGTGATCTGCTGTGTATCACCGACGGTTCCGCTACGATTGACGTATGCTTTCCGATGTGGATCGCACACACTCATTTAGTTGAACCGTGTGCGGAGCAATTGCCAGGTTAAAACAAAAATATCCCACTTTAAATCGGCATGCAAAAAGAAAATTTGCCACAAAATTTAATTGAACAAATAAACAAAAATATCCCATTTTGAATCGACACGCATAAAGCAAACTGTCCACAATATTCAATTGAACAAATAAACAACAATATCCAATTTTGAATCGGCACGCAAAAAACAAATGCGCCACAGTATTCAATTGAACAAATAGTGTCCACAGGAAGAACATTCATCAGATTTCGCAACAATTGCAATTGAACATATGGTAGCTAAATTCCAATGATTTGTCCACACATACATGCATTACATAATTATTAATCATAGTGTATGAAATACGAAGACCTCATCAGATTGAAACAATGGATCCATGCATATATGTTTAGCGGCTAACTCTTACTTAATGTTTCAAGAAAAGGCATGCTGAATTCTTCATGATCATCAGTGGGATTGATGTAGCGATTCAGGAAGAAGTCGTTGATAAATCTCTGAACCATCAACAATTCACCAGCCGGGAGTGGTTCAGGGGTCTTCGGTTCTAAGATGAGCTGCAATATTTTTAAGATCAGAATGTGCCATATGAGTGGAGTAGAAGACATTAATTAAGATAGACTTACTGGTACTAATTCGCAAGGATCATCACAACTATCAGCAGATTTGCAGATGGGGATCATGTGTTTGCAAACATAATATCCACAAAGGTTGGTCCCTGCTTCTTGCTGAGGACACTGGAATTTTTTGTACATAATTAATCATGTATTTGTCCTGTTAGGAACAACCTAACCGGTGTTAGATGTATTAATTTTTCTTTGGACAAAATAGAAAGAGCTTTAATTAGAAGCTTGAACATTTGACTAGCATAAGAAAAGGTATTTGCAGACTATTGGATAAATTTTCCGAAAATAACGGATTTTGGTGTGTTATTGGAGAATTGATCTCCTGCTGCAGAGGTAGTTCCCTCTTGAACAGGTTCCCTGGTTTAGTTTTCCACAATGCGAGTACACTACAAATGAAGATGAATTTTGACAACATCAATTATTGAACCAGATATGAATGCAAATTAATTTCAACATCATTGAATTCAATACCTATCCATGAATTGCTGAAGATGCGTCAGATCCTAAGCGTTTGTTGACTCGCTGAGAGAATCGATGTAGTAAACTGTTTTCTTGTTTGGAACAATGAATACCAATATACAGTGACGGCTACATATTAAGAAAGCCATGAACTTACGAATTATGTCAAAATCTGAAAGACAATCAGTGTATTCGTGGTTGTTTACTTGACTCACCTTTCATGATATGGCCAGAGAAATGATTCTGCATGGGACGTGTTTTCGAAGATACAAACGACCATGTTAACGGCCCAGTCCCGTTCGTCCTTACCATGTATGTTGTGCCATTTGCTAATGCAGGATCTATGAAATACACACTCTCCCTTTTTCTTCTCTGCGCGTTCAATCCCCTAAGAGGAATAAAATGCAGTTACTTGTTTATCATTTATAGCCTTGTATGGAGAAGTTGATCGGAGTTTGTTAAGTACTTACAAAATCTGGCATATAACAAGAGTGGCATCAAGCTCGTTGAAGTTGAAGAAGAGATGTAAGTCCTCGAAACTCACATCGAATGAACTAGCATCATGTCGGAAATGATCTCTGTTGAAGTGGACTAGCAAACCATGAAGACCTGTTGACATTTGATCCATGCAATATTCATGTAACTTGCGCAACTGGAGCTGCACTCATCAAAGTATTCACCAACAAGAAATGGCTGGCCATGGACGTAATTGCGTACTTCAAGTGTCTTCTTTACTTTTAGCAAGCACCAATTCTACTTCTTCATCATCCATCTCGTCAAAAATAATATTACTCCCCGATTCGAACAACCTGCTGTTAATTTGGTTCCGGGCGAAACTCAGGAAAGGATGATAAGCACAAAACTAACAACTTGGTATCAAGCTTTCTAAACATGTCATGCAATAATTTAGAAAATGTACGGCTATTTTGTTAAGTTTGTGTGACTCGGGCGCCCGCGATCTGCAAATCGGCAGTAACTTATTGGAACAAATGCAACTTATATGTACTAGTTAGGAAAGTAGATAATTAACATATATACACTCTCCGTTATTTTATAGCCAATTTAGGAACATACGGAATGAAATAGGAAGAGGGATTGCAAGGAAATATGCCTCACCGCGATGGAGAGCAGTAACTAGCAGGCTTCTTAATGCAAACCCGGCCAGACCACAGGAGAGGCAAGGATTACAACATCGATATGCTCGAGGGTGGCTGGCGAGCAAACGAAGATGGCGAGGCATGGGCAACCGCGTGTTGGGAACGACAGTGGAGGTAGGCTTGACGCCGAAGAGCGGGCACACGGCCGGGGTGAGCATGCCGGCGCCGGAGAGGGTTCTGATTTGGATCTGGGGGAGAGGGAGCTGGTGATGGAGATTGGGTGGATTAGTTGAGTAAAACGCGGGCTGGTCGTGGGGGGGTGTTGGCGGCCTAGGTGAAAAGGGTGGAAAATATCCCCGGTCGCCGCGCGAAAAGGCCTATGCAAACGGTTGCCTCTAAGCGCTCCTGTGCACAAAGAGAAAATTTTCATTTGAAATGAAGGCGTACTAGTTTTAAAATGAAGACCTGATTTCATCGTTTCGCCTCTAAATTTTTCCCACATTAAGCAATCACCATTATACCACGGTTTTGATTTGCTGGCGCATTTCAGGTCTCGTGTGTTATATGTAAGACATTTTTTGGCATTTACCATGCATTTTGGCATATAAATCAATTCCTAGGCCGACTGCATTTCCTGTCGAAAGGGATGAGGATTGTCGTTCGATCTGGGAGGACCCAACGATGCAGACGTACAATCCGTGGGGTTTGCGTTCTGGCCAATCAGAACGCACAATTCAGATCGTGCACACAGCAAGGGGGGTCATCGGTCATGGTTTGATAGGCACACGACTTTCGTGAGTGAACCGTGTGCTATTTAAAAACATTTACATTAACTAACAGCATAACCGGGTGGTGAAGGAGTCGTCATCGGAGGAACCGCATAAAAAAATCATAACCAGAACTGCATCTGTTGTCGAAAGGGATGAGGATTGCCGTTTGATCTGGGAGCATCCAACGGTGCAGACGTACGATCCGTGGGGTTTGGATTCTGGCCAATCAAAATGCACGACTCAGATCACGCGCGTGGCAGGGGGCATCGACCACGATTTAGTGGACACACGGCTCTCGTGAGTGAACCGTGTGCTATTTGAAAACATTTACATTAACTAATAGCATTTTTTGTTTGAATGAAAACATGAGTTCATCGTTTCGCCTCCAAAAATTTTCCCACGGTAAGAAATCACGATTGTACCCTATGTTTCGATTTTCTGGTACATTTTACCAGGCGGTAGGCCTCGCTAGCAATCTCGAACTTTGAATATATGCAAAAAAGAAAAGAGATCTCGTTTAATTTCTATATGCATATGATACTATATAGTGTATGATACTACGTACATACCTTCTTATAGTGCATATATATAGTATCATAGAGCTAGTATATATATACCATAGATGACCGTATTTATGGCCATGTGCATGACACAAAGTAGTATAACATTTATATTATATATGTTACATTATCTATGTTACTGCTTCTTTTGCCACACATCATCATATTTGCTATTCTCAAGTGCATGATACTGGCTATGATACCCCCACTATGGCCACCCCTAAGGTTGGTCGTAATGGGAGTATCAAGCAGCATCATATGCATGCCAACTAGACTTTTTGGATGATGTGGCACACAACAAAATGAGGAAAGAGAGGGTGTGGGCCGGGTATCATATCATGATATACTGTATCACATATTAAATGTTTACTACTTTGTGTCATGCATGGCAAATTAATATATAAGGCAACCTAAGATACTAAGACCTCTTCCAATGGATAGTTGCTTAGATGAGGTGCTAAGCGCATTAAATAGTTTAGCAACTATAGTCCCCAATGCATTGGTGCTTAAGTTGTTGTTGCTAAGCTCCCTTCATTTAATGACTTAGCTACTAAACTCTCTTTCATTCATTGGTGAGCTTGATTCATTTAAATGTTTGGCCTAGGTTTGCGCGCTTGGCATTGGTTCTTCCTAGGGTCACCAAACCCATCTCTCTCCTCTTAATTGTCCCGCCACATCAGATTTTTTGCCTACATGGCAGGCTTAGTACCTGTACAAGGTGGAGCATTGGGAAGGGCTTAAGACTAGCCACAATGGGTAGTGTAAAATGCCCATATGTTACCACTCCATGCTACTACCTCTATAGTGGGAGTAACATATGTGTGGTAACATCTGCAACACTTCATTTATTAAGCTATAGACTCATCTTGCCTTGATATGTGTGATATTACTCATACTATTAGACTAGCCACAATGGGAGTAACTTCAGCAGTAACATCAAGTCCAACTAAGCAAATATGCTTATGTGGCAATGACTTAATGAGGATATGTGGTTTGAGTAACTTAGCTAGTTACCGTAACATCACATGTCTCAATGCACTATGAGTCTATAACCTAATAAATGAAGCTTTGCATGACACCACACTTATGTTACTACCCACTATGAATGTATAGTAACATAGGCTAGGGATATGTGTATGTTACCAGTGTATGTTACTATGCACTGTGGCTAGTCTTAATTAGTAACTAGCTATGTTACCACATGCCTCTCTTTCTTCATTTATAGCTTGCCACATCATCTATTTTATCTAGATATGTGTGATGTTACTACCTATATATGTTACTCCCACTGTGGGTATACGTAGTCTAACTTATGATACTATGCGCGCATTACAGAGGTGGCTAGCTAGTACTCCCTCCGCCCGGGTTTATTAGGCCTCTCAGCAACACAAGCATGCATGTCCCTTTTTATAAGGTGCATGCATGCAACCATTTCATTGGTTGCATTGAAAGTCATTGTTGTTGGTGCCATGGTTGGAAAATTAATACACTTCCTACATGCATGTGAGAGAGTGCATTGGGAGTGGAATGGAATAATTAATGTGACCAAATTACTATGTGTCTTGGACTAAGAGAAGTTGTCTTTAGGCCTAATAAACCCGAACGGGGGGAGTATCGATCATATACTAGTATCATGCATGACACATAGTAGCATATATAGCATTTATTATGACACACGGTTTCATGATATGATATGTACGTACTTAACCCTCTCTTTCTTCATTTAATTCTATGACAACTCATCAAAATTGCCTAGTTGGCATGATACTAGCTATGATATCCCATTACGACCAGCCTAGCAAAGAAGGTGTACAGATCATTTGTGTGTCGCTTTGCGAGTTTTCGTCTGTTTGTTCGAGAAGCGGGGAGAAGTTTCAAACATTTCTGCCGCGAGTTGCGGCCACCGGTGTAGGCCTAGCTAGTTGATATTTTAATTACAGGAAATTCAGATGGAGTCTGGATATCTCATCAAAATCGATGTGTGCCTGTGGCGTGCTATCATGACCCCGTGGAAAAAAATGGTAAAGTTTGGCACAAGTTTTGACGATCGTTCCTTCGAAACCGGAGAATTTCACATGAAGGATCATGGTTTCCCAAAGGAGATGTGTCAATTCAAACTCCTATGGCCGTTGACTTCATCGTTTGGCCTCATAAATATTTCCACAGTACGCAATCACCATTATACCACGGATTTTATTTTATGGCGCATTTCGGGTATCGTTAGCTATATTTAAGACACTTTTTTGAGTTTAACGTGCATTTTGTGCATAAAAATAAAATTACAACTGGAACTGCATGTGCTGTCGAAAGGGATGAGGATCACTGTTCGATCTAGGAGCATCCAACGATGTAGACGTACGATCCGTGGGGTTTGGATTCTGGCCAATCAGAACGCACGACTCAGATCGTGGGCGGGGTTTTGTCGGCACACGACTTTCATCAATGAACCGTGTGCTATTCGCAATCCAGATTGCATACATATTTTTGTTCACACATACTGTAGTGAGATCAATTGAGTGTGCTACCTCCATGATCTAATAATAATAATAATGTCGGGGAAACCGATCACCTATGGGGTCACATAGATCACTTCTATGTTCGGCGGGGGACTAGTTGCACGAAGTGCAGGTCGAGTTGTTAGCACACAAAGGATTTTATCCAGGTTCGGCCGTGAAGATGCGTGACACCCTAGTCCTACTTTATCTTGTTATATGTGTGTTCTTGAGCTCTTGAACTAGCTACGATGCGTGCTTTGTCCAAAAGTCTGAATCCCCTCTCTGTGCGCCTTGGGCCCCCTTTTATACTCAAAGGGGTTGCCACAGTGGCACACAGGAGGTGGAAAGCTACAGTGATGCGAGCTTATCGCTCGATCAACATAGGACAAGCGCATTTAATGCGTTGCCTACGTGCCCTTTCACTTTATTGGGGACGATAATAGAGGCCATCCCATCCTTCGCCGCTCCTCCTCGCCACGCCATGCGTCCGGGCCGATGAGGCATGCAGCACCACGCTGGCCAACCAGCTGTCGTGTTGATGAAGTGTGAAAGCACAAGTGCTCCCTAGGTGGTTTTGGTAATTAATGACAACATATCTCTTGTTGGACTAACACTTTTATCTAGTATATTTCAGACAAGTTCAACAATGGAGTGGCATGGACTAAAGGATGTGGGAACTCCTTCAAGATGCTAAGGACAAAGGATTGGCTCAAGCTTCAAGCTCAAGACTCTTCATTTTACATTTTAGTGATCGAAGATCACATTGAGTCTATAGGAAAAGCCAATACTATCAAGGAGGGATGAGGTGTTGCTTAATGAGCCTCTTGCTTCAAGTGCTTGGTGATATGCTCCAAATACCCTCAACTACTTTCCCACTTCCACACATATGTCCTAAACCTAAAGTCAAACTCGGCCCCACTGATTCTTTCTATCCGGCGCCACCGAGTTTGGATATCATAGCCACTGCCACAAACCCTAGGCAAATCGGTCTCACCGATAGGGATCTCGGTCTCACCAAGATGGGATTGTAATCTCTCTGTGTATGTCCATTATCAAAATCGGTCTCACCGAGTTTGAGCAATCGGTACTACCGAGATTACAATGCAAACTTTCTGGTTGACTCATTATCAAAATCGGTCCCACCGAGTTTGATAATCGGTCCAACCGAGTTTGCCTGACCAACTCTCTGGTTAGCTAAGTACCAAAATTGGTCCTACCGAGTTTGTGTAATCGGTCTCACCGAGATTACGTTATGCCCTAACCCTAACCATATCGGTCCTACCGAGTTGCATTCCGGTCCCACCGAAAACCCTAACGGTCACATTATTTGCTAAATCGGTCTGACCGAGTTTAACGATTTGGTCCCACCGAGTTTGGTAGATTGTTTGTAACGGTTAGATTTTTTGTGGAGGCTATCTATACCCCTCCACCTCCTCTTCATTCATGGAGAGAGCCATCAGACTGAATCTACACTTCCAGCATCCTATTTCTAAGAGAGAACTACCTACTCTTGTGTTGAGGCCAAGATATTCCATTCCTACCATATGAATCTTGATCTCTAGCCTCCCCAAGTTGCTTTCCACTCAAACCCTCTTTCCACCAGATCCAAATCCTATGAGAGAGAGTTGAGTGTTGGGGAGACTATCATTTGAAGCACAAGAGCAAGGAGTTCATCATCAACGCACCATTTGTTACTTCTTGGAGAGTGGTGTCTCCTAGATTGGCTAGGTGTCACTTGGGAGCCTCCGACAAGATTGTGGAGTTGAACCAAGGAGTTTGTAAGGGCAAGGAGATCGCCTACTTCGTGAAGACTACCGCTAGTGAGGCAAGTCCTTCGTGGGTGACGGCCATGGTGGGATAGACAAGGTTGCTTCTTCGTGGACCCTTCGTGGGTGGAGCCCTTTGTGGACTCGCGCAGCCGTTACCCTTCGTGGGTTGAAGTATCCATCAACGTGGATGTACAATAGCACCACCTATCGGAACGACGCCAAAAACATCCGTGTCTCCAATTGCGTTTGAATCCTCCAAACCCTTCCCTTTACATTCTTGCAAGTTGCATGCTTTACTTTCCGCTTCTCATATACTCTTTGCATGCTTGCTTGCTATATGTTGTGAATGTTAAACTTGTGCCTAAACTCCACTCATATTTAAAGAAACCTAAAAACTGCAACTTTGGTACTTAGTGTCTAATCACCCCCCTCTAGACACCTCTTCTCAAGGTCCTACAAGTGGTATCAGAGCCAGGTTTCCATTGCCTTGGCTTAATCACCATTGGAGGAAGATGGATGAGTCTACTTTAGGGAGTCTTAGACATAGAGTGCCTATTCTTGATGGAGAGTATTTTCATGAGTGGAAAAATGAGATGCTTGTTATTTTCAATCAATATCATTTGAACAAGTACATTGCTAGTCCTTGTGCACCTTGTGTTGATCCTATGCATCCTACCCCTGATGAGTCTATTGACATGATTAGGAATGTTAGAACTATTAATCTTATCACTAGAGGATTGCCTAGAAACTTGATTATAAAACTGCCTACTATTGAGTGTGCCTACACTATATGGAAATTTCTTGAGGAACGATTTCCTGATTATTCTTTGAAAAATCTTGATGAAATTCTCCATAAGTCTATTGCTTTGAGTAAAATGAATACTAGTGATCCTATGTTTGGTGATCGTCTATTTGAGCTTACAAACCTTATGCGTGCCAAAGGAAGTGTTGGTATTATTAGTGACATTATTTCCGAAGCTATAAGAATTCATAGACAAGATTATTGTCAAACTCATTCTAATGAATCACCCTCTCTAGGATTTGATCCACCACATGACGATGTTGAACATGGATACTATGATGAGGATGATGATAGTGACTTTGATCTTGATGATGCAATGAGACATTTTGGTCTTATGGCAAATCTTCGGGGATATATGTCAGGAGGAAAGGAATGGGTTCTTGATAGTGGATGTACCGATCACATGACCGGAGATAAAGACATGTTTCGTGAGCTTGCTTATAATGATAGTCCTCGAAAGTATGTCACTTCCGGTGACAACTCAAAGGGTAAGGTGGTTGGCCTCGGTAAGGTGGCCATCTCACATGATAGCTCCATACAAAATGTCATGCTCGTTGAATCTCTTGGATACAACTTACTTTTAGTATCTAGACTTGCTGACTTTGGTTTCAATGTCTTATTTACTGAAATTGATTGCCAAGTGTTTCATCGAGACAATCATAAAATGGTCTTTACCGGTGTGCGTATAGGTGATCTATACATTGTTGATTTCACTAAAAAGGCTCAACCTAAAACTTGCTTCATTGCTAAATCCTCAAAAGGCTGGTTATGGCATAGACGATTAGGTCATGTTGGTATGCGAAACCTTGACAAGCTTATTAAAGGGAATCATATCCTTGGTGTTAATGATGTCATTTTTGATAAGGATAGACTTTGCAGTGCTTGTCAAGCAGGTAAACAGGTTGGAGGAAGGCATCCCGTGAAGAACATCATGACCACGAAGAGGCCACTTGAGCTACTTCACATGGATCTCTTTGGTCCCAACTCTTATAAGAGTCTAGGTGGAAATTCTTTTGGTCTAGTTATAGTTGATGATTTTTCCAGATTTACGTGGGTGTTCTTTCTTGATGATAAATCGCAGGTTCAGAAGATCTTCAAAAACTTCGCTAGGAAGGCCCAAAATCAATTTGAAGTGAAGATCAAGAAGGTTCGCAGCGACAACGGAACGGAGTTCAAGAACGCAAATGTGGACACCTTTCTTGACAAAGAAGGGATTCACACGAGTTCTCGGCTACGTACACACCTCAACAAAATGGAGTTGTTGAGAGGAAGAACCGGACGCTCATCGAAATGGCGAGAACGATGCTTGATGAGTACAAGACGCCGAAGCAATTTTGGGCGGAAGCGGTTGAGACAGCTTGTCATGCAACAAATTGCTTATATCTTCACAAGCTACTCGGCAAGACGGCATACGAGCTACTCACCGGTAACAAACCCCAAGTTGGATACTTTCGAGTATTCGGCTCAAAGTGCTACATTCTTGATAAGCATCGTCATTCTAAATTTGCTCCTAAGTCTCATGAAGGTTTCCTACTAGGTTATGGCTCAAACTCTCACACTTACCGTGTCTACAACAATTTCACCCGAAAGGTTGAAGAGACGGTAGATGTGAAGTTTGATGAATCTAACGGCTCGCAAGTAGAGCAATTGCCAATTGATGTAGGAGACAAAGATCCTTAGAAAGCAATCCAAGACTTGTCTATTGGCAAGGTTCGTCCAACGGAGGTGAAGGAGAGTACCTCTTCTGTCCAAGTGGAAGCTTCTACTTCACGACAAGGTGAACCAAGAGTTGAGACGGAAGCATCCACAAGTGGGACACACCAAGATGAAGGAAATGAGGAAGTGCATCAAGATGAACGTCAACGACCTCCTTCTCCACCACGACAAGAGAACGACAGCGCCAACAATGAAGAAGGCCAAGAAGAAGAACAAGATGAAGAAGATGTTCAATGAAGATCCAAGCAAAAGCTTTCACGAGTTCGAGCAAGAATTGCTAAAGACCATCCCGTCGAGCAAATCTACAATGATATTCAAACCGGGAGAATCACTCGCTCTAAAACTCGTTTAGCTAACTTTTGTGAAAACTATTCTTTCAGCTCTAGCATTGAACCTATGAAGGTCGAAGAAGCATTGGAAGATCCGGATTGGATAAATGCTATGCATGAAGAGCTACACAACTTTGAGAGGAACCAAGTTTGGACATTGGTTGAGAAGCCCGACAACAACCACAACATCATCGGTACCAAATGGGTGTTTCGCAACAAGCAAGATGAAGATGGACAAGTTGTTCGCAACAAAGCACGTCTCATCGCCCAAGGCTACACACAAGTCAAAGGTATGGACTATGGTGAGACTTATGCTCCCGTTGCTAGACTTGAGTCTATTCAAATCTTACTTGCCTATGCTAATCACCATGATATCACCTTGTACCAAATGGACATTAAAAGTGCTTTTCTAAATGGTGAAATAGAGGAGGAAGTTTATGTTAAACAACCTCCCGGCTTTGTCAATCCTAAGAAACCCAATCATGTTTACAAACTTCACAAAGCTCTTTATGGACTTAAACAAGCTCCTAGAGCATGGTATAAATGCTTGACCAAGTTCCTTATTGAAAAAGGCTTTGAAATTGGGAAAATTGATTCTACTCTTTTTACTAAAAGGGTTAATGGTGAACTCTTTGTGTGCCAAATTTATGTTGATGATATTATATTTGGTTCAACTAACCCTCTTTTTAGTGAAAAGTTTGGGAAGCTAATGTCGGAGAAGTTTGAGATGTATATGATGAGTGAACTCAAATTCTTTCTTGGGTTGCAAATCAAGAAAACTAAGGAAGGTACTTTTGTCTCTCAAACGAAGTACACTAAGGACTTATTCAAGAAGTTCAATATGCAAGAATGCAAAGGTATGACTACACCCATGCCTACTAGTGGACATCTTGACTTAACCAAAGATAGTGAACCGGTTGATAAAAAAGGTTTATCGCTCTATGATTGGTTCATTGCTATATCTATGTGCTTCACGTCCCGATATTATGCTAGGTGTGTGCATGTGTGCACGATATCAAGCTGCTCCTAAAGAATGTCATCTTAAGGCTGTGAAAAGGATAGTGAGATACTTAATTCATACACCAAATTTTGGCATTTGGTATCCTAAGAGGGCCTCTTTCGATCTTGTTGGCTATTTCGACTCGGACTATGCCGGAGACAAGGTTGATAGAAAGTCCACTTCGGGTACTTGTCAATTTCTTGGTAGATCTCTTGTGTCTTGGTCCTCCAAGAAACAAAACTCGGTATCCTTATCCACCGCCGAAGCTGAATATATTGCCGCTGGTTCATGTTGTGCTCAATTACTTTGGATGACCCAAACTCTTAAAGATTATGGGATATATGTGAGACATGTTCCATTGCTTTGTGATAATGAAAGTGCTATCAAAATTGGTCATAATCCTGTGCAACATTCTCGAACTAAGCATATAGAAGTTCGTCCTCATTTCATTCGAGATCATGTTGCTAAAGGAGACATTGATTTTAAGCATGTTTGCACCGAAAAGCAATTAGCTGAATATTCACTAAACCTCTTGATGAGAAAGTGTTTTGCAGGTTAAGAGGAGAATTGAACATCATTGATGCTTCAAACTTGGAGTAGAAACTCCATTGGATACATGCAAGTCATGAGCTTATGACTAATCCTTGATATTTCTCTTATGATGAAAATCTTATGTCTTGGATATATTTGTATCTTGCATGTTATCTAACCCATGTAGGTACTTGGGTGGATCAAATTCCATGAGATTGTAACCTACTCACATCTTGAGCAATCTCTACATCACCAAGTCTCTATACAAAGGTGGTTGAAGACAAGGAAGCACGAAACCATTTAAACATATCCTTTGACAAACTCTATGTTGAGCTTCATGATTGTCATTTTTGGATACACAAGTGCTCTTCCTTGCAAGAACTAACCCATGTAGGTAGATGGACTCAAATTTCAAGTGGTGCTCCCAACTCTTGATCAGCTACATCAACCTTGAGCAACCCATGCAAGTTCAACTACATGTTCATCACCACCAACCGAGGTATGTTATTCCATCATAGAGAAGCTTTACTCCAAGTCATGAGCTAAAGCAACTCGACAAGATGTGAATACATCAAGATGCTTAAACGAAAAATGGTAACCCCATTTTGAGCTTAAACGATGAGTATGACCTATGATCAAGTGATCTCACTTGACTCCTAAGTCAATATACTCTAACATAGGTGACTTTGTCGCCGACCATCTCTAGATGAAGTTCTCTTGTGTTTTCTTCTGTATTTTTTTTGCATTTGTCTCATGCATATTTGTTTCCCCTTTCAAAAAAAAACTTCATCTAGATTTCTTTTTGTTTGATCTGCATTTTCTGCATCCAATTCCTTGCATATCATTCAGTTAATTCCTTGCAAATCTTTGTGAGATCTTACTAGTCTAGTGAGCTGAGGTGACAAGTGTTTTCTATGCGATGGACTTGGTTACACCTATTTGTTATTTTCAGTCCAACCGAAAATTTTCAGTACCACCAAAGCATACCACTCGGTGCCACCGATTTCATAACAGGACAAACTTTTTCCACTTATTCTGTGTTCTTCTGATCCAGCTCCACTCAATGAATCTTGTCCTCTACAAGCATCACTTTTTTAATCATTGCTTTATGTTGTGACTCAAGGATCAAACCCATTCACGTCAAATTCTAGAGGGAGAGAGAGATTACATCTTTATCAAGCCCTTCTTGGAAATTGATGTCAAAGGGAGAGAGAGAGATCACATCAAAGCTTATCATTTAGAGAGAGAGATCACATCTCATAGGGGGAGAGAGATCCTTTAGGAAGAGAGAGAGAGAGATCCAGGGGGAGAGGATACTTAAGTAGAAAGTATTTCTCAAGGATCCCAGATGCTTGGTGTTCAAGAGGAGAGATGCCACATGTCTTCTTGAGGGGAAAGACATGTTCATATGTGCTTATTTGCATTAGCTTGCATTAGTTCTGATCATCATTCATATCTTTCAGCTCTGTTTTCCTTCAACTCTAATTTTCTTTCCCTATCTTCTCCCAGTATCCTATGCTAGATTCAGGGGGAGCAAGACATCTAAGGGAAAGAGATCATTTAAATTCATTGCATATCTTTACTCTTGGGGACATGTCTAATCAAATGTGGTACTTAGTACTCACTCTCTACATGTCATCCCAGTCTTGGTATTCTTGTGATTTCTTTTGTTTGCTCTGGCTAGTAGATGTATCTGTGTTATCTAACCTTGTTTACGCAGGTTCATTTCATCCTAAGCCAACTCAAGACTACAAGGTAAGTATATGCATCACAATCATGTGTATGAGGAATTCTTGCTGATGTACATACTGTTTGCAAGAAGGACTCATGGGCATGAAGGTATTTACTTTAATATTTTTTTTGCTCTGACGCATATGGCCAAGATACATGTAACACATTGCCCGCTCTATCATGGTTATGCTATCACATGCTTCTATATTTCATATTCACATGATTGCATACATGTAGGGGGAGCCTATGCTTGTTACATGTCTTTCCAAAGCTTTACTTGCTATTTTTTATATCTCTATCTAAAGCTTTGATGTATGTTGCCATCAATTACCAAAAAGGGGGACATTGAAAGCACAAGTGCTCCCTAGGTGGTTTTGGTAATTAATGACAACATATCTCTTGTTGGACTAACACTTTTATCTAGTATATTTCAGACAAGTTCAACAATGGAGTGGCATGGACTAAAGGATGTGGGAACTCCTTCAAGATGCTAAGGACAAAGGATTGGCTCAAGCTTCAAGCTCAAGACTCTTCATTTTACATTTTAGTGATCGAAGATCACATTGAGTCTATAGGAAAATCCAATACAATCAAGGAGGGATGAGGTGTTGCTTAATGAGCCTCTTGCTTCAAGTGCTTGGTGATATGCTCCAAATACCCTCAACTACTTTCCCACTTCCACACATATGTCCTAAACCTAAAGCCAAACTCGGCCCCACTGATTCTTTCTATCCGGCGCCACCGAGTTTGGATATCATAGCCACTGCCACAAACCCTAGGCAAATCGGTCTCACCGATAGGGATCTCAGTCTCACCGAGATGGGATTGTAATCTCTCTGTGTATGTCCATTATCAAAATCGGTCTCACCGAGTTTGAGCAATCAGTACTACCGAGATTACAATGCAAACTTTCTAGTTGACTCATTATCAAAATCGGTCCCACCGAGTTTGATAATCGGTCCAACCGAGTTTGCCTGACCAACTCTCTGGTTAGCTAAGTACCAAAATTGGTCCTACCGAGTTTGTGTAATCGGTCTCACCGAGATTACGTTATGCCCTAACCCTAACCATATCGGTCCTACCGAGTTGCATTCCGGTCCCACCGAAAACCCTAACGGTCACATTATTTGCTAAATCGGTCTGACCGAGTTTAACGATTTGGTCCCACCGAGTTTGGTAGATTGTTTGTAACGGTTAGATTTTTTGTGGAGGCTATCTATACCCCTCCACCTCCTCTTCATTCATGGAGAGAGCCATCAGACTGAATCTACACTTCCAGCATCCTATTTCTGAGAGAGAACTACCTACTCTTGTGTTGAGGCCAAGATATTCCATTCCTACCATATGAATCTTGATCTCTAGCCTCCCCAAGTTGCTTTCCACTCAAACCCTCTTTCCACCAGATCCAAATCCTATGAGAGAGAGTTGAGTGTTGGGGAGACTATCATTTGAAGCACAAGAGCAAGGAGTTCATCATCAACGCACCATTTGTTACTTCTTGGAGAGTGGTGTCTCCTAGATTGGCTAGGTGTCACTTGGGAGCCTCCGACAAGATTGTGGAGTTGAACCAAGGAGTTTGTAAGGGCAAGGAGATCGCCTACTTCGTGAAGATCTACCGCTAGTGAGGCAAGTCCTTCGTGGGCGACGACCATGGTGGGATAGACAAGGTTGCTTCTTCGTGGACCCTTCGTGGGTGGAGCCCTCCGTGGACTCGCGCAGCCGTTACCCTTCGTGGGTTGAAGTCTCCATCAACGTGGATGTACGATAGCACCACCTATCGGAACCACGCCAAAAACATCCGTGTCTCCAATTGCGTTTGAATCCTCCAAACCCTTCCCTTTACATTCTTGCAAGTTGCATGCTTTACTTTCCGCTGCTCATATACTCTTTTCATGCTTGCTTGCTATATGTTGTGAATGTTAAACTTGTGCCTAAACTCCACTCAAATTTAAAGAAACCTAAAAACTGCAACTTTGGTACTTAGTGTCTAATCACCCCCCTCTAGACACCTCTTCTCAAGGTCCTACAAAGTGGTAGGCTTCCATGAAGATCTGCATGCCGCCACGCAGGCGCCTGCTTAGCTGGCATGCTTATCGTTGCGCTGGAGTGGTGGTGAGGTGGCAAAACCTTGCCGGGCACGGGCCTGGCTGCGGCCCAGCGATCGTCCCCAGCAAGGCTTGCCGGGGGCATTGGAGTCGTTCCCGGCAAGGGTCTTGCCGGGGGCCTTTGTCTTCTGATCCCACGTGGACTCGTGGGTTGCCAATCTTCATGGGGGGATGCATTCTACCAGGCATGTGCTCTCCAGATCTTGGTCTTAACGTTGTCGATGGTGTCAGAGCTCTCAACCCCAAGGGTGGTGGCCCTGCTGGTCTCTTCGCAAGCTGCCCCGGCAAGAAGCTTGCCGAGGGCCTCATAGGTCGCCTCGGCAAGGCTCGTCGTCGGGCATGACCTTGCCAGTCTCCTACTGCTTGTCACTTTGAGTGTCTTGTTCTGATATCCTTTGTTCCCCTCTTGCCTTCTGCCATTCTCCTCTGCCCTGCCAAGCCCTGCTTTAGGCGTAGTTGCGACCATCCATGTGCAAGTAAGGGGTACAGAAGTACCCACACTTTTGTACACCGACAGGAGCCCCCGTGCCTAGGCCACACATGAGCGCAAGGCATAGTTGGGCCAGGTCCAAAGCAGTGCGCGGGTGGGCGTGGCAGAGGCGAACTGCTACGATCTTTCTATCGGTTGTGCTCTCCCACACCCCGCGTCGTACACATGACATGGGGGTCGTGCGTGGGATGGCCTCAGCATGCTCGTGTCATCTCGCAGTTGATAGCAAAGAGGAGGCCCGTGCTTCCCTTATTAAAGAGGGAGGAATCTGCACGGGCGCTACTCATTTACTAAGCGGACTCGGGTCGCAGCCTGCATGGCGCCGCACCCCACAATCACGGGGTGGCAATCGGTCTTCCCACCTGTCCTCACGCCCCCTTCTGCTTTGCCACATACCCCCATGCATTGGGAAGGGCAGGCGGCGGGTGCGGAGGACGTGGGCATTAATGCTGAGGCGGAAAATCAGGCGTTCGTGGACTAGGGGAGCAGGCCAGTTCTGATTCCCCATGCTTCAAGAGGCCGCATTGGCCGTGCGGGCGGCCGCCCCTTGGGCTGGGTGGCAGGCTCCGGTCTTGCTCTTCTATAAAAGGGGGAGGGATGGTGCTTGTCCGCACTCGCTCTCTTCTCTCCCTCTTGCTTACCATCTTCCTCCCATTCACCATGGTGAAAGGGCGCGCTAGCGCCTCGACGGCGACGACGAGTGCTTCTGTTCGACAACGCGTCCCTCCTCCCTTGGAGCCTCTGGCGGTGGAGCCCGCTGCAAGGGGGGGAGGAAGGAGACAGGGCCGAGGTCGTCGCGGCGATCGGGGAGGAGGCGGACGGGGAGGCGTACCCGCTGCGCTCCCACCGGCGGCCCCTCCTCCGAAGGGCGGCCACATCAGGGACCAACCCTATGAGTTCTTCATCAGGCTGTATAAGCCTGTGTGCAATCACCTCCGTCTTGCGACTATGTGCGCTCGGGTGATGGAGAAGGAGGCCCCGCGGGCCTTGAGGCTTCACATGAGGGACTGCGGGAATGGTAGCATGTGGGCTGATGTCGACTTTCCCCGACCTCACGTGATGTATCTTCGTCAAGGGTGGAAAACCTTTGCACGTGCACACAGCTTGATGGAGGGGCACGTTCTCTATTTTAAGTTAATGGAGAGCAGCCTGCTCTCCGTCAAGGTCTTCGGGAACTCCGAAATTCCCCTAGGATGCTGCGTGGAGAGCTCCACTGGCAATGAAAGCTCCTCCTCGAGTGACAGCAGCGGGGAGGACAACGTGAGCGACGACGACGGCAGCGGGCAGGAGGGTGATGACTCCGACTCCGGCTGACCGCCAGTGGCCGCACCGTCGCCTGGACCGCTTCCTCCCCTGGCAACATGCCTTGCCGGGGGCCTTGTCCTGCTATCCCTGGCGATGGTGGTTGGTGGGCTTCCTCGTCAAGCTCTCCATCGCCCAGTTCCCCATGCCCGTCACCTTGCACGGCCTGCCGTGCCTGGAGAGGAATGGGGCAAGAATGGGGATTACGGGATGAAAACGACGTGAAAACGGACGAAACTGGGTGCTACCATATTTGTTTTCATATTTTTTTGTAGAAGCGGAAATGATTACAGAAACCCCGGAAACGAATACGAAAACAAATACTACCGGAAACAGACACGGAGCGAATGCAGAGTGGACACGGAAACAAAATGGTTTGTTGACCAGAACTTAAAACCTCCTTGAATCATAGAGAAATATAAATAAAAACAAATAAATTTATGGAATTTTTAACATGACTACAAAATAATATGGTTATGTTAGCAACATAGGATAGTATTGTAGTAGTACATGACAATCCCGTATAGGGTCTAGTTGAGTACGTGTGTGGTAGTAAAAGTTGGTCCTCAAATGATCAATTCTACTCATTCTACCCATTGTGTCATTGTGTGTTCTTTGGTAGTTGGGCTACCTATAGTAGCAACGGAAATTCCATTTTTACAGAAACGGAAAGTTCTGTTTCCACGTCTGTTCCACCGGAAAACACCGTTCTGTTTTTGTTTCTGTTTCTGCATAAAAATTCCTTTTCCATTTCCATTTTGCAAATTTCCATTTTCGTTTTCATATTTCCTCTCATTTTCCATTTTTTGTCTGGAAAAGCGTAAACTTTCCACTCCATTTTCATCCCTAATTATGGGATACTTATCTTTTTCTCAATTTGTAGGCACTTGCCAAATCTTAACTTTCTAGGAAATGTACTCTACCGAGCCCATGCTCATGTTATGTAGTATCTGTAATTGCATCAGCATATCAATGAAAAAGATGAGCTTTCTCTGGGAACTCATGCACGTGTACGTTCGTGCAGAGGCAAGATGCCCCTTTAATGAAAATAAATGAGTCTCCCCGGCAAGCTACCTTGCCGACACTCCTGTGCCTGCCGGAGAATCACATCTGCCGGGTTACAGGTGAAGGGTCCAGCCCCCTGCTAAACTCTTCTTGTGCCCATGGTTACCACAACTACCCCGACCGAAGCAACGATCGAGTCGGGGATGGGAGCACCCAATTCTAGGCAGAGTGGCGAGGTTTTCTAATGTGCAAGTCACAAATTACGAACATGAATGGGCAGGGGAGGAACTTTATCTGATTAAGTTGTTGATGGAGACGCCGCGCCAAACAGTCTTCTCAATTTCTTGCCGGGGCATTGTCATTGCGGCCTAAGGGAAGAGAGGACAGGGGCATGGAATCTTGGCGGTTTCCCAACACCTCTTAAAATCTAAGGTAGCACAATATCCTGGACAAGTACACATGCATACATATATACATATAAACATGGAAGTTAGCAGGAAATTGTACATGCTAAAAAACTATCTAGCTGCGCACAGGGTCTGCGCCTGGCTTTGTACATAGGGTTACATGCCTTGTCGGCAAGGCTAGTACAAAAGGTGGTTGCCAGAGCTCCCGGCAACCACGCCCTATGGGTAAAACTTGCGAAGATGCTCGATATTCCAGGAGTTGCTCACTGGGATGTGATACGTCTCCAATGTATCTATAATTTTTGATTGTTCCATGCTATTATATTACCGCTTTTGGATGTTCATGGGCTTTATTTTACACATTTATATCATTTTTGGGACTAACCTACTAACCGGAGGCCCAGCCCATATTGCTGTTTTATTGTCTGTTTCAGTATTTCGAAGAAAAGGAATATCAAACGGAGTCCAAACGGAATGAAACCTTCGGCAGCGTGATTTTTTGGAAGAATATGATCCTGGAGACTTGGAGTTCACGTCAGAAGATCCTCGAGGCAGCCACGAGATAGGAGGGCGCGCCCCCCTGTAGGGCGCGCCCCCTGTCTTCTGGGCCCCTCGAGCACCTCCCGACCGACTTCTTTCGCCTATATAAGCATACGTACCCTAAAACCATCGAATATCAAGATAGATCGGGAGTTCCGCCGCAGCAAGCCTCTGTAGCCACCAAAAACCTCTCGGGAGTCCGTTCCGGCAACCTGTCGGAGGGGGAATCCATCACCGGTGGCCATCTTCATCATCCCGGCGCTATCCATGACGAGGAGGGAGTAGTTCACCCTCGGGGCTGAGGGTATGTACCAGTAGCTATGTGTTTGATCTCTCTCTCTCGTGTTCTCTCCATGGCACGATCTTGATGTATCACGAGCTTTGTTATTATAGTTGGATCTTATGAAGTTTCTCCCCCTCTACTCTCTTGTGATGAATTGAGTTTCTCTCTTGAAGTTATCTTATTGGATTGAGTCTTTACTTTGAGAACACTTGATGTATGTCTTGCCGTGTTTATCTGTGGTGACAATGGGATATCACGTGCCACTTGATGTATGTTTTGGTGACCAACTTGCGGGTTCCGCCCATGAACCTATGCATAGGGGTTGGCACACGTTTTCTTGACTCTCCGGTAGAAACTTTGGGGCACTCTTTGAAGTACTTTGTGTTGGTTGGATGAATTTGAGATTGTGTTATGCATATCGTATAATCATGCCCACGGATACTTGAGGTGACAATGGAGTATCTAGGTGACATTAGGGTTTTGGTTGATTTGTGTCTTAAGGTGTTATTCTAGTATCAACTCTTTTATAGATAGATCCAAAAGAATAACTTTGAGGTGGTTTCGTACCCTACCATAATCTCTACATTTGTTCTCTGCTATTAGTGGATTTGGAGTGACTCTTTGTTGCACGTTGAGGGCTTGTTATATGATCTATCTATGTTATTATTGTTGAGAGAACTTGCACTAGTGAAAGTATGAACCCTAGGGCTTGTTTCCTATCATTGCAATACCGTTTACGCTCACTTTTATCATTAGTTACCTTGCTGTTTTTATTATTTCAGATTACAAATACCTTTATCTATCATCCATATTGCACTTGTATCACCATCTCTTCGCCGAACTAGTGCACCTATACAATTTACCATTGTATTGGGTGTGTTGGGGACACAAGAGACACTTTGCTATTTGGTTGCAGGGTTGTTTGAGAGAGACCATCTTCATCCTATGCCTCCCACGAATTGATAAACCTTAGGTCATCCACTTGAGGGAAATTTGCTACTGTCCTACAAACATGTGCACTTGCAGGCCCAACAACGTCTACAAGAAGAAGGTTGTGTAGTAGACATCAGGATGCCATCTTTGGTCTCCAGGCGGACTGCGCCGAGCCTGGTGACTCGTATTACCTGATAGGGGCCTTCCCACTTTGGCGCCAACTTGTTTGAATTCTTGGCGGACTGAATGCGCTGAATAACAAGGTCGCCTTCCTCAAGGCTTCGGGCGGGAACCTTGCGGCTATGATAGCGGCGCAAGGCTTGCTAGTAGCGAGCGGCTCGCACAATAGCTCAAAGACGATCTTCCTCAAGAAGCGTTGCATCATCTTGGCGCAACTGCTCTTGCTCAAGCTCATCATAAGGGAGCACTCGAGGTGACCCGTATATGAGTTTAGGGGGGAGAACTGCTTCTGCCCCGTATACCAGGGCAAAGGGTGTCTGACCAGTGGCTCGATTTGGTGTCGTTCTGATTGACCAAAGAACCGTTGGCAATTCATCAATCCAGCACCTTCCACACTTGTGCAGCCTATCGAAGGTTCTTGTTTCGAGGCCTCACAATACTTCAGCATTTTCCCTTTCCGCTTGGCCGTTGCTCCTTGGATGAGCAACAGAGGCAAAGCATACCTTGCTACCAAGGTCCTGGATATACTACATGAAGGTGCGGCTCGTGAACTGTGTGCCATTGTCGGTGATGACTCTGTTTGGCACACCAAAACGGCAGACGAGTCCCTTGAAGAACTTGATGACTGATTATGTTGTCACCTTTCTCACTGGCTCCACTTCTGTCCACTTTGTGAACTTGTCAATCGCGACGTACAAGTACTCAAAGCCCCCGATAGCACAGGGAAATGGGCCCAGTATGTCGAGCCCCCAGACCGAAAATGGCCAGGAGAGAGGGATAGTTTGAAGGGCTTGAGTTGGTTGATGAAGCTTCTTTGAATGAAACTGGCACGCTTCACACTTGGTTACTAGTGTCGTCGCATCCCGGAGGGCAGTGGGCAAGAAGAAACCTTGCCGGAATGCTTTGCCGGCAAGGGCTCTTGACCCTATGTGGGAGCCACATATGCCTCCGTGTATCTCTGCCAACAACTCCAGTCCGTCCTCCCGAGGAATACACTTCAATTTCACGCCATTTTGCCTTCTTCTATGAAGGGCATAATCCACAAATTGGTACATGCTGGACCGACGGGCTAATCTCTCTGCTTCTTCCTGCTCCTCAGGGAGCTCTCCCGTTTGGAGGAAACGGACTGTATGTTGTGCCCATGCCGGAGCCTGGGGCTTGACAGCAAGGACTAAAGGCATGTTCTCTGCTACGGGGGCAGCTGCCTCGACGGCAAGGGCCTGGGGTCCTGCCGGGGGCTACTACTCCCCGACAAGCTTGGGGTACCCGGCAACTTCCTTGCTGGCAGCTCCTGGGAGCTTCATGAGAAAGTACTTGCCGGGCCCCGCTTTCCTTCGCTTGTTCTGTTCTGCAGATGGCTCGACGGATGACTGAGTTAATTGAAGTACAAAGGTACCTGGTTCCACAGGTAGCTTGAGGGCAGCGCGCTTTGACAGGTCATCGGCAATGATGTTCTCTGCTCGGGGAACATGCTGTACTTGTAGACCGTCAAAGCGCTCTTCCAACTTCCTCACTTCATCCACGTAAGCCTCCATCAGCAGGCTCTGATAATCCTTGTTGACTTGCCTAATGACAAGTTGCGAATCTCCTTCGATAATAAGCTTCCTGATCCCAAGGTCCGCCGTGATCCTGAGACCAGCGAGAAACCCCTCGTATTCAGCGGTGTTGTTTGTCAACCTCTCCCGGGGGAAGTGCATCTGGATCACGTACTTGAGGCGTTCTTCGGTGGGCGCGAGGAGCAACACGTTGGCACCTGCACCTTGTAACAAGAAGGCTCCATCAAAGTACATAATCCAATAACTACTTGCATGTTTGCCGGGAAGGGTGGTTTCTTGAACTTCTTCGTCGGGCGTGGACGCCCATTCTGCTAGGAATTCTGCCAATGCTCTGCTCTTGATCGTCGAAGTACTTCCAAATCTGAGCCCAAAGCTTGACAGCTCCACTGCCCACTCCACAATCCTCCCCGTTACATCTGGATTGTGTAAAATCCGTTGCAACGGGAGGTGAGTGATGATGGTGATCTCGTGTGCTTGAAAATAATGACGCAGCTTTCTCGAGGCCATAAGGAGGCCGAAGAGCAACTTCTGCATCCCAGAGTACCTTGACCTAGCCCCCTGCAAAAGGGAGCTGACAAAGTAGAGTGGGTGCTGCACCACCTTCTTCTTCTGCTTCACCTCGCTTGTTTGTACATATGCTGTTTTGCCAGGATCGGATCCTGCCGGGGCCCTCCCTTGTTGGGGTCGGACCCTGCCGGGGGCTCGCCCTCACTGGGATCGGATCCTGCTGGGTCCAGCTCTTCTCCTAAGGGCCTTCCCGCTGCTGTTGCCTCTTCCTCAACTTCCCTCTGTGCCACTAGCGCAGCGCTTACCACTTGATTTGTCGCTGTTTGCTGCTTCAACAATGACTCTTGTGGCTTGGGTGCGACCAGTATTGGCGTAGAGGAGAGGTATCTCTTCAAATCTTGTAGTGCCGCCTATGCCTCCGGGGTACATTTTATTGGACCCGCCTTTTTCAAAATCTTGAAAAGGGGGAGGGCATGCTCAGCAGATTTAGAGATGAACCTGCTCAGGGCGGTGATGCAGCCGGCAAGCCTCCAGACATCTTTGACCCATCTTGGCGCCTCAATTTGCTCAATTGCCTTGATTTTGTCGGGATTTTCTTCGATCTCGCGTTGAGACACAAAGAACCCCAGAAGCTTGCCGGACAGAACACCGAACACACACTTCTCTAGGTTGAGCTTGAGGTTGATCTTGGCAAGTTCGCAAAGGTATCCTCCAGGTCCTGCATGAGCGTAGCCCTGTCTTTGGTTTTGACCACTATGTCATGCATGTAAGCTTCCATATTTCTATGGAGCTGGGGCTCAAAATTAATTTGGACCACTGGAGCGAACATTGAACCAGCGCTCTTCAACCCGAAAGGCATCCGTACAAAACAGTGCGTACCGCATGGGGTGATGAACGAGGTTTTCTCCTCATCTTCCTTCATCATGAAGATCTGATGATACCCTGAGTAAGCATCAAGGAACGATAGCAGGTCGCATCCAGCAGTGGAGTCCACTATCTGATCGATACGTGGCAATGGGAAAGGATCCTTTGGACAAGCTTTATTGATATTAGTATAATTGATACATAGCCTCCACTTCCCATTTTCCTTACGTACTACGACCGGATTGGCCAACCACGTCGGGTGGAGAACTCCCTTGACCAAACTTGCCGCCTCCAACTTCCTGATCTCCTCGACGATAAACTCTTGTCGCTCCAAAGCTTGATTTCTGACCATCTACTTGACGGGCCGTACATGAGGGCATACAACAAGATGGTGCTCAATCACCTCCATGGGAACGCCGGGGATGTCGGATGCTTGCCATGCAAACACATGGACATTCGTCCGTAGGAAGGAGACGAGCGTGCTTTCCTATTTGCTGTCGAGGGTGGAGCTTATGACGAAAACTCTGCCCGTGCCATCCCCCTTGATGGACACCTTCTTGGTTTCTGGTGGAAACACAACACTCCAAGGAGGCGCATTTGCGGGAGAGGGTATAGGAGCCCTTGCCAGAGCTAGGAGTCTTGTCGGTCGCCGAAGCCTTACTGGTCCTCTTCCCGGTGGCAGGAGCAGGTGCCTTGGCGGCAGATGCTGCAACTGTCTCTCAATAGAGCTGATCGGCGCAGATGAGCACGTCCTTCCTGTCGCAGCCGACGGTGATGATGCTCATCGGGACAAGCATCTTCAACTTGTTGTAGGTGTAGTGCGCCGCCTCCATGAACTTGGCTAGCACGGGGTGGCCAAGGATCCCGTTGTATGGCAACGGGATCTCAGCGACATAAAAAACGATCCTCTCCGTCCTGTAGTTGAGGTCGCCACCAAAGGTAACTGGTAGCGTGACCTTTGCCTTGCGCAGACTCCTCCCCGGATTGATCCCTTGGAACGTGCATGTCTCCTCGAGATCTTCGTTGGGGATCTAAAGCCTCTTGACCACGTTGGGCGAGATCAAATTAAGGCCGGCCCCACCGTCAACTAACATCTTTGTCACCTTGAGGTTGCGTATTGTTGGGGATACCAACAACGGCAAACACCTGGCCGCAGTGACGCGATTGGGGTGATCCTTGGCGTAAAAATGATAGGCGTGTGAGACCACCTCAACGGCTTCTGGGCATCGACCATTGGTTCCGTTGCATTAATCTCACGCACCCACTGTTTCAGTTGGCGGTGGGAAGAATGCAGCGAAGCACCTCCGTCGACACAAATGGCTTCCCTTGCCTTCTGGAACTCATGCTCGGTGATTCATCATCATCATCATCATGATCGTCATCCTCCTCTTTCTTTTCGCGGCCTCGGGCAGGCCTCTCTTGTTGCTTTTCCTTGTTGCTATGTCCTCCTTGGCCGCCGTGCTTCTTGCTGGACCCTTCAGCGCCCCCTTGGCCCTTCTCCTTGTCTCATCTCTCGTACTCAGCCCTTTGCTTCTCCATCAGCAGTTCCACTTGGCGGTAGTTCTGGAGGTCGTGGACCTTGGTACAGTGAATCTTGCAGTACTACTTGTCGAAGCCCTCTGACTTGCCAGCAACCACCAAGGCCCGGCAGGCGTCGCACCCGACAACCTCCTTGCCGGGGTTGTCGACCTTGGCCTTCTTGGCGGTGTCGGGGTCGCCGGATTCCTCAACGGCAAGCACGGCCTTGCCCTTGCGCTTCCTATCATGCCGCCGGCCTTTCTTCATTGGGGCGACGATGTCTTCGTCCTCTGAGTCACTTCCCACGTCGGCGTCTTCGCCGGATACTTCCTCCCTTCTTCCGCTCGGGCGCATCTGTCAGCCAAAACGTACAGCTCAGCAACATCCGCGACCTTGTTCATGGCCAACTCTTCATGCATCTTTCGATTGCGCATGTTCTGGTGGAACGCGCTGATGACAGCGGCGGGGTGAACATCGAGGATGTTGTACTGCACATAGCTAAACCTCTGTTTGTACTTGCACAAGGATTCGCCGTCTCTCTGAGGGATCACATGCAAGTCACTTGCCTGCCCAGGAGCTACGTGGCCGCCTGTAAAGGCACTAACAAACTCGTGGCACATGTCGGACCAAGAGGCAATGGAGTCTATTGGCAGATGCATCAACCATGACCTGATGTTGGGCTTAAGTGCCAACGGGAAATAGTTGGCAAGTATCTTGTCGTCTCGTGCTCCGGCGGCTTGCATCGCAATAGTGTAAATGCTCAAGAACTCAGACGGGTGAGTCTTGCCGTCGTACTTCTCTGGGACCTCTAGTTTGAATGTGCGGGTGTTGGGCCACTAGAACTACCACAGCTCGCGAGTGAATGCTGGACAAGTGATTACATATGGAAAGTCACTAGCATCCCCCAGCGCAGGCCTATACTCAGCGGGCCTAGCACGCCTATCGGACTGGTGACGTGCTTCCTGTCCCTGCTCGATAGTAGTCCGAGCGTCCTTCTTGAGGCACTCTTGAAGAACTTGGCGCTAGTCATGGCGCGTCCGTGGGTCTGATGACGCTGTGGACACGTTGTCCCGGGCGTCGCCCCGACGGGCCGACCATGGCGGAGGGGAGTGCACCGTGGTTGAGGCACCCTCGACCCTTCCACTGCCTGCACATGTCGGTTCGTCATTTCAGCGCCATGAGGGGCTTGCTCCCCAATGGCCATCTCTGTTGGCATGGCTAATAAGGATTTGTATAGCAGCCCTCCACTCTTCTTGCTTCTCCAAGGTAGGAGGAAAGTCGACGAGCAGCTGTGCTCACGACAGCACTTCCGCTCGCGTGGGTGGCAGTGACAGACGCGAGGAATGGGAGGAACTCGGACTTCTAACAACGTTCGAAGGAGTCCCATCTCGATTTCATGGCCGCGCGCTTGTTTCGCCTGCACCATGTTGTGCGTGTCGGCCCTGCGTGTCTTGAGAGTGACGTTGAGGGCTCTTGCCGTGGCGATGCCCGGGGTCCTCAACATCACGGCGCGGTTCGTCGTGCACGAGCTGAGGAGACCACAGCACGCGCGTTGGCGAGGTCGATCTTCCACCCTTGGAGGTCCCCGCACCACCCGCAGGTGGCACAGCTCCACCCTTGGGCGCGGCGGCGCGCCGACCTCCGTCGCCGCTGCGTAGGACGCCGACGGCCTGGCTTCTTGTATTTGGATGGTGTGGGCGATCTCGATCTCCTCCGCTACTGGCACCCGCCTCGTCGCCCGTTCGTGCGGGTGCGGGTGGAGTGGTCCCGGACGGGCCGATCGATGTGGTCGTCTTGTTCTTCGGAGCCATGGCGATGAAAGAGCTACTGTACTAACTATAGACCAGATTCTCACAACTAGTTTCCCCTACCTGGCACGCCAAAGATGTCAGGGAAACCAATCACCTATGGGGTCACAAGGATCCCTTCTACGTTCGGCGGGGAATTAGTTGCACGAAGAGCAGGTCGAGCTATTAGCACACAAAAGATTTTTATCCAGGTTCGAGCCGCGAAGATGCGTAACACCCTAGTCTTGCTTTATCTAGTTATATGTGTGTTCTTGAGCTCTTGAACTAGCTACGTTGAGTGCTTTGTCCAAAAGTCCGAATCCCCTCTCTGTGCGCCTTGGGCCTCCTTTTATATGCAAAGGGGTTGCCATAGTGGCACACATGAGGTGGCAAGCTACAGTGATGCAAGCTTATCGCTCAATCAACGTAGGACAAGCGCATTTAATGCATTGCCTACGTGTCCTTTCACTTTATTGGGGACGATAACAAAGGCCATCGCATCCTTCGCCGCTCCTCCTCGCCACGCCACGTGTCCGGGCCGATGAGGCATGCAGCGCCATGCTGGCCAACCAGCTGTTGTGTTGGCGAAGTGGTAGGCTTCCATGAAGATCCGCATGCCGCCATGCAGGCGCCTGCTTAGCTAGCATGCTTATCGTTGCACTGGAGTGGTGGAGAGGTGGCGAAACCTTGCCGGGCGCAGGCCTGGCTGCGGCCCAGCGATCGTCCCTGGCAAGGCTTGCCGGGGGCCTTGGAGTCGTTCCCGGTAAGGGTCTTGCCGGGGGCCATTGTCTTCTAATCCCATGTGAACTCGTGGGTTGCTAATTTTCATGGGGGGATGCATGCTACCAGGCATGTGCTCTCCAGATCTTGGTCTTAACGTTGTCGATGGTGTTAGAGCTCTCAACCCCAAGGGTGGTGGCCCTGTCGGTCTCTTCGCAAGCTGCCCCGACAAGGAGCTTGCCGGGGGCCTCGCAGGTTGTCTCGGCAAGGCTCGTCGCCGGGCGTGACCCTACCAGTCTCCCACTGCTTGTCACTTTGAGCGTCTTGTTCTGATATCCTTTTTCCCCTCTTGCCTTCTGCCGTTCTCCTCTGCCCTGCCAAGCCCTGTTGTAGGCATAGCTGCGACCATCCGTGCACAAGTAAGGGGTACATAAGTACCCACACTTTTCTACACCGACAAATAATAACAAAAAATAGTTTGTATTCATTTCCTAAGCTGACAGCATATCAAGGTGAACATATTAACGGTTCTTACATCAATAGAAAACCGGGCATAACTCACAAATTCAGTACACGCAACAGTTCTAAATTGAACGAATTAAGTTGGAGCGTAGGCATAAGACTAGTCTTACGGCTTAATTCCCATGTAAATGGGGGAACTGGGATCATTACGTTGACCCCGAATGAACTTGGATTTTTTGATGATTTTATGCTTCTCTGTTACAGGGTTGCATGATCTCTTGGCTGGCAACTCATCAAATTCATCATACTCGTCCTCATCGGCAACATCGTCGACACCCAGTACCCTCCTATTCCCATGCACCACTACATGGTCGTTCTTATGGAAAGGGTCTTCCGCAAAGAAAATCTATGTAGCGTCGCTGGCAAGAATGAACAGGTCTGCATGATATGCCATCGTTGTCCTGTTAACACATGTTTTTCTGTAATCATCAACCTTTACTTGACCAAGAGGGATCCATGAGCACCTGAATAATGCCACCTTAACTTTCACATAGTCAAGCTCCCAAATCTCTTTGATGGTTTCATAGTATACCCTTTTATCAGCTTCATTTATAGTCATGCATTCTATTCGAACATAGCTGTTCTGATATGAGGTCTTTTCACCACGTTCATCAATGTAGAACGTGTATCCATTTATTTCATATGCTTGGTACATCAACACCATAGGTGATGGATTTTGTGCCAACCACGTAGCAATGTCATCGATGGATGCTTGTGCCAAGCGCTTCTTTAGCCATTCAGTGTAGTTCTTACTTCGCTCCTTCATCTCCACATCTGATGAAGTCACCATTGGTAAGAAGCTTTGGCGTATCTCCGCCAAGTGTTCTTCGGTCTAAGCGGTGAGAACTAGGCTGTTAAGCAGTACCATCCTTTCTCTGCCAATTCTCCGGGTGCGGCCATTTGCGTGCCAGCAAGGACCGGCTTACCTTTCATCCTTCCCTTGTGGCGAGAGAGGGGCAAACCTATAGGTCGTTGTTTCATGTATTCGGTGCAAAACTCAACCACCTCCTCTGCGGTATAACCTTGTAGGATGCTTGACTCTGGATGGTTTTGGTTCCGACAAAAGCGCTTCAGTATTCCCATGAACCGCTCAAAGGGATACATGTTGCGAAGAAACACAGGACCGCAATATGTTATCTCGTCAACAAGGTGCAGAGTGAGATGGACCATGACATCAAAGAATGACGACGGGAAAAACATCTCTAGGTTGCACAATATTCTTGCAATATCATCTTGCATATGATCCAGCTCTTCAGGATCTACAACTTTCTGCCATAGTTGGTTGAAGAAATCATAGAGCTCAATGAGTGTGTTCCTTATATCTTTGTCCAACAAATTCCTGATGGCCACTGGGAGGATTTGTGTCAACATTATGTGGCAATCATGTGACCGCATGTGTCCCAACTTCATTTTACCTGAGCTCACATCCACGAGACTTCTGATGTTTGCGGAGTAGGAATAGGGTGTCTTAACTGACAACAAATATGTGAAGAACTGTGTTTCTTCTTTTGTACTACTGAAATTGTAACTCCGGCGAGCTTTGATGAATTTTTCATCCTCTTTTGCTTCACTCTTGCCTTTTGGTTGATCAGCAAGCATATCGAGCTGTGAACCCTCACCATCCTTTCTTTTACCTTTAATCTTGAGCAGAGTACCAAGGATGCTTTCACATACGTTCTTCTCTACGTGCATGACATTGATGCAGTGACGTACACGTAGAATCGCCCAGTAAGGTAATTTCCAGAACATCGATTTCTTCTTAAACACTTGACCCTTGGGTGTTTGTTTCACCGTCTTAGCGTGATTCTTGCCAAGCACAACACTAATTTGTTTGGCCATGTTGTGGACCACCTCCCCATCATAGGGTCTTGGGCCCACTTCTACCTCTGACGTACCATCAAATTCATCTTTCATCTTTCGGTATGGGTGATTTTTCTGTAAGAACCTACGATGACGCAAATACACGGTTTTGTGCGAGTTGGGAAGTCTTCTGCTAGCTGTCCTATCCATGCATGTGACACACCCTACATCTCCCTTTGTTTTCTGCCCCGGTGTGTTGCCTAATGCCGGCATATCTTGAATGGTGTTTTCTACATGGTTTACGGCCCCAACCACCCACCGTAACCGGGAACACCCCGATATTTTCCTCTCCCTAGCTTCTACCACGGTTTTTTTCGTCATGGACGGCCCAAAGAATGTCATGCAGCTGCGTCCTCAGCCCGCCCAGGATGAAAAGCCCATTTTCTGTCATGAGTTTTTGTCATAGAAGTAGGATCCCACCACATCTATGATGATACCGGGTTTTGTCACAATTATCGTCATAGAAGTGTCATAAGTATGACAGAAAAAAATTCGTTTGGCCCAAAATGTCATGGATGTGTCTTTTTTTTGTAGTGATATCTTGAATGGTGTGCACTAGCATTGCATGTAGATCGAAAATCTCCTTTTTGTAAGCATCATAACATTTTACAATAGGTGCATCTATCCACACTGTCAGCAGTTCTTCTACCAGTAGCCGAAAGTAAATGTCGATGTAATTTCCAGGTTGCTTCGGGCCTTGGATAATCATTGACATCATAATGTATTTTTTCTTCATACACAACCAAGGAGCTAGGTTATATATGCATAGAAGCACCGGCCATGTGCTGTGATTGGTGCTCATATCGCCAAAAGGATTCATCCCGTCAGTACACTCCCCGAGCCTTATACTTCTAGGATCCTTGGCAAAGTCTTCAAACCTATTGTTGATTAATTCCCATTGAGCCCCATATTTCGGGTGCCTCATATACTTATCCGAAATTCGCTCATCATGATGCCACCGCAACCTCTTTGCCTCTCCAGGGTTTGCAAACAATTGCCTCAACCTTGGAATTAAAGGCAAGTACCAAAAAACCTTGAATGGGATTCCTGTCTTGATCTCTTCGTCCAATTTGTACTTGTCCTTTGCTCTCCTGTGCTTGTATCGTGCATGCTTGCATTTGGTACATGCACACAAATCTTTGTAATCATCGCGGTACAATATACAATCATTCACACAAGCGTGTATCTTCTGTACTTCAAGTTCCAATGGGCAAACAATTTTCTTTGCTTCATTCGTGCTTCTGGGGAGCACATTATGTTCCGGAATAATTTCTTTGAAAATACCTAACATCTCTGTGAAGCCCTTGTTTTATAGACCGTTTGCTGCTTTAAATCTGAGAAGCGCCAGGGTGGCACTCAACCTGGAATATTTCTTTTTGCAACCTAGATACAATTCTTTCTTGGAGTCCACATCAATGGTTGGCAGATCCTTGTACCCAATAATACCCTTGTCTGGGCCCTCGAAATCTGCAATCATAGCAGCAAAATCTGGCATATCAAGATCGTCATCATCTGCGTCGATGTCTTGGTTTTCCAATGGGAGTTTCGGCTTTCTAGTGTTCCATTGGTAGCTTGATGCCTCTGCCCTGATGTTAGATTCAACATCCAAGTGGCACTGATCGAGGTTTGGCATCTCGCAGCCCTAGGTATCTTCATCCATGACCTCGTCGTCACCGTGTCTGGTCCAACGTGTATATCCATCCATGTATCCCTGAGAGACTAAGTGCCACTAGACTTTTGTAACTACACGTGACTCTATATTGGCACAATTAGCACATGGACATAGGATGTAATCCGCACCACAAATTCTCTTCTTTGTACTTTCAGCCAAATTCATGAACTCTGTCACGCCACTGATAAAATTTGCGGTATTCCGATCCTTCATCCATTCAGATTGTTCCATTTGCACCACATGAATGGTAATTAAAAACAAAACAACAACATTGATACACGGATTAACTGCTGCCCAATGATGCATGCATAAATCACAAGGCTTTATTTTCATAATTACCGAGGGCGCTCCATATTGTTATCCAGACGTGCAATGACAAAAATTCAGGGCCAGTCAATTTACACGCAGAGTACTAGTACAACACTACCCTTAGGAATTGGATACCTTAATTAAGCCACTCATGAAAAGAATACCTTAATTAAGTAGCCGCGCGGCAACCTCCACCCAGCAGACAGAGAAGTGCGATGCGGTGGCACGCCGAGACAGCAGGGTCGAGGAGCAAAGCTTAGCATGGCTGCTGCATGAAGTTTGACCTCCACTATCCCGCCATCGACCATGATGGATGTGCTCGAATCACGCTGCCACCGACCTCGGCGTTTGAGCTCCTCCTATCTCCTGCCGCAGACCGAGGATTGACCTCCTATGACGCCGCCACCAGCCACCGACCCAGGATTGACCTCGTCTCTAGTAGCCCTTGGCTAGGCCGCCGCCGCCATCTGTAGATGCGTACCACCTATTTTTTTGACGACTATCTGCAGAGTGGCTATTTACACGGTATCACTGTAACTCAATTATATGTACAGGGTAGTACATCACATACGGTTATGTAACGGCAACCGTGTCTCACCTACGCTGTCTTCTCACACGGTTTGGTGCACAAATTGTGTGTGACGTTGTAATACCTGACACAAATGACATGTATAAACAGTGTGCCATATACTCCAACATATATACAGTGTCATAAGTAGTTCTCGGCCGTTAGCTTATCCCCACAGTTTCCCCATTTCTCCCAAATCTCTACATAGTGAAAGTGTAACTATCCCTGGGTGGTTTTGGTAATGATCAACAACATATAGCTCATTGAACTAATGCTATTTCAAGATAAATATTTCAGTAAAGTTCAATGATTGGCATGGCATGGATTAGGAATGTGGACCCCTCAAAATGCTAAGGACAAAGGATTGGCTCAAGCTCTAAAGACCAAGAATCTACATTTTCTGTTTTAGTGATCCAAGATCACATTGAGTCTATAGGAAAGCCAATACTATTAAAAGGGGATGAGGTGTTGCTTAATGGCTTGCTTGCTCAAAAATGCTTAGTGATATGCTCCAAAATCCCTCAACCACTTTCTCATATCCACATATGTCCCAAACCAAAAGTCAAACTCGGCCCCACCGACTTGATCTATCCAGCGGCACTGAGTTCATTTGACATAGCCACTGCCAGAAACCCTAGTCACTTCGGTCTAACCGATAGGGATCTCGGTCTCACCAATATGGGATTGCAAACTCTCTGTTTCCCTTCATAATGTTTCGATCTAACCGAGATGAGCGATCGGTCCCACCGAGCCTGCAATGCAAACTCCCTGTTTCCTTTTCGTAACGCTTTGGTCCCACCGAGACGAGTGAATCGGTCCCACCGAGTGAGGGAGTCCTGGACTAGGGGGTGTCCGGATAGCCGAACTATCATCATCGGCCGGACTCCAAGACTATGAAGATACAAGATTGAAGACTTCGTCCCGTGTCTGGAGGGGACTTTCCTTGGAGTGGAAGGCAAGCTTGGCGATACGGATATGTAGATCTCCTACCATTGTAACCGACTCTGTGTAACCCTAGCCCTCTCCGGTGTCTATATAAACCGGATGGCTTTAGTCCGTAGGACAAACAACAATCATACCATAGGCTAGCTTCTAGGGTTTAGCCTCCTTGATCTCATGGTAGATCTACTCTTGTAACACACATCATCAATATTAATCAAGCAGGACGTAGGGTTTTACCTCCATCAAGAGGGCCCGAACCTGGGTAGAACATCGTGTCCCTCGTCTCCTATTACCATCCGCCTAGACGCACAGTTCGAGACCCCCTACCCGAGATCCGCCAGTTTTGACACCGACATTGGTGCTTTCATTGAGAGTTCCTCTGTGTCGTCACCAATAGGCTCGATGGCTCCTTTGATCATCGATAACGACGCAGTCCCGGGTGAGACCTTCCTCCCCGGACAGATCTTCGTATTCGGCGGCTTTGCACTGCGAGCCGATTCACTTGGCCATCTGGAGCAGATCAAAAGCTATGCCCCTGGCCGTCAGGTCATATTTGGAAGTTTGAACTTCACGGCTGACATCCGCGGGGACTTGATCTTCGATGGATTCGGGCCACAGCCAAGCGCGCCGCACTGTCACGACGGGCATGATTTAGCTCGGCAGCCGGACAGTACCCTAGAGACCGCACTCGAGCCCGCTCCGATCTTAAATTCGGAGCTGGCTACGCAGATCGAGGACAGATGGCTAGAAAACCGCCTCGGGGGCTGCAACCTCTACGGCGATAGAGCCGAACACTGACCTTGTCCCTCACGGAGCTCGTGACTCTAAGGTGCCGGACTCCTTGCCAGACTCCGAACCTCCCGCGCCCCCACCAATCGAATCCGGTTGGGCGTCGATCATGGAGTTTACTGCCTCGGACATCTTTCAACACTCATCTTTTGACGACATCCTGAGTTCGCTAAGGTATCTCTCATTATCGGGAGAGGCCTGGACGGACCGCGGTCAGGACGGTTGGGATGCGGACGACGAAGAAATTCAAATCCCACCCACCACCCACTTTGTAGCCACTGTCGACGACCTAACCGACATGCTAGACTATGACTCCGAAGACATCGACGGTATGGACGACGATGCCAGAGACAACCAAGAACCAGCGACGATCGGGCACTGGAAGGCCACCCCAACTCATGACGTATGTATGGTGGACATACCAACAGGAAGCGATAATGAGGAACAACGGGATGTGGCAAAGGAGAACTCCCCCAACAAACAACCAAAACGGTGATGCAAGCGCCGCTCGAAGTCCCGCATCGATAAAAACGACACCCATACGGACCCGGCCCTAGAGCAGGGCGAAGCAGTGGATGGCGAACATGCCACCAAGCAATCATCCGAATACGATGAACCGGACAAGCAACCCATCCCCGGCGAAAACAAGAGCCTAGACGATCTCACGCCAAACACATCACCAGAGCATAAGAGCCTTCATAAAAGGCTCGTCGCTACTGCAAGAAGTTTGAAGAAGCAAAAGCAGAAGCTCAAAACAGCAGAAGATGCACTCCGAATGAGATGGAGCAAAGTACTCGATACCGCAGATAATTACGACGCTAGTCGCCAGGCAAAGAGCTACCTGAAGCGCAAGTTGTTTCCCGAATTCGATGAGGAGGCCTTAGAGCCCCCACAGTCAAAAAAGAAAGATGCCGCCTGGCCGGATAGACGACCAGATGACAGGCTAGGAGCAACAAGGGGCTCCGCACACAAGCCGGCACACGATCAACATAAAGATCTTCGGAAAAAGGATGACCCGGTCAGGTCTATCTACGGGTCAAAAAAGAAGACTTCAGGAAACAACACAACCCGCCGAGCGTTTGAAGACAACGGCACACCTAAATACAGGGGCGCCGCACACCCACTATGTTTCACCGATGAGGTACTGGATCATGAATTTCCAGCGGGATTCAAACCCGTAAACATAGAGGCATATGACGGAACAACAGACCCCAGAGTCTGGATTGAGGATTATATCCTACACATACATATGGCCAGAGGAGACGATCTCCATGCCATAAAATACCTACCCCTCAAGCTCAAAGGGCCAGCTCGGCATTGGCTCAAAAGCCTCCCAGAAAATACCATTGGAAGTTGGGAAGAGCTTGAGGATGCGTTTCGAGCAAATTTTCAGGGGACTTATGTCCGCCCTCCGGATGCAGACGATTTAAGTCACATAACTCAACAGCCCGGAGAGTCAGCACGCAAATTCTGGAACAGGTTCCTCACTAAAAAGAACCAAATAGTGGATTGTCCGGATGCTGAAGCCTTAGCAGCCTTTAAACACAACGTCCGAGACGAATGGCTCGCCAGACACCTCGGCCAAGAAAAACCAAGAACAATGGCCGCACTAACAAGCCTCATGACCCGCTTTTGCGTGGGGAAGACAACTGGCTGGCTAGATGCAGCACCAGCGACCCGAGTACATCCGAAGTCTGGGATGGAAATGGGAAATCACGACGCAGACAAGATCAACGCCGAAACAAGGAAAACAACCCAAATAGTACGGCGGTCAACGCCGGATTCAAAAGCTCTCGGCCGAATAACAAAACACTGCCCCTCATGGACAACAGTGACGAGCTATCCAACCTAAACAAGATTCTGGACAGGCTATGTCAAATACATGGTACCTCCGGAAAGCCTGCAAACCATACCCATAGAGATTGTTGGGTCTTCAAGCAGTCCGGCCGCCTTAACGCCGAACACAAGGGGCTCGACACACCAAGCGGAAGTGACGAACCCCAAAAGCAGCACTCCGGAAAACAGAAGACTTTCCCACTAGAAGTCAAAACAATGAACTCACTTCATGTGATAACACAAAAACACAGCGCGGCACCTGCCATACCAGGACACCGTCCGCAGAATGGGGATAGACCCTACCACAATTCGCCATAACAGCACTTCCTTCAAAGGAGTGACGCCAGGCCTTTAAGCCAATTATACGGGCTCTGTACCACTAGAGGTTGTGTTCGGTTCATCCGACAACCTCCGTCGCGAAAAGCTCACTCTCCGTAGCACCCCATTTTACAGTGGCCATCAAGCACTACTGGGACGCAAAGCTTTCGCCCGCTTTAACGCAATACCACACTACACGTCTCTTATACTTACAATGCCCGGTCCACGCGGCATAATCTCATTAAAGAGTAACTCTGAGTGTTCCTCGACCACGGAGAGCGTGGGGCTGCCTTGACAGCCACTCCGACCTTGCAGGTCAAGGCCTCTAAACACAGGTCATTCAGACCCCGGACACGGTTAGGCGAGTCCGACGTAAATAAACAAGGGGCTTCCCAGCCGCATACCCCCTTTATAAGGGGCCGCGTGTCTAAATGATGAGAGCCAATAAAGCTCAACTTTCTTCATCTTCCAAATTATACTTTATTTTAATACAACTTTTGCATGATATTTCTTAGAAACTAAGTCCTTCTCTTTTACATATGAAGCACGTGCTACACCCGTCCAGGATACAGCACAACGGAGACACAGGCGCAGACGTACAGCAGGGACCCGTTGCAAGGCTTCTTTTCAGATTAAGACCCTGCGTAAACCTTTCTTACTGTCTCTTGTTGATACACATCCCCCGGTTTCCTACCATAGCCGAGGAGGAGGCTGGCGTTTTGGCATCGGCCGCGTCAGAAGTTCCCGCCTGTACCTGGACACTAGGGGCTTAGGGCATTGTTCTGCCTGGTATCATAAAGACCGAACACCTCAGGGAGTGTTCGGCGTCTCGAGTTAGGCCTTATATGCATCAGCTCCGAATCATGTCTTTGGTCAAATGTTGGGTTTGCCTGGCTCCTGTGTTTTGCTGCCTTACATTCCGTATCATCGACTAACGCGGCACCAGGAGAACTACTGCGATTGTGCCCCGGTTCGGCCGTGCGAGCACCTCAGTAGAGAAAGCCAAAAACTGACTGTCATGATATAGCGAGAGACTGGTCAACCACTCGATCGACCATTGGAATGTTTAGAATTCCTCCACTTTGACGAAGGACCGCTTCCCGGTCAGGCACATACGCGCCCCGAGTTCGGAGAAGAGCGGTGCCGCTAGGGGCTTATAGTAGCCCCACATTCGAGCTCCTATGGCTAAGTGAAAGTGATAAAGCGTTATAGTCCGGTTGCCTAGTTTGCTACGCTATCACCTCCTTAAAAGGTCCAAGACGTTGGATTAAGTGTGAAAAAGCGCTTTTCTTTTTGCAAACATCCCCGCACCATGTGCGTGGGGGCTGAAGCCAAAGACTGCCATCTTTCAGATTATACATACACATATGGCCGCACAGGAGATAGTTCAATACTTGAACGCACAAGTATAAAAAGCTATTGCATTATAAACATGATCTCACAAATTATACACGTCATTTGAACATGACATCTTTCGAGCACTACGACTCTATTAAATGAGCGCCCTGCAGGACTTCCTCAAAATAGTGCTCGGCGGGTAATCGGCTCTTGTCTGAACCCTGGGATGCAACAGCGGTGGCATCCATGTCTGCCCAGTATGTCCTCACACAGGCGAGAGCCATCCGTGCACCTTCTATGCATGCCGACCACTTCATCGCCTTGATATGCGGCACCGCCCCAAGGAATTGCAGCAACAAGCCAAAATAACTCTTCGGCTTGGGCCTTTCCAGCCACAGATGAGTGATCACATCCGTCATGGCAAGTCCGGACAGTCTATTCAGCTCAGCCCACTCAGCCAGCCGATCAGTCAACGGAAGTGGACGCTCCGGAATATGGAATTGAGACCAGTAAAGTTCTTCCATTTCGTGATCCTTCTAGCCTCGGAAGTGCACGACTGCGTCCGCCGCACTCACCGCCAAATCCAGATAAGGATCCTCCGCACCACACAACTGGCCCAGCTGAGCATACTTCGGATCCGTGAACTTCCTACGCAGAAGAAAGGGCTTTCCAGCCGCAATGTTGTGACGCTCCAATTTTTTTTATTTTTGGTTCTCAGCAAAACCTTGTGGTTTTTGAAAAGAGGCCATTTATTCTTTTTTCAGAAAATCCTTCCTCTTAAAAACTTCCTTTGCTTTGGCAAGGATTTTTTTTTCAAACTTTGGTGTTTGATCTTTTGAAACTTCTTCTCTGATGGTTCCCTCTCAAATTTATTTTGGGAGTTTAATCTTTTTCTTTTAAAAAGAAACTCTATGAGAAATTTGGGATTTTCATATCTTGGAAACCACCCATGACTTGGCATTTTTGCCCATGTGGTAAAACCCCTCCAAAACCTCCCCTCCCCCTTGTAATCAACCTAAGTTCTCTGTCCCAACTAATCCAAGCAAGTTTTGGATTTTATTCTAATTATTTTTCCTCTCAAATCAATTCTGAAAATTATTTGGAGCCTGAGTGATTTTCAAAGCAAGTACCCTTTTTCATTTGAGTTTTGACCTCAAACCAACTCTCCTGGATAGTCCTTTGTACCCACAACCCAGAACCATCTTGATCCACTCCTCCTCTTTTCAAATTTTTTAAAATTCAGTCTCTACAAGTTTGGACCAGATTTGCCAAATTTGATGAAATTCATATCTACACTCCTCCAAAAATTCCACCAAAAATCATGCAGCCTACTAGAGCAATGAGTAGCCACTCCACCAAAAATCAGCTCAAGGAAAAATCACCAGAGGACAAATTCATTCTGTCGAGCACCTTGCATGCACTGTTGCTGTTCAAAATTCAGAAAGTTCAGAGATTCAGTCGTTTTCCCTTCGTCAGACTCGATCACGCGGCCACAGTGCGCCCTGGCGCGTTGCACGCAACCTCTTCTCACTGGCCAGCACCCCGCATGCACGCTTGGCCGATTCCTGGCGCCGGTAGCGATGAGCGTCACCGGCGTTGGAAGCTTCTGCGGTGGCTGCACCTTCCGTGGCGGCCAACAAGGGCCCGAGCCCTCTCGCCACGCCACCCGGCGCCGCCCAACACCCCTGGCTCTCCGCGTGTCCCTGCCATGCCAGCGCACGCCCGTGGCACCGTCGCCATGGCCCGGCAAGCACGGAACGTGCTCCCTGCCGCCGACGGGCCGTGCCACCCCCGTTCCGTCGAGCTCGCCCATAGCACCAAATCCCAGCCCGATTAGCACCTAAATGGAACCGGTGGACCTCAACAACGATGCCCAAGCCCCTAATCCCACTGCACATCCATAGCGCCGCCGTAATGACTCGCCGGAGACCCCCGTTCACGGCAACCGCCTCGGGCCGCCTATAAAAAGGGACCCCGAGCTCACCCTCGTGCACGCATCATCACCACTCCTCACGAACGCCACGCCAGGCCACTAGGAGGACCTCGAGGAGGTCTCCTCCCCCAACTCCGGCCGCCCCGATCCGCCTCGGCCTCCACCACGATTCGCTCCGGTGAGGCCATCTTCGGCGCTCTAACCCCGTCAATTACTCCCTCTAGCTACCAGGAGCCTAACCCCCTCCTCAATTTGAACTTCACAGCTCTCTCCGACGAGTCCCTCGACCACCCGAGCCGCCGTCCGCCGGAGCAAAGCTCGCCGTCGACGTGGTACTCGCCGGCGACCACCACCACCACCAACCGACGCGGAATGGCGCCCTGAACACGGAGGTACCCTCCGATCCCCCTGCCTCACCGTGGATCGCCGCCGGCGACCACCGCGGCTCTCGGGTGCCGACGAGCTTCGTCCCCCCCATTTGAAAGTTTAAACCTGACGAGTGGGACCCCACCGTCAGCCTCTCTGCCCTCTCTATTGAATCGTTTTCTGGAAGCGCCTTCGGGCAAAATGTGCTTTCCCCTCTGGGCTGGCATATTCAACACTGGAACGATTTTTGTTTTTATAAGCTAGCCCCTGGAAACTTTCTGTTTCATTACAGATGAGTCCCTGGGCAAAAACCTTTATAACTTTTAAACAGAAAAGTATTTTTGATTGATTCTTTTTCTGTTCTCTTTAAAATTTTGTCTAGTTTTTTATCAGATTTATTTGAAAAATATTTGGAATACTTTTTGTGCACCCCTTGGTATTTACGATAGCGCATATATTTTCTTTATACCATAGATACCGAAGGAGGTGACGGAGCCACGAACTTCACCGAGCTAGGCTCCGACTACTCTGAACCAGGAAAGCATGTTTGAACTTTTGATATGATGAGTGTCTTGGAATGTTTTGCATTTAGTTAGTTTCATGGCATGTTGAGAAGCATATCGATGAATGTTATTTTATGCGATAATGAGGTAAGTGAGTTCGATGATCCATAAGTGGATGGATGTGAGTATGAATGGCCATGTGTTGGCATGAGGATGGGTAAGATGGCAGTGTCGTAGCATGCCAGTCTTATGCCAGACTATGTGACTTCAGTGTCAAACCGTATCGGTCCAGTTCCTCTCATTTCCTTCCCTGTACTACCACATGTTTTCCGCAAGGAATATGGTTTAGTAATTTGCAAACCGCTTTTCTGGTACACACCAAAAGGAGAGGCCGTGATGATGGTTCCATGGCCCTGGATTAAAGCCAGTCATCCGGTCAGGGGGCATGGGTGTTTCCGGTTGGGACCGAGAGGGGGGCACCCCTTAGAGCACGCATATATAAATTTGATCCCATGCTATTCGAGATTGTGATCTCCCCGTCTCAAAATTTTTTCTTGGACGATGTCCAGGGTGATTCCTAGCATCGAGAGGTAGGATGGGTGTGTACTGGTTAGCTGTGTTTTCTTCCGAAATACCGTAAACGGAACTAGTCCTTCGTGACTACGAAAATCCGTTGGCTGTGGGAATAATTTTGTACAAACTCTGCAGAGTCATATATTCCTCCAAATCATCTATTCCCTGTCCTAGATTGATATTATCTTATCCTAATCAAATGTCAGTTTTGATGGCAGAGACTCCGGTGATTCGCATGAGTGCTAATTCCGGTTAAATGATTATTCCTGTGGATGGACTAACCCATTTATTCTCATGAATTAAATGTTTATTATGAGTATTATTTACTTGTGAATGAAAGCCCTTTCTGTGATGTCGCCCCGACGTCCGACTGTGGCATTCCTTTTAAAGCCCTTTCTGTGATGTCGCCCCGACGTCCGACTGTGGCATTTCTTTTAAAGCCCTTTCTGTGATGTAGCCCCGACGTCCGACTGTGGCATTTCTTTTAAAGCCCTTTTTGTGATGTCGCGCCGACGTCCGACTGTGGCATTTCTTTTAAAGCCCTTTCTGTGATGTCGCCCCGACGTCCGACTGTGGTATTTCTTTTAAAGCCCTTTCCGTGATGTCGCCCCGACGTCCGACTGTGGTGTTTCTTTTAAAGCCCTTTATGTGGTGTCGCTAAGACGCCCGACTGTGGCATCATTTCCTTATATTTATTTATTCACCTTTCGAGGCGTCGCTTCAGACACCCGATCGGTAGTTATTTATGTTTTGTTGGGATTTCAGGCGGACTACCGCCGTTTCCCTTTTACTTACCTTGTTATGCTAATTTTTGAATGTACATTGGTGAATTATTCATGACGCATCCATGCATGCATTTGTTATATCTTACGTCCGAACTGTTTTGCGAGTACTTTCAAAGTACTCACTGGCTTGTTGATTTGGCCAGATGCTGACGAAGGCGATCTCATGGATGAAGAGTTTGATAGCGAGTCCGACACCTAGAGGAGTCCCAGTCAGTCTCGTGCGACCCTGGATTTGGTCACTGTTTTATATCCGCTTCCGCTACCAAATAAATTCATCGAGCCTCACCTCGACGCTCGATGAGATGACAGACTTAGAGTCTTGTATTTCTCTCCCCGCTGTGTTTCTCCACCACCGTCCTATCCTCGAGTCAGTAGTATGCCTCCACACCACTGTGTCATGTCCGCCATTATGTATAATTATTGGCGTGCTTGTAATAATTTGGTTGAGCAACCGTAGTTCGACCCTGTAATATATTTTATGCTACTGGCTTATTGTATCAAGAATCTGTCTACCAGTGAGGAGGATTTCTCTCATACTCGACTCAAAAGATTGGTTTCTCAATAAATATTTTTATTGGAAAACCGGTCGTGACAAGCTTGGTACCAGAGCCAGGCTGACTGTAGGAAGCCACTAGGTGCGATCGCTAATTGGTTATTAGCATGATAGAGCTAATTTATATGTTTTTTTGCAATTGTAGTCATTTTCTATCAGTCAGCATAAATTTATGACCTGACCATGCAGAATTTTTGCCTACTTTTGTAGATGGCCGACAAGAGCTGCGAGTCTCAGACCTTCGCCAACGTGCCCGATGGGTTCGTCAAGCTTCTTTCTTTCATCGTTCAGGTCGCGATGGGGCCATCCGTGCACCCAGTCTTCACACTCTGCCAGCACCGAGTCAACGACAGTCTGACCATGCACCAGGCCGCGGTGCAGTTCAAGTGAGGGCGTGGTGAGTTACGCCGCTTCCGGTTCGTGGGAAGAGCCATGCCTACGGAGAGGCATGCTATGCAGATGGCAGCCCGCGAGGCGATAGCTCGTCTCAGGGATGTCCTCCCCGTGATGAAGACTCGTCGTTACCGTTATCTTCCGTGCCATGTGCCTTACACCTGTCACTACGCATACTCCTGCCCAGAGGAGAACGAGACGAGGCTTTTGAGATGCTCATTGAGTATCTCCGGGCCCTGGAGGCAGCCTTCGACAACCTGGTGGACGACTTCGTAGCTACCCGCATGGACTCAGTTCATGGCTGTGCTGCCAACAGGAGGGAGCTCCTACCCATCGCACCGCCACTGACTTTTGTCTCGTCATCAGCATCTTTTATGCCTACTCGTCGCCTGCCTTCTACCGAAGAATTCAACCAAGTCATTGCACCCACTCCAGCGCGCACTGCACCACCCTTTGCGCCCACTCCTGTACGTGTAGCTCCGCCCCTGGCAACCGCTCCGTCCACTCTGCGCAACACTGCACGTATGGAGCCCATTAGCGAGGAGGAAGTCGAGTCCCCAACCTCGCTACGCCTTGCCCTCGACAGGGCAAAGGAGGTCGTCAACATCTCTGCCTGAGTACGCCTAGCTGCCATGTAATGTACCGCTTTGTAAGATATGTATGTAGGTTGTGAGAAGTAGCCTGTTTGCGCATCATGTAGGATCTGGAGAAGTGCACTAGCCTAAATAACATGTCAGGATTATGTATGCATATCCTGAGTGATGTATTGTATAATTACCGCCCGCATGTAAGATATGTAATGAGCAGTCCTTCTCCGTGCGCAAGTCGATTTGTTTTTCTTAAGTAAGCTTGGTTATTTAGTTTTATTTGCCAGCTTTATGCATTTTTTTTGGAATTGTTTTTGCCACTCTTTCCGCTTTTCTTATGGATTTTACAAAATATATCCCCAGAGTGAAAAATGTCTCGTCCTTGGACTCGCTCCATGCCAACTCCACCAGAGGAAAATTATGATGCACAACCCAGCAACGAGTTCACTCAGGGATAGTCAAGCCAACAGGGCAGTGAATCGGCACTTTCACAAATGTGCCGCCTTTATGAGCAGAGTCAGCAACAACATCGTGAAATGATGAACCAAGTCATCAACATGGGAAATCACCATGGACAGTATCAGCAGCATTCCAAGTTATCTGAGCTACAGAAGACACGTACTCAAACATTTTCTCACACTGACAAACCTCTTGAAGCCGAGGACTGGCTTCGAGATATGGAGAGAAAATTAATTATTGCAAAATGTTCAGACCCCGAAAAGGTATTGTATGCTCCGCACTATCTCACAGGAGCAGCCGCATCATGGTGGGAGAATTTTCTGCACATGCATCCCAACGAAAATGACATAACCTGGGATGATTTCAAGGAAGGTTTCCGTGGTGCACACATTCCTAAGAGTATTATGAAAATCAAGAAGAGAGAGTTCGATGACCTCAAACAAAGGAACATGACAGTGTCAGATTACAACAATCAATTTACTCTATTGTCCCGCTACGCCAATGAAGAGCGTATGACTGAAATCAAGAAGATGGAGAAATTCCTTGACGGTCTGGCGCCCGCGCTTAAATGCCAACTGGTCGTGCACACTTTTCCTGATTTTAAAACACTGGTGGACAAAGCCATTACTCTGGAAAATGAGAGACGCGGTCTGGAAGATATCCGCAAGCGAAAAAGGGACCAGACTAATCATGCTCGCAATCACCGAAGCAAGACAGAATTTCAAAAGGGTGGGACACACAAATCCTCATCCAATGTCTCACGCCCAATCAAGAATTTTCATGCAAGGGACAAGGAATTCACCTATCGCCCCGGCGTTACTTGTTACGCTTGTGGAGAAGAAGGGCACTATGCCAAACAGTGCCCCAAGCCAAGGAACTCAACCCCAAAGCCGAACAACGGCGGCAACAATTCCGCGCCCAAGCGAAACAATTTCAATCCCAACAATAACCACAGGAAGGGTCATCTGAATCACGTAACCAAAGAGGAGGCACAAAATGCTCCGGATATCGTACTCGGTACGTTTCCTGTCAACACAATACCTGCAATGGTTTTGTTTGATTCTGGAGCTTCTCACTCTTTCATTTCGAAAAGTTTTGCTTTGCAAAATAATTTTTCGATGCTTCCCTTGGAGAAATCCATGATCATTAAGTCCCCTGGGATTCAGCAAGTTACTCAGAATTACTGTCAGAATGTGGTCATTGAGTTCGAAGGATTGGAGTTTCACGCAAATCTTATTGTGTTGGAAAATAAAGGACTGGATGTCATCATAGGGATGGATTGGCTAACCACCAACAAGGGGTTTATCGACTGTTTCAACAGGACCGTAATTCTCACACACCACCAAGGGAAGACAATAAGAGTATCAGCCAAGGAAGGAAAAATACCCCGGCAACCGAGATTAAATAAGGTGGACGTTTCTGAGCTAAACAAGGTTCCAGTAGTGTGTGAATTTCCAGATGTATTCCCTGAAGAACTACCAGGCATGCCACCAGATCGAGAAATAGAATTCCGCATTGAGCTAGCACCAGGAACCACCCCCATATACAAGAAACCATACAGAATGGCACCATCCGAGTTGATCGAGTTGAAGAAACAAATAAAGGAATTACTGGACAAGGGATACATTCGAGCCAGCTCCTCACCTTGGGGATCACCAATTTTATTTGCCAAAAAGAAGGATGGAATGCTGAGATTGTGTATTGACTATCGAGCACTTAACATGGTCACAGTCAAAAACAAATACCCGATGCCAAGGATAAACAATTTGTTTGATCAACTCGCTCAGGCCAAGGTATTCTCAAAAATTGACTTAAGGTCAGGATACCATCAATTGAAGGTACGAACGGAAGATATCCCCAAAACAACCTTCACCTCTAGATATGGACTGTACGAGTTCATAGTGATGCCATTTGGATTAACTAACGCCCCAACATATTTTGTTCACCTCATGAACAAAGTATTTATGAAGTTTATGGACAAGTTCGTCGTGGTATTCATCGATGACATTCTGGTATACTCCAAGACACCAGAAGAGCATGCAGAACATCTCAGGATTGTGCTAGGAGAGCTAAGAAAACACCAATTGTATGCCAAGTTCAGCAAGTGTGAATTTTGGCTAAGACAAGTAGGCTTTCTAGGCCACGTACTGACCCAAGACGGTATCGCAGTGGACCCAGAGAAAGTCAAGGCCGTACTTGGCTGGAAGTCACCAGCCAGCGTAACAGACATACGGAGTTTCTTGGGAATGGCAGGATATTACCGCAGATTTATTGAAGGATTCTCCACCATAGCCAAGCCTATGACACAGTTGCTCAAGAAAGATAAGAAGTTTGAATGGACAGAAGCCTGCGAGAAAAGTTTCCAAGAGCTAAAGCGGAAGTTAACGACAACACCTGTATTAATTGTACCCGACATACACAAGAATTTTGAAGTATATTGTGACGCGTCCAGAAAGGGTCTCGGATGCGTGTTGATGCAGGAAGGCAAGGTTGTCGCCTACGCTTCAAGGCAACTTCGCAAGCATGAGGAAAATTATCCCACTCATGACTTAGGAATGGCAGCAGTTATTCATGCACTCAAGGAATGGAGGCATTTCTTACTTGGGAATCGATGTGAAATATATACGGATCACAAAAGTCTCAAATATATTTTCACACAGCCAGAACTAAACTTACGGCAACGACGTTGGTTGGAGTTAGTAAAGGATTATGATGTTGGTATCCATTACCATCCAGGGAAAGCAAATGTAGTGGCCGATGCCCTTAGTCGGAACCCCAGCTCCGACGAAAACAATCTGCACAGCTTGAGGCCCGAATTCCAACAAGAATTTGCCAAGCTCAACTTGATAATGGTAGCAGGAGGCACCATATCAAACTTGGAAATACAACCCGACCTTGTGGAGAAAATCAAAGAAGCTCAGCCCGGTCACACCAGCATCGAAGGCATCAAAAGAAAGTTGAGTATGGGCAAGGCCTCGGAATTCGTCATAGACAATGAAGGAACATTATGGTACGGAGAAAGGCTCTGTGTGCCAAACATAGAAGACCTTAAACAGCAAATTTTAGCTGAAGCACACACCGCTCCATATTCAATCCACCCTGGAGGAACCAAAATGTATAAGGATGTTCAGGAAAGATTTTGGTGGCACGGTATGAAGAGCGACATAGCCACCTTCATTGCATGTTGCGACTCATGTCAATGCATAAAAGCTGAGCATCAGAGACCAGCCGGACTACTGCAACCAAACAAAATACCTGAGTGGAAATGGGATGAAATAGGGATGGATTTCATTGTCGGACTACCTCGGTCGCGACACGGGAATGATGCCATATGGGTCATCACTGACAGGTTGACCAAAGTGGCACACTTTATTCCAGTGAAGACGACCCACACCACTCAAAGGCTTGCCAGGATTTATCTTTCCCGCATAGTTTGTCTGCACGGTGTCCCGAAGACTATAATATCCGACAGAGGCACTCAGTTCGTCTCAAGATTTTGGGAGCATTTACAACAGGCTCTGGGAACCCAACTAGCCTTCAGTACCGCATACCACCCACAGACTAATGGACAGACTGAACGCGTAAACCAAATTTTAGAAGACATGCTGAGAGCATGTCCTCACATATGGAACCAGTTGGGAAGAAAGCCTGCCATACGCCGAGTTCGCGTATAACAATAGCTACCAGGCCAGCCTACAAACGGCACCATTTGAGGCTTTATACGGACAAAGATGTCGTACCCCGTTAAATTGGTCAGAGACCGGAGACAGCCACATCTTCGGACCAGACATGCTCAGAGAAGCCGAGGAAAAGGTCAAGCTAATCAGAGACCGACTTAAGACCGCTCAAAGTCGACAGAAGAGTTATTATGATCAGAAACATCGTAGGGTCAGCTTCGAACCCGGTGAGTTCGTATACTTGAGAGTATCCCCTATGAGAGGACTGCAACGGTTTAAGATTAAAGGAAAGTTAGCATTCATTGGACCATTCTCCATAGTGGCACGAAGAGGCACTGTAGCCTACCAGCTAGACTTACCCGAGGAAATATACGATGTCCACGACGTGTTCCATGTCTCGCAATTGAGGAAGTGCGTAAGCAACCCAGAGAAACAAATATCCCATGAAAACATTGACGTGCAGCCAGACCTCACTTATCGGGAACATCCCGTAAGAATATTAGAGGAGTCTGAAAGGAGGACCCGACAGAAGACCATCAAGTTTTTCAAAGTCCAATGGAGCAATCACAACGACAGTGAAGCAACTTGGGAAAGCGAGGATTTTCTTCGGAAAGAGCATCCACACTTATTTAAGGATCAGCTGAAATCTCGGGGACGAGATTTTTCCTAAGGGGGTAGGTGTTGTGACACTCCAATTTTTTTTTATGTTTGGTTCTCAGCAAAACCTTGTGGTTTTTGAAAAGAGGCCATTTATTCTTTTTTCAGAAAATCCTTCCTCTTAAAAACTTCCTTTGCTTTGGCAAGGATTTTTTTTTTCAAACTTTGGTGTTTGATCTTTTGAAACTTCTTCTCTGATGGTTCCCTCTCAAATTTATTTTGGGAGTTTAATCTTTTTCTTTTAAAAAGAAACTCTATGAGAAATTTGGGATTTTCATATCTTGGAAACCACCCATGACTTGGCATTTTTGCCCATGTGGTAAAACCCCTCCAAAACCTCCCCTCCCCCTTGTAATCAACCTAAGTTCTCTGTCCCAACTAATCCAAGCAAGTTTTGTATTTTATTCTAATTATTTTTCCTCTCAAATCAATTCTGAAAATTATTTGGAGCCTGAGTGATTTTCAAAGCAAGTACCCTTTTTCATTTGAGTTTTGACCTCAAACCAACTCTCCTGGATAGTCCTTTGTACCCACAACCCAGAACCATCTTGATCCACTCCTCCTCTTTTCAATTTTTTCAAAATTCAGTCTCTACAAGTTTGGACCAGATTTGCCAAATTTGATGAAATTCATATCTACACTCCTCCAAAAATTCCACCAAAAATCATGCAGCCTACTGGAGCAATGAGTAGCCACTCCACCAAAAATCAGCTCAAGGAAAAATCACCAGAGGCCAAATTCATTCTGTCGAGCACCTTGCATGCACTGTTGCTGTTCAAAATTCAGAAAGTTCAGAGATTCAGTCGATTTACCTTCGTCAGACTCGATCACGCGGCCACAGTGCGCCCTGGCGCGTTGCACGCAGCCTCTTCTCACTGGCCAGCACCCCGCACGCACGCTTGGCCGATTCCTGGCGTCGGTAGCGACGAGCCTCGCCGACGTTGGAAGCTTCTGCGGTGGCTGCACCTTCCGTGGCGGCCAACAAAGGCCCGAGCCCTCTCGCCACGCCACCCAGCGCCGCCCAACACCCCCTGGCTCTCCGCGTGTCCCTGCCATGCCAGCGCACGCCCGTGGCACCGTCGCCGTGGCCCGGCAAGCACGGAACGTGCTCCCTGCCGCCGACGGGCCACGCCACCCCCGTTCCGTCGAGCTCGCCCATAGCACCAAATCCCAGCCCGATTAGCACCTAAATGGAACCGGTGGACCTCAACGACGATGCCCAAGCCCCTAATCCCACTGCACATCCACAGCGCCGCCGTAATCACTTTCCGGAGACCCCCGTTCACGGCAACCGCCTCGGGCCGCCTATAAAAAGGGCCCCCAAGCTCACCCTCGTGCACGCATCATCACCACTCCTCACCAACGCCACGCCAGGCCACTAGGAGGACCTCGAGGAGGTCTCCTCCCCCAACTCCGGCCGCCCCGATCCGCCTCGGCCTCCACCATGATTCGCTCCGGTGAGGCCATCTCCGGCGCTCTAACCTCGTCAATTACTCCCTCTAGCTACCAGGAGCCTAACCCCCTCCTCAATTTGAACTTCACAGCTCTCTCCGACGAGTCCCTCGACCACCCGAGCCGCCGTCCGCCGGAGCAAAGCTCGCCGTCGACGTGGTACTCGCCGGCGACCACCACCACCACCAACCGACGCGGAATGGTGCCCTGAACACGGAGGTACCCTCCGATCCCCCTGCCTCGCCGTGGATCGCCACCGGCGACCACCGCGGCTCTCGGGCGCTGACGAGCTTCGTCCCCCCCATTTGAAAGTTTAAACCTGACGAGTGGGACCCCACCGTCAGCCTCTCTGCCCTCTCTATTGAATCGTTTTCTGGAAGCGCCTTCGGGAAAAATGCGCTTTCCCCTCTGGGCTGGCGTATTCAACACTGGAACGTTTTCTGTTTTTATAAGCTAGCCCCTGGAAACTTTCTGTTTCATTATAGATGAGTCCCTGGGCAAAAACCTTTCTAACTTTTAAACAGAAAAGTATTTTTGATTGATTCTTTTTCTGTTCTCTTTAAAATTTTGTCTAGTTTTTTATCAGATTTATTTGAAAAATATTTGGAATACTTTTTGTGCACCCCTTGGTATTTACGATAGCGCATATATTTTCTTTATACCGTAGATACCGAAGGAGGTGACGGAGCCGCGAACTTCACCGAGCTAGGCTCCGACTACTCTGAACCAGGCAAGCATGTTTGAACTTTTGATATTATGAGTGTCTTGGCATGTTTTGCATTTAGTTAGTTTCATGGCATGTTGAGAAGCATATCGATGAACGTTATTTTATGCGATAATGAGGTAAGTGAGTTCGATGATCCATAAGTGGATGGATGTGAGTATGAATGGCCATGTGTTGGCATGAGGATGGGTAAGATGGTAGTGTCGTAGCATGCCAGTCTTATGCCAGACTATGTGACTTCAGTGTCAAACTGTATCGGTCCAGTTCCTCTCATTTCCTTCCCTGTACTACCACCTGTTTTCCGCAAGGAATATGGTTTAGTAATTTGCAAACCGCTTTTCTGGTACACACCAAAAGGAGAGGCCGTGATGATGGTTCCATGGCCCTAGATTAAAGCCAGTCATCCGGTCAGGGGGCATGGGTGTTTTTGGTTGGGACCGAGAGGGGGGCACCCCTTAGAGCGCGCGTATATAAATTTGATCCCATGCTATTCGAGATTGTGATCTCCCGTCTCAAAAGTTTTTCTTGGACGATGTCTAGGGTGATTCCTAGCATCGAGAGGTAGGATGGGTGTGTACTGGTTAGCTGTGTTTTCTTCCGAAATACCGTAAACGGAACTAGTCCTTCGTGACTACGGAAATCCGTTGGCTGTGGGAATAATTTTGTACAAACTCTGCAGAGTCATATATTCCTCCAAATCATCTATTCCCTGTCCTAGATCGATATTATCTTATCCTAATCAAATGTCAGTTTTGATGGCAGAGACTCCGGTGATTCGCATGAGTGCTAATTCCGGTTAAATGATTATTCCTATGGATGGACTAACCCATTTATTCTCATGAATTAAATGTTTATTATGAGTATTATTTACTTGTGAATGAAAGCCCTTTCTGTGATGTCGCCCCGACGTCCGACTGTGGCATTCCTTTTAAAGCCCTTTCTGTGATGTCGCCCCGACGTCCGACTGTGGCATTTCTTTTAAAGCCCTTTCTGTGATGTCGCCCCGACGTCCGACTGTGGCATTTCTTTTAAAGCCCTTT
>NC_041391.1:491405768-491439058 GCF_002162155.2 Triticum dicoccoides
CCCGACGTCCGACTGTGGTATTTCTTTTAAAGCCCTTTCTATGATGTCGCCCCGACGTCCGACTGTGGTGTTTCTTTTAAAGCCCTTTATGTGGTGTCGCTAAGACGCCCGACTGTGGCATCATTTCCTTATATTTATTTATTCACCTTTCGAGGCGTCGCTTCAGACACCCGATCGGTAGTTATTTATGTTTTGTTGGGATTTCAGGCGGACTACCGCCGTTTCCCGTTTACTTACCTTGTTATGCTAATTTTTGAATGTACATTGGTGAATTATTCATGACGCATCCATGCATGCATTTGTTATATCTTACGTCCGAACTGTCTTGCGAGTACTTTCAAAGTACTCACTGGCTTGTTGATTTGGCCAGATGCTGACGAAGGTGATCTCATGGATGAAGAGTTTGATAGCGAGTCCGACACCTAGAGGAGTCCCAGTCAGTCTCGTGCGACCTTGGATTTGGTCACTGTTTTATATCCGCTTCCGCTACCAAATAAATTCATCGAGCCTCACCTCGACGCTCGATGAGATGACAGACTTAGAGTCTTGTATTTCTCTCCCCGCTGTGTTTCTCCACCACCGTCCTATCCTCGAGTCAGTAGTATGCCTCCACACCACTGTGTCATGTCCGCCATTATGTATAATTATTGGCGTGCTTGTAATAATTTGGTTGAGCAACCGTAGTTCGACCCTGTAATATATTTTATGCTACTGGCTTATTGTATCAAGAATCTGTCTACCAGTGAGGAGGATTTCTCTCATACTGGACTCAAAAGATTGGTTTCTCAATAAATATTTTTATTGGAAAACCAGTCGTGACAAATGTCTCCGGCCCGACGCAGTTCCTCCTTCATAGCCCACATCTCACTCCAGGAATCCTTGACTTCGGCGCCGGCCTTCTTCAGGCCCTCTTGCTCCACTCGGCGTTCTCCTTCAAGAACCTCACAACGGTCGGTAGCATCTTTTAATTGCAAGGCCATTCCGACCAACTCTTCCCTGCTTCGGCAGTGAGCAGCCTTTTTGGCTTTTAGCTCTTCCGCTGCCTTCAAGGCAGCCGCATTACTTATCCTGGCTTGCTCCTTAGCTCGAGCAAGCTCTTCTCGAAGATCTTCCACAGCTGCGGCGCCATCTGCATCAAGCATACAAATTGTAAGGAACGGGCACCAGCTCCCTTACTAGGCAACCGCGGAGCAACCACCTACCTTGTGACTCGATAAGTCGTTTATTGACCAGTGCGATGTTCGCATCCGCAACATCGAGTTGCCTCTTCAGTTCGGCAACTCCATCAGTCCGGCTGGCCACCAAACGTTCCGCCACCTGCATAGGAAAGGCGACATTCTATAACTGAGATTATGATCCTTGGCACGCTATCGCTTTCGACAGCATACCAAGTCTCAGGGGCTACTATCTATACAGGGCGCACTTCATGTGCAAAACTGTCAAAAGGTATGTCATTTTTTGCGTACCTCAAAACCCGTCAGCAAGCTTCCGACGGCCTCATACAACCCGCTCTCGGCGGACGAGATCCTTTCAATCACCGTACTCATTAATGTGCGGTGATCTTCCGAGATAGACGCCCTCTTAAGCAAATTCTGCAGCTCCACCGGCCGTACTCCAATGGGTGCCGAACTCTCTGGCCCCGTCGGACTCGGGGAGACCCTCCGTGACGACACCTCAGGGTCGTCCGCCCCGCACGATGGGGCGGCAGATGGAGGCGTTTTTCTCTCCATCATCTCCGGACGAAGGTCTCCCGAAGATGAGCTGTGCTGAGACGGGCTGAGATCCGAACTACAAGATGAAAACTTCGGTTACCCTTAGAAATTAAGCGGGGCTTGCTGGAGGGCTGATTCCTCCGAGGAGACAGTACGGCCGGGGCTCTTCCCGGCACAGGACCTTCTGATATAGATTTCTTTCCCCGCTTTGAGGCCTTGGCCTTCGGGTCTTCGGAAGCTGTCCTCTTCTCCCCCTGGAAGGAGGGACTCTCGATTCCTCCCTTACTGAAAGCCTCCTTGGCAGAGGTGGTAGTTCCCCTCTGCCCCCCTTCGCCCTCCTACGAAGGTGCAACCTCCAACATTTTGATTAACACGGGATCTTGCGTGGTCTCAGGGAGGGGGGCCGGACACCGTATCAGTTTTGCTTGCGCTATCTAAAGGAAATATGCCCTAGAGGCAATAATAAAGTTATTATTTATTTCCTTATATCATGATAAATGTTTATTATTCATGCTAGAATTGTATTAACTAGAAACATAATACATGTGTGAATACATAGACAAACATAGTGTCACTAGTATGCCTCTACTTGACTAGCTCGTTTATCAAAGATGGTTATGTTTCCTAGCCATGGACAAAAGAGTTTTTCATTTGATTAACGGGATCACATCATTGGGAGAATGATGTGATTGACTTGTCCCATTCTGTTAGCCTAGCACTTGATCATTTAGTATGTTGCTATTGCTTTCTTCATGACTTATACATGTTCCTGTAACTATGAGATTATGCAACTCCCGTTTACCGGAGGAACACTTTGTGTGCTACCAAATGTCACAACATAACTGGGTGATTATAAAGGTGCTCTACTGGTGTCTCCAAAGGTACATGTTAAGTTGGCATAATTCGAGATTAGGTTTTGTCACTCCGATTGTCAGAGAGGTATCTCTGGGCCCTCTCGGTAATACACATCACTTAAGCCTTGCAAGCATTGTAACTAATGAGCTAGTTATGAAATGATGTATTACGGAATGAGTAAAGAGACTTGCCGGTAACGAGATTGAACTAGGTATTGGATACCAACGATCGAATCTCGGGCAAATAACATACCGATGACAAAGGGAACAACATATATTGTTATGCGGTTTGACCGATAAAGATCTTCGTAGAATATGTAGGAACCAATATGGACATCCAGGTTCCGCTATTGGTTATTGATCGAGAATAGTTCTAGGTCATGTCTACACAGTTCTCGAACCCGTAGGGTCCGCACGCTTAAGGTTTCGATGGCAGTTATATTATGAGTTTATGAGTTTTGATGTACCGAAGGAGTTCGGAGTCCCAGATGAGATCGGGGACATGACGTGGAGTCTCGAAATGGTCGAGACGTAAAGATCGATATATTGGACGACTATATTCGGAGTTCGGAAAGGATCCGAGTGATTCGGGTATTTTTCGGAGTACCGGAGAGTTACGGGAATTCGTCGGGGAGTATATGGGCCTTATTGGGCCATATGGGAATAGAGGAGAGAGGCCGAAAGGAAGGAGGTGCGCAGCCCCCCTCTGGTCCGAATTGGACAAGGGGTGCGGCCCCCTTTCCTTCCTCCTCTCCCCCTCTTTCCCCCCTTCTCCTACTCCAACAAGGAAGGAGGGAGTCCTACTCCCGGTGGGAGTAGGACTCCCCTTGGCGCGCCCCTCCTAGGCCGGCCGCCCCCTCCCCCCTTGCTCCTTTATATATGGGGCAGGGGGGCACCTCTAGGCACGACAACACAAGTTGATCTACGGATCGTTCCTTAGCCGTGTGCGGTGCCCCCCTCCACCATATTCCACCTCGGTTGTATCGTCGCGGAGTTTAGGCGAAGCCCTGCGCCGGTAGAACATCATCATCGTCACCGCGCCGTCGTGCTGACGGAACTCATCCTCGACGCTTTGCTGGATTGGAGCCCGGGGAACGTCATCGAGCTAGACGTGTGCTGAACACGGAGGTGCCATACGTTCGGTGCTTGGATCGGTCGGATCGTGAAGACGTACGACTACATCAACCGCGTTGTCATAACGCTTCCGCTTAACGGTCTACGAGGGTACGTAGACAACACTCTCCCCTCTCGTTGCTATGCCATCACCATGATCTTGCGTGTGCGTAGGAAATTTTTTGAAATTACTACGTTCCCCAACAGTGGTATCAGAGCCTAGGTTTTATGCGTTGATGTTATATGCACGAGTAGAACACAAGTGAGTTGTGGGCGATACAAGTTATACTGCTTACCAGCATGTCATACTTTGGTTCAGCGGTATTGTTGGATGAAGCGGCCCGGACCGACATTACGCGTACGCCTACGCGAGACTGGTTCTACCGACGTGCTTTGCACACAGGTGGCTGGCGGGTGTCAGTTTCTCCAACTTTAGTTGAACCGAGTGTGGCTACGCCCGGTCCTTGCGAAGGTTAAAACAGCACCAACTTGACGAACTATCGTTGTGGTTTTTATGCGTAGGTAAGAACGGTTCTTGCTCAGCCCGTAGCAGCCACGTAAAACTTGCAACAACAAAGTAGAGGACGTCTAACTTGTTTTTGCAGGGCATGTTGTGATGTGATATGGTCAAGACGTGATGAGATATAAGTTGTTGTATGAGATGATCATGTTTTGTTGAAGTTATCGGCAACTGGCAGAAGCTCTATGGTTGTCTCTTTGTTGCATAAGATGCAAGTGCCAAATAATTGCTTTACTTTATCGCTATGCGATAGCAATAGTTGCAAGAGCAATAGTTGGCGAGACGACCATGTGACGACACATTGATATAGATCAAGATGATGAAGATCATGGTGTTGTGCTGGTGACGATAGAGATCATGACAGTACTTTGGAGATGGAGATCAAAGGCGCAAGATGATCATGGCCATATCATGTCACATATTTTGATTGCATATGATGTTTATCTGTTATACATCTTATTCTGTTTTGTTTGACGGTAGCATTATAAGATGATCTCTCACTAATTATCAAGAAGTGTTCTCCCTGAGTATGCACCGTTGCCAAAGTTCGTCGTGCCTAGACACCACGTGATGATCGGGTGTGATAAGCTCTATGTCCATCTACAACGGGTGCAAGCCATTTTTGCACACGCGGAATACTCAGCTTAAACTTGACGAGCCTAGCATATGCAGATATGGCCTCGGAACACGGAGACTGAAAGGTCGAACGTGAATCATATAGTAGATATGATCAACATAATGATGTTCACCATTGAAAGCTACTCCATTTCACATGATGATCGATTATGGTTTAGTTGATTTGGATCACGTGATCACTTAGAGGATTAGAGGGATGTCTTTCTAAGTGGGAGTTCTTAGGTAATATGATTAATTGAACTTAAATTTATCATGAACTTAGTCCTGGTAGTATTTTGCAAATTATGTTGTAGATCAATAGCTTGCGTTGTTGCTTTCATATGTTTATTTTTATATGTTCCTAGAGAAAATTGTGTTGAAAGATGTTTGTAGCAATGATGCGGATTGGATTCGTGATCTGAGGTTTATCCTCATTGCTGCACAGAAAAATTATGTCCTTGATGCACCGCTAGGTGACAGACCTATTGCAGGAGCAGATGCAGACGTTATGAATGTTTGGCTAGCTCAATATGATGACTACTTGATAGTTTTGTGCACCATGCTTTATGGCTTAGAATCGGGACTTCAAAGACGTTTTTGAACGTCATGGACCATATGAGATGTTCCAGGAATTGAAGTTAATATTTCAAGCAAATACCCAAGTTGAGAGATATTAAGTCTCCAACAAGTTCTATAGCTAAAAGATGGAGGAGAATCGCTCAACTAGTGAGCATGTGCTCAGATTGTGTGGGTACTACAATCACTTGAATCAAGTGGGAGTTAATCTTCTAGATAAGATAGTGATTGACAGAATTCTCTAGTCACCACCACCAAGTTAGTAGAACTTCGTGATGAACTATAATGCAAGGGATGACGAAAACGATTCCCGAGCTCTTCGTGATGCTGAAATCGACGAAGGTAGAAATCAAGAAAGAGCATCAAGTGTTGATGATTGACAAGACCACTAGTTTCAAGAAAAAGGGCAAAGGGAAAGAAAGGGAACTTCAAGCAGAATGGCAAGCAAGTTGTCACTCCCGCGAAGAAGCCCAAAGCTGGACCAAAGCCTGAAACTGAGTGATTATACTGCAAAGGAAATGGTCACTAGAAGCGGAAATGCCTTGAATATTTGGTGGATAAGAAGGATGGCAAAGTGAACAAGGGTATATTTGATATACATGTTATTGATGTGTACCTTACTAGTGTTTATAGTAACCCCTGAGTATTTGATACTTGTTCGGTTGCTAAGATTAGTAACTCGAAACAGGAGTTACAGAATAAACAGAAACTGGTTGAGGGTGAAGTGACGATGTGTGTTGGAAGTGGTTCCAAGATTGATATGATCATCATCGCACACTCCCTATACTTTCGAGATTAGTGTTGAACCTAAATAAATGTTATTTGGTGTTTGCGTTGAGCATGAATATGATTTGATCATGTTTATTGCAATACGGTTATTCATTTAAAATCAGAGAATAATTCTTGTTCTGTTTAAATGAATAAAACCTTTAATGGTCATACACCCAATGAAAATAGTTTGTTGGATCTCGATCGTAGTGATACACATATTCATAATATTGATGCCAAAAGATGCAAATTTGATAATGATAGTGCAACTTATTTGTGGCACTGCCATTTGGGTCATATCAGTGTAAAGCGCATGAAGAAACTCCATAAAGATGGATTTTTGGAATCACTTGGTTATGAATCATTTCATGCTTGCGAATCGTGCCTTTTGGGCAAGATCACTAAAACTCCGTTCACCGGAACAATGGAACAAGCTACTGACTTATTGGAAATAATACATACCGATGTTGCGATCCAATGAGTGTTGATGCTTGTGGCAAGTATCATTATTTTCTGACCTTCACAAAATGATTTGAGCAGATATGAGTATATCTACTTGATGAAAGACAAATCTGAAATAGTTGAAAGGTTCAAAGAATTTCAGAGTGAAGTGGAAAAATCATCGTAACAAGAAAATAAAGTTTCTATGATCTGACCGCGGAGACGAATATTTGAGTTACGAATTTGGTCTTCAATTAAAACAATGTGGAATAGTTTCACAGCTCACGCCACCTGGAACACCACAACGTTATGGTGTGTCCGAACGTCGTAATCATACTTTACTAGATATGGTGCGATCTATGATGTCTCTTATCGGTTTACCACTATCGTTTTTGGGTTATGCATTAGAGACAGCTGCATTCACATTTAATAGGGCACCATCTAAATTCGTTGAGACGACACCGTATGAACTATGGTTTAGCAGTAAACCTAAGTTGTCGTTTCTTAATGTTTGGGGTTGCGATGCTTATGTGAAAAAGTTTCATCCTGATAAGCTCAAACCCAAATCAGAGAAATGTGTCTTCATAGGATACCCAAAGGAGAAAGTTGGGTACACCTTCTATCACAGATCCGAAGGCAAGACATTCGTTGCTAAGAATGGATCCTTTCTAGAGAAGGAGTTTCTCTCGAAAGAAGTGAGTGGGAGGAAAGTAGAACTTGATAAGGTAATTGTACCTTCTCCCTTATTGTAAAGTAGTTCATCATAGAAATCTGTTCCTGTGACTACTACACCAATTAGTGAGGAAGCTAATGATGATGATCATGTACTTCAGATCAAGTTACTACCGAATCTCGTAGGTAAACCAGAGTAAGATCCGCACTAGAGTGGTACGACAATCCTGTTCTGGAAGTCATGCTACTAGATCATGATGAACCTACGAACTATGAAGAAGCGATGGTGAGCCCAGATTCCGCAAAATGGCTTGAGGCCATGAAATCTGAGATGGGATCCATGTATGAGAACAAAGTATGTACTTTGATTGACTTGCTCTGATCAGCAAGCCATGTTAAATAAATGGATCTTCAAGAGGAAGACGGACACTGATAGTAGTGTTACTATCTACTAAGCTCGACTTGTTGCAAAAGGTTTTCGACAAGTTCAAGGGGTTGACTACGATGAGACTTTCTCACCCGTAGCGATGCTTAAGTCTGTCCGAATCATGTTAGCAATTGCTGCATTTTATGATTATGAAATTTGGCAAATGGATGTCAAAACTGCATTCTTGAATGGATTTCTGGAAGAAGAGTTGTATATGATGCAGCCAGAAGGTTTTGTTAATCCTATAGGTGCTAACAAAATGTGCAAGCTCCAGCGATCCATCAATGGACTGGTGCAAGCATCTCGGAGTTGGAATATACGCTTTGATGAGTTGATTAAAGCATATGGTTTTATATAGACTTTTGGAAAGGCCTGTATTTACAAGAAAGTGAGTGGGAGCACTACAACCTTTCTGATAAGTATATGTGAATGACATATTGTTGATCGGAAATGATGTAGAATTTTCTGGAAAGCATAAAGAAGTGTTTGAAGGGAGTTTTTCAAAGAAAGACCTCGATGAAGCTGCTTACACATTGAGCATCAAGATCTATAGAGATAGATCAAGACGCTTGATAAGATTTTTCAATAAGTACATACCTTGACAAGATTTTGAAGTAGTTCAAAATGGAACAGTCAAAGAAAGAGTTCTTGCCTGTGTTGCGAAGGTATGAAATTGAGTAAGACTCAAAACCCGACTATGGCAGAAAATAGAAAGAGAATGAAAAATCATTCCCTATGCCTCAGTCATAGGTTCTATAAAGTATGCTAGCTGTGAACCAGACCTATTGTATACCTTGCTTTGTGTTTGGCAAAGTAATACAATTTTGATCTAATAGTAGATCACTAGACAACGGTCAAGAATATCCTTAGTGAGGACTAAGGAGATGTTTCTCGATTATGGAGGTGATAAAAGAGTTCATCGTAAAAGTTACATCAGTGCAAACTTTTACACTGATCCAGATGACTCTAAGTCTCAATCTGGATACATATTGAAAGTGGGAGCAATTAGCTAGAGTAGCTCCATGCAGAGCATTGTAGACATATAATATTTGCAAAATACATATGGCTCTGAATGTGACAGACCCGTAGACTAAACTTCTCTCACGAGCAAAACATGATCATACCTTAGTACTCTTTGGGTGTTAATCACATAGCAATGTGAACTAGATTATTGACTCTAGTAAACCCTTTGGGTGTTGATCACATGACGATGTGAACTATGGGTATTAATCACATACAGATGTGAATATTGATGTTAAATCACATGATGATGTGAACTATATTATTGACTCTAGTGCAACTGGGAGACTGAAGGAAATATGCCCTAGAGGCAATAATAAAGTTATTATTTATTTCCTTATATCATGATAAATGTTTCTTATTCATGCTAGAATTGTATTAACCGGAAACATAATACATGTGTGAATACATAGACAAACATAGTGTCACTAGTATGCCTCTACTTGACTAGCTCGTTTATCAAAGATGGTCATGTTTCCTTGCCATGGACAAAAGAGTTTTTCATTTGATTAACGGGATCACATCATTGGGAGAATGATTTGATTGACTTGACCAATTCCGTTAGCCTAGCACTTGATCGTTTAGTATGTTGCTATTGCTTTCTTCATGACTTATACATGTTCTTGTAACTATGAGATTATGCAACTCCCGTTTACCGGAGGAACACTTTGTGTGCTACCAAACGTCACAATGTAACTGGGTGATTATAAAGGTGGTCTACAGGTGTCTCCAAAGGTACATGTTGAGTTGGCATAATTCGAGATTAGGTTTTGTCACTCCGATTGTCGGAGAGGTATCTCTGGGCCCTCTCGGTAATACACATCACTTAAGCCTTGCAAGCATTGTAACTAATGAGCTAGTTATGAAATGATGTATTACGGAACGAGTAAAGAGACTTGCCGGTAACGAGATTGAACTAGGTATTGGATACCGACGATCGAATCTCGGGCAAGTAACATACCGATGACAAAGGGAACAACGTATGTTGTTATGCGATTTGACCGATAAAGATCTTCGTAGAATATGTAGGAACCAATATGGACATCCAAGTTCCGCTATTGGTTATTGACCGAGAATAGTTCTAGGTCATGTCTACATAGTTCTCGAACCCATAGGGTCCGCACGCTTAAGGTTTCGATGACAATTATATTATGAGTTTATGAGTTTTGATGTACCGAAGGAGTTCGGAGTCCCGGATGAGATCGGAGACATGACGAGGAGTCTCGAAATGGTCGAGACGTAAAGATTGATATATTGGACGACTATATTTGGAGTTCAGAAAGGTTCCGAGTGATTCGGGTATTTTTCGGAGTACTAGAGAGTTACGGGAATTCGCCGGGGAGTATATGGGCCTTATTGGGCCATACGGGAATAGAGGAGAGAGGCCGAAAGGAAGGAGGCGCGCAGCTCCCCTCTGGTCCGAATTGGACAAGGGGTGCGGCCCCCTTTCCTTCCTCCTCTCCCCCTCTTTTCCCCCTTCTCCTACTCCAACAAGGAAGGAGGGAGTCCTACTCCCGGTGGGAGTAGGACTCCCCTTGGCGCGCCCCTCCTAGGCCGGCCGCCCCCTCCCCCCTCGCTCCTTTATATACGGGGCAGGGGGACACCTCTAGGCACGACAACACAAGTTGATCTACGGATCGTTCCTTAGCCGTGTGCGGTGCCCCCCTCCAGCATATTCCACCTCGGTTGTATCTTTGCGGAGTTTAGGCGAAGCCCTGCGCCGGTAGAACATCATCATCATCACCACGCCATCGTGCTGACGGAACTCATCCCCGACGCTTTGCTGGATTGGAGCCCGGGGAACGTCATTGAGCTGGACGTGTGCTGAACATGGAGGTGACATACGTTCGGTGCTTGGATCGGTCGGATCGTGAAGACGTACGACTACATCAACCGCATTGTCATAACGCTTCCGCTTAACGGTCTACGAGGGTACGTAGACAACACTCTCCCCTCTCGTTGCTATGCCATCACCATGATCTTGCGTGTGCGTAGGATTTTTTTTGAAATTACTACGTTCCCCAACACTATCCACTCCTGTCCAAGAGAGAGCTAGTTAAAAGGCAAACCCACGATAAATAGATGGACAATGTGTCCGGACACAGGGCTACTTACTTGAGTATCCGGGCGATTGCAGCTTAGGCCAGCGTCCTCGGTCAAGTCCAGACGCATCTCTTGCGATCCGAAGAACAGTTTGTACATCTCCGCGGGTGTCAAACCCATGAAGTGTTGAAGAGCTCGTGGCCCCTCCGGATTAAATTCCCACACGCGGAGGGGAAGACGTTTGCAGGGCAATAGGCGCCGGATCAGCATAACCTATACCACTGCGACTAGATTGATCTCCCTTTCTTGGAGGCCTCGAATCCGGTCCTGCAACAGGGGTACGTCTTTGGACGGCCCCCAGTCACGCCCCTTGTTGACCCATGACGTCAACTGTTGTGGAGGGCCCGAGCGGAAGACGGGCGGCGGCCTCTGCCTGCTGCCCCTGGGAGCGGTGATATAGAACCACTCCTGTTGCCACAAGCCGAGCTCCTCCTAAAAAGAGCCCTCAGGCCATGGAGCATCGGCCCTCTTGCTTATGACCGCCCCTCCGCACTCTGCCTGACGCCCCTCAATCATCTTCGGCTCCACATTGAAGGTTTTGAGCCACAAGCCGAAGTGAGGGGTAGTGCGGAGGAAGGCTTCGCAAACGATAATAAACGATGAGATGTGGAGGATGGACTCCGGAGCCAAGTCATGGAATTCTAGCCCATAGTAAAACATGAGCCCCCTCACGAAGGGGTCCATTGGGAAGCCTAAACCCCGACGGAGGTGAGACACGAACACAACGCTCTCGCCGAGCTCGGGAGTAGGAATAACTTGCCCTCGGGCAGGCAGCCTATGCGAAATCTCGTAGGTCAAGTACCTGGTGTCGCTCAGCTTTAACACGTCTTCTTCCGTGACGGAAGAGGGAATCCACCGGCCCCGTAGGTCGGAGCCGGACATTGTCGAAGGTCTAAGGTACCCGAATCTGGAGCCCTGGGTGTTGGAACTCAGGGGCGAGGGGCGGATTCGATTGAGGATTGAAGAAAAAGAACTGGCCTTGGTCTCATTATAAAGAGGAAGAATACCGAGAGCCGTCCCCGTGACCGTTTGGAACCCGCCTTCGATGGAGGGGGCGTGGCAACGGGCGCGGTTGGGTTACCCACGTCCGTATTTATGGGAATCCCAGAATAAGTGGAACACGATCTCTGCTTCGACAAGACATGCCAAGGAAACCGCTTCGCTAAACGCGCTGAGGTGGTACAACAAAAACAATTTAAGTAAAGGCTTGGTAGTGGTGTGACGTCACGCCATCAAATACGTCAGCAGATTGAACTTGTGTAATATTATTCTCTCTACGGTGGTGCGTGGAATTTATTTTGCAGAGTCGGACACTATCCTGGTGTTCACAATCTTCTATAAATTATTCGGAGGAGGAACCTGCCTTGCAATGCCGAAGACAATATGCGCGCCGGACTCGTCGTCATTGAAGCCTGGTTCAGGGGCTACTAAGGGAGTCCAAGACTAGGGGGTGTCCGGATAGCCGAACTATCATCATCGGCCGGACTCCAAGACTATGAAGATACAAGATTGAAGACTTCGTCCCGTGTCCGGAGGGGACTTTCCTTGGCGTGGAAGGCAAGCTTGGCGATACGGATATGTAGATCTCCTACCATTGTAACCGACTCTGTGTAACCCTAGCCCTCTCTGGTGTCTATATAAACCGGATGGCTTTAGTCCGTAGGACAAACAACAATCATACCATAGGCTAGCTTCTAGGGTTTAGCCTCCTTGATCTCGTGGTAGATCTACTCTTGTAACACACATCATCAATATTAATCAAGAAGGACGTAGGGTTTTACCTCCATCAAGAGGGCCCGAACCTGGGTAAAACATCGTGTCCCTCGTCTCCTATTACCATCCGCCTAGACGCACAGTTCAGGACCCCCTACCTGAGATCCGCCGGTTTTGACACCGACACCGAGTTTGCCTGACCAACTCCCTCGTTTGTTTATTACCAAAGTCGGTCCAACCGAGTTTGTGTAATCGGTTAAACCGAGATTACGTTATACCCTAACCCTAATGGTACCGGTCCCACCAAGTTGATGTGTCAGTCCCACCGAAATGCCTAATGGTCACATTATGAACTAAATCGGTTCGACCGAGTTTTCTAATTCGGTCCCATTGAGTTTGGTGAATTGTGTGTAACGGTTAGATTTTGTGTGGAGGCTATATATACCCCTACACCCTCTCCGCATTCGTGAGGGAAGCCATTAGAACGTGCCTACACTTGCATCATTCATTTTCTGAGAGAGAACCACCTACTCATGTGCTGAGGCCAAGATATTCCAATCCAACCATATGAATCTTGATCTCTAACCTCCCCCAAGTTGCTTTCCACTCAAATCACCTTTCCACCAAATCCAATCCTATGACAGTGAGTTGAGTGTTGGGGAGACTATCATTTGAAGCACAAGAGCAAGGGGTTCATCAACAACACACCATCTATTACCTTTTGGAGAGTGGTGTCTCCTAGATTGGTTAGGTGTCACTTGGGAGCCTCCGACAAGATTGTGGAGTGAACCAAGGAGTTTGTAAGGACAATGAGATCGCCTACTTCGTGAAGATCTACCCTAGTGAGGCAAGTCCTTCGTGGGAGATGGCCATGGTGGGATAGACAAGGTTGCTTCTTCCTGGACCCTTCGTGGGTGGAGCCCTCCGTGGACTTGCGCAACCGTTACCCTTCGTGGGTTGAAGTCTCCATGAACATGGATGTACATAGCACCACCTATCAGAACCACACCAAAAATATCCGTGTCTCCAATTGTGTTAGCATACTCCAATCCCATCCCTTTACTTTCTTGCAAGTTGCATGCTTTACTTTCCGCTGCTCATATACTCTTTGCATGCTTGCTTGAATTGTATTGAGATTGCTTGACTTGTGCTAAATTGATAAAATCTGCCAAGAACTAAAATTTGGAAAAGGTTAAGTTTTTATTTGGTCAAGTTGTCTAATCACACCCCCCTCTAGACATACTTTCGATGTACAATTGGTATCAGAGCTTTGGTCTCCATTTTCCTTGATTTCCATAGCTTTTGGTGATCATAGCCTTGGTTTTGCAACCTAGGAGAGTATGGCGTCTAGTGAGGGAAAAATTACCACCGTAGAGGTCCTTACTTTGATGGTACCAATTTTGCTAGTCGGAAGCATAAGATGAAAATGCATATTCTTGGACATAACCCCGCCGTTTGGGCTATTGTGTGTATTGGCTTGCAAGGTGAATTCTTTGATGGATGCTGTTATATAATTTTTGCTTGTTCCATGATGTTATATTATCATTCTTGGATGTTTTACAATAATTTTATAGCAACTTTATATCATTTTTTGGGACTAACCTATTGACATAGTCCCAGTGCTAATTGTTGTTTTTGCTTGTTTTTTACTTCGCAGAATATCAGTACCAAACGGAGTCCAAACGCAGCGAAACTTTTTAAAGAATGTTTTTGGACTAGAAGACACAACATGGGCCAAAGAAGTACTAGAGGGGAGGCCCGAGGTGGGCACAACCCACCAGGGCGTGCCCAGGGGGCTGTGCCCCCCTCGGTGGCCTCCCGCACCGCCTCTTCTCCCTATAAATCCCCAAATATTCCAGAAACCCTATGGGTGTCGACGAAACACAATTCCAGCCGCGGGAAGTTCCAGAACCACGAGATCCAATCTAGACACCATCACAGAGGGGTTCATCATCCTCATTGGTGCCTCTCCAATGACGCGTGAGTAGTTCATCATGGACCTACGGGTCCGTAGGCAGTAGCTAGATGGCTTCCTTTCTCTCTTTTGATTCTCAATACAATGTTCTCTTGGAGATCTATTTGATGTAACTCTTTTTTGTGGTGTGTTTGATGGGATCCGATGAACTTTGAGTTTATGATCAAATCTATATCCATGAAAGTTAATTGAGTTTTCTTTGATCTCTTATATGCATGATTACTTATGGCCACATATTTCTTCTTCAAATCTTTGGTTTAGTTAGGCCAACTAGATTGATTTTTCTTGCCATGGGAAGAGGTGCTTTGTGATGGGTTCGATCTTGCGGTGTTCTTTCCCAGTGATAGAAGGGGCAGCAAGACATCCATGTATCATTGCTATTAAGGATAACAATATGGGGCTATTCCTACATGAATATATCTAGTCTACATCATGTCATCATTCTTATTGCATTACTCCATTTCTCCATGAACTTAATACACTAGATGCATGTTGGATAGCGGTCGATGTGTGGAGTAATAGTAGTAGATGCAGGCAGGAGTCAGTCTACTAATCTTGGACGTGATGCCTATATAATGGTTATTGCTTGTATATCGTCATAATTATTTGATCTTCTATCAATTGCCCAACAGTAATTTGTTTACCCGCCGTATGCTATTTTCTCGAGAGAAGCTACTAGTGAAATCTATGGCCCCGGGGTCTATTCTTTATCATATTTGCTTCGAGATCTATTTTTATTTGCTTTTGTTTTCAGATATGTTATTCCAAAAACACAAAAATACCTTGCCGCACTTTTTATTACTTATTTTATTTTGCGTTTTATTGAGATCTTTTTATCCAATCTACACAAATTTTATCCCGTCAACTTGACAATTTCTAGCGCCGTTACCCGTAGAGGGATTGAGAACCCCTCATAAGCATCAGTGTGCAAGTATTAACTGAGGGAAATACCTACAATAGTTGTACTACATTGTCCCTTCCTCCTTGGGGAAATACCGACGTAGTTCAAGCGACATCAAAAGGAATTTCTGGCGGCATTGCCGGGGAGACATCATCAACATCTATCAGGTTCCTAATCACAAATCTCATCTGCTTGCAATTTACATTATTTCCCATTTTCCTCTCGTTTTCATCTCCCCCACTTCACAAAAAATTTTCGTTTTATTCTCCTTCTTTTTCGTTCGCCGTTTTCTCGTGAGATCTATCTTTTTGTTTGCAATCTTGTTTGTGTAGTCACGATGACTCAAGAAAACACCAAGATGTGTAACTTTTCCAATACCAATAACAATGACTTTATTAGTACTCCGATTGCTCCTCCCGCCACTAGTGTGGAATCTTGTGATATTAATGCCGCTTTGTTGAATCTTGTTATGAAAGATCAGTATTCCGATACTCCTAATGAGGATGCCGCATCCCATCTGAACACATTCATAGAATTGTGCGATATGCAAAAGAAAAAAGATGTGGACAATGGTATTGTGAAGTGGTGCTACCTCTTGAGCTTGCGTTGGTTTTTCCCTTGAAGAGGAAAGGGTGATGTAGCAAAGTAGCGTAAGTATTTCCCTCAGTTTTGAGAACTAAGGTATCAATCCAGTAGGAGACGACGCACAAGTCACATAGTACCTGCACAGATCATCAAGAACCTTGCAACTAACGCGATAAAGGGGTTGTCAATCCCTTCACAGTCACTCGCAAAAGTGAGATCTAATAAAGATAGTAAAGTAAATATTTTTGGTATTTTTGTTGTATAGATTGGAAAGTAAAGATTGCAAAATAGTAAACGAGAAGCGATATAATGGAAACGAGATGTAATATAATAGAAAAGAGACCTGGGGGCCATAGGTTTCACTAGTGGCTTCTCTCAAGATAGCATGTATTACGGTGGGTGAACAAATTACTGCTGAGCAATTGATATAAAAGCGCATAATTATGAAGATATCTAAGGCAATGATCATGAACATTGGCATCACGTCCGTGTCAAGTAGACCGAAACGATTCTACATCTACTACTATTACTCCACACATCGACCGCTATCCAGCATGCATCTAGAGTATTAAGGTCATAAGAACGGAGTAATGCATTAAGCAAGATGACATGATGTAGAGGGATAAACTCAAGCAATATGATATAAACCCCATCTTTTTATCTTCGATGGCAACAATACAATAGGTGCCTTGATGCCCCTACTGTCACTGGGAAAGGACACTGCAAGATTGAACCCAAAGCTAAGCACTTCTCCCATTGCAAGAAAGATCAGTCTAGTAGGCCAAACTAAACCGATAATTTGAAGAGACTTGCAAAGATATCAAATCATGCATATAAGAATTCAGAGAAGAACCAAATAATATTCATATATAATCTTGTTCATAAATCCACAATTCATTGTATCTCGGCAAACACACTGCAAAAGAATATTACATCAAATAGATCTCCAAGAACATCGAGGAGAACTTTGTATTGATAATCCAAGAGAGAGAAGAAGCCATCTAGCTAATAACTATGGACCCAAAGGTCTGTGGTAAACTACTCACGCTTCGTCGAAGAGGCAATGGTGTTGATGTAGAAGCCCTCCATGATCGATTCCCCATCCGGCAAATCGCCGGAAAAGGCCCCAAGATGGGATCTCACGGGTAAAGAAGGTTGCGGCGGTGGAAAAGTGGTTTTGTGGCTCCCCCTGATGTTTCTAGAGTATAAGAGTATATATAGGAGAAAGAAGTACGCCGGTGGAGCTACGAGGGGCCAACGAGGGTGGGGGCGCGCCTACCCCCTGGGCGCGCCTTCCTGCCTCGTGGACGCCTCGTGGCGTTTTTGACTTCAACTCCAAGTCTTCTGGATTGCTTTCGGTCCAAGAAAGATCATCTCGAAGATTTCATTCTGTTTGGACTCCGTTTGGTATTCCTTTTCTGCAAAACTCTAAAATAGGCACAAAAAAACAGTAACTGGCACTGGGCCTCCGGTTAGTAGGTTAGATCCAAAAATAATATAAAAGAGCATATTAAAGCCCATTAAACATCCAAAACAGATAATATAGTAGCATGGAACAATAAAAAATTATAGATACGTTGGAGACGTATCAAGCTACAATTATTTCCTTTCTCTTTGAGGGATCGTGCCAAAATTTGGTTTTCTTCTTTGCCTCACAATAGTATTGATTCTTGGGATAAGTGCAAAGATGCTTTTAGTACTAAGTATTTTCCACCCGAGAAAATTATTTCCCTTAGAACTCAAATCTTGAATTTTAAGCAACTTGATCATGAACATGTTGCACAATCTTGGGAAAGAATGAAGTTGATGCTAAGAAATTGTCCTACTCACAGTTTAAATATTTGGATGAACATACAAAAATTTATGCGGGATTGAGCTTTGTTTCTAGAAATCTTTTAGATTCCTCTGCGGGTGGTACTTCTATGGAAATTACTTTGGGTGAAGCTACTAAATTGCTTGATAATATTAGGGCAAATTAATCATAATGGCATACTGAAAGAGCACCTACTGGTAAAAAGGTTAATTCGATTGAAGAAACTAGTACGTTGAGTGAAAAAATTGATGCTCTTATGAAATTGGTTGCTAATAAAAGTGCTCCTATTGATCTTAATGATGTGCCTTTGTCTACTTTGATTGATCAAAATAGTGATCCTGTAGATGTGAATTTTATCTCATGAAACAATTTAAATAACAATGCTTATTTAGGTCGTTTTAATCCTAGGCCTTTTCTTGGAAATTCCTGTAATAATTGGTAATTCTTCTTACAATAATAACAGTAACACCTCTGATCTTGAGAATAATATTAAAGAATTTATCAATGCTCAAAAGGTTTTCAATACTATGATAGAAGTTGAATAAGATTGATGATATGTAGAAAATCTCAAGTTGAAAATTTTTGTACCCAAGGTTGATGAATCAATTAAAGCTTCATATGTTTCTATGGATGAAAGTAAGAAAAAACTACTATGCTTAGAGCTAAAAGAGAATTTTTAGAAAGAGCGTTTTCTTGTGATTGCTTTCATAAAAATGCCAAAGATCTTAAAGTGATTGGTGTTTCTTCTATTGATTCCTTGTTTAGTAAAATTAAAATTGATGATAAAGGGACTAAAGAAGAGTCAACTTTAGTTAGAAGGCATCCCGATAATTCGGAGGGTGAAAAATTTGATAAAAGTGGGTTTGGGGAGGTCACAACTTTAACTAGTGATGTGCCCACTCTTTTGGATTAAAAAGACTTTAATTACGATAATTGCTCTTTGCTTGAATATATTTCTTTGTTGTAATCCATGATAAATTCAACCCATGCTTATGAAAAAAATAAAACTTTTACTAAACATATTGTAGATGCCATGATGAAAGCTTTGGAAGAAAAATTGGAGTTAGATATTTCAATTCCTATAATATTACATGATGAATGTGTGACAACTTGACTTTTGGCCCTTTCTTTTTCTTTTGTTTTTCCGAGGTTTTTGCCTGAGTTTTCTTTTTCCGTGGCTTTGTGGTCTGGAAACTAAAGAAGATGCCATCTTCTTTGCTTCCAGAGTGGCTTGCCGTTCCCAAATCTTTCCCTACATCCTGTCATCTCCATCCTAGCCCAAATCCCAATATTCTTTAAATTGGAAATATTCGTTTTCTATCAAATGAATAACTCAAATTACTCTAGGTTGTGAAGCAACCTATATATCCATCACTCCTAAAATTCCCAAATAATTCTCATAAATTGCTTGGGTCATATCTTGATCAAATATGGCAAAAAGTTTCATTGCCATGTTAAAAAATAATCCTCCAATAATTCATTTCCTATTCTACCCTAAATGGCACTTTGTGAATGAACTGTCATTTATATTTCTCCTATTGACTCCCAACCTTTTTGGGCATGTTTACATGTCCAAATAATTTCCTCATGCACAAGTTCAAATTTATTTGCCTAGCCAATCTTCCTCAATGAGTACTCAAAGTTTCTGCCAGACAGAAAGCTTTGTGAAGGAAGTACTAGCTAGGAATATCCAAATGATTTGAACTTTTGCACACTCCTTAATGTGCTCATATTAAGCCCTTCCACCCATTTTCAGCCCCATCCAATCATCTACCGGAGCACAGGAGCAAATCTTTGTTTCTGGCAATATTTTCAGGTTGTGAAGCAAGTATATTTTATATTGCTTCAAAAATCCTGATAAATTAGTAGATCATTCTTATACCCATAAAACGTCTCTCCACCCAATTTGGCATCATCTCATTGATCCATTTGATCACCATAATTATTTCAAGTTTCTGGTCAGCAAAGGTGTTTCTGAAGCAAGTGCCATTTTGCCTTGTCCATTTGGTATGAGCTTTTTACAGCATCTTCATATGACCATATGACCCTGCCTTGCCCAATTGTAGCTCAAGTTGATGCTTCATCAGAGTGCATCATCCAAATCTTGATTCTGGACCATATTTGGCAGTTGCAAAGCAACCCTGTTAAATCTTGATCCAAACCCATCCATAGTTACCAGGACGTAAGTCCTTCTTTACCTCAACCTTCCAGACATCTTGTTTGGCACATAGCACATCCCTGTTGAGTAGCAGTACACGATCAAGTTTATTGCAGTAAACTTCAGAGGGTTATTTGTATTTGACCAGAGACTGTTTAACCTAGTTACCACCACAGTTGAAACCAACCTTCAAAGGACTTACCACTAGACACCGTTTTGGGTGCTATAGAGCATTTAATGTGCCATGTCTCGTGGTGACCACGCAGCTGGCATGCCTGTTGGCGCCATCTGCGTGCAGTGGCCATGTCCAGAGCACTGTTTGTGCTGGACCCCCTCCTCCTCTCGTCGTCTTAGAGACGTGATCATGTCCAGCGTGTTCCCCGCGTCGTCGCTGTTCTCCTGGACCCCTCTCCCCCTCCGGAAGCTAGCTCACCGACGCTTGCCACCGCGTGAACACAGGAGCATAGTGGAGTTTTGGATCCATTCATCACTGTCATCTTCCTCCCTGCGCCCCTTGGCCTCCTCTGCCCCGTGATAGCTCTCCCCTGTGCCCTCTCCGTCGTTTGCCCCAAGTCCATGCACGATCACACGCGTCCGCGGCGCCGGACATGCGTTGGCGGTGGTGCCAGCTCGGCCTCCCTCGCCGTGCCTATAAATGGCCATCCCCGAGCCCTACCGAGCGCCACATCGACCTCACCACTCTCCCAGCAACCTCCCCATCCACTCATTCGAGCTCCAAGAGCTCCTGAGCCCGCCCTTGCCGCCGCCCCTGTCCTCCTAAATCCGAGCCATGCCGAGCCTCCCCCTCCTCTTCTCCACCTCCAGTAGGCCTCCCCCACTCCGGCGGTTCGCCCCACTTCTTCTCCCTCTCACCAGAGTGCCCCGAGTGGCCGCGCCCCCTAGTCAACCGCCGCCGGAGCCGAGTCTGTCCCCTCTTCGTCATGGCCACCCCGCTCCTCTCCGGTGCCTCCTCTGCGCGGGGATGGACGCGGCAAGCCACGCCAAGCCCGTCTGTGGCCTCCGTTTGGTCGGAGATGGCCTGTGGAGCCGGAGCCCGTCGCCGGTGACGCGCGCGGCCTCGCCTCTGCCTGTTCTGGTCGGGAGAAGGAGAGGGAAGAAGAAGGAGGCGGGAGGAGAGAGTCAACGCCCGTGGGACCCGCCTATCAGCCACACGAGCCGGCCCCGCCTCTGCCCCTTTTGACCAGTCCACGCCATGTCAGCGTAAGTGGAAGCGTATTTCACAGGTTAAGTTTTCCATTTTTCTGTTTTGGCCCAGTCTGTAAAATAAAGTTTTACAGATAGGTCCCTGGCAGTAAAACCTCAATATCTTTTTAACCGTAACTCCAAATGAGGTGAAACCAATGCACACTTCTTCGTTTCGTCGAGCCCTTTCTGTTGGTGTCACTCTCATTATGTTTTGGCATACTGAAAATGATCATTTTGCCCCTGCCCTTATTCAACCCCCTTTGAGAGAGAACGTTTTCCGGTGAATCTTCCGCGGCTTCACCGCACTTCTCCCCCGTGCCTTCTTCATCCCCAGGCAAGCCACAATACCCACTTGCATGATAGTCATGCAGTTGCCATGGTTTTCAACTTCAATATTTAATAAATGTTTGCTTGTTGAAAAGATGGTTCTCGTTGTTCCGATGATGTTCAGATTTGCATATTCACTTTTGTGCTATGTTGTCTTATACTCTGTGATCATGTTATGCCTGCTAGTATTACCTTTCATATGATTATGCTGGTTAGTAGTACCTGTTGATGTTGGAGATGCTCATGCTAGTCGGTATGCGATGCTCAGTGGATATGAGTTAGTGTTGATATGGTGGAAAGTTATGTGATACTCTCATGGTGATGTTGATATCATGTTCATGTATTATAGTTGGCATCATGTTATTTTATCATGGCTCAGCATATTTGCGTTCAAGTTAACCAGATTAAATTGAACTTGAACACCTGTTGGCTGAGTGATGGTGCCGCTGAATCGATGCTGACCAGTGCAACCATGCTTACCGGTATGGGACGGTCCTAACTGGGTCTATTGTTGTGCCTCTCTGGTGCCTCCAACGAGGGAAGGTTATGGGCGCGTGCTACCCTGATCAGGTAGGTGGAGCATAGCCTTGTGTGCCTGTTGTTGAGTTAGTTTTTGGATCCTTGTCCCAGAGTGGTACGGGCCACGACGGTGGTCGTTGTGTCTGGAGGTAGGCACGGGGCCACCCATGACTTAGCTCAGTGAGGAGTGGGTCGGAGTGGCCGAGAGAGTGTCATGGCAGTAGATCAGTTTTGTCAGAACACCGTTGGTCCACCCGAATGGGAGTGCGAGGCCATGAGTTCCATAGTGTGGGTACAGTGTACTAACCTCTGCAGAGTGTATATTAATCTATCGATAGCCGCGCCCGCGGATAAGGGCCTAGGTCGAGAGAAGGTCACACCATGAGTCAATAGTAATAAGAATAATGTGCTTAATAACAGTGAGATAAGTTGGCCAAGTTTTGCTCGGGTTGTGATCGCCGTAAGGATCACGGGCTATTTAGTGGTCGAGTTGTGACGCCGTAAGGACCACGGTTTGGGACCCAGTGTTGGTCGTGGTTGTGATCGCCGTAAGGATTACAATGGTATCGAGGATACTGAGTTGTTGTATATTCGCGATGTTGTACGAGAGTGGTGGGTAAAGATCAAGCTTCTTGTGGTTATTTAATGATTGCTACGGTATTGTTTATGCCAAGCTTGATTTGATCCTAAGATGATCGTGTGATGTCCGAGGTTGGTAAGTGATGCATGTGTTGGTTACGAGGTAACCGAGCAGAATAAGTGGTGCATATGGTGTCATTATGTTGCATGCTAGTATAGTCGGATTAATATGTTTATGTTGAGTTAGCTGTATCATGTTTATGTTGGTCATGCCATGTTATTATGATGATATCATGATAATTCCTGTTAACCTGTAATTGCCATGTTGTTGTCTGCCTTGAATGCTTCTGGTTTATTGTGAGCTTGCAAGTACATTCAATGTACTAACCTGGCATGTCATGCCAGCTTGTAGGTAATGCCGGATTTGATTGCTTGCTTGTCATGGTTTCCGTTCGTGCGAGCTAGGATAAGCGTTCCAGCCAGAGTCCCTGCGGAGTGGATTTCACCACCGTCGTTGTTGTTCCGCTGCTAGAGTTATTCTGCTGCTTCGAGTTGTTTCTGCTGGTTGCATAGAGCAACTGAGGATGGTGTAGTGTCACCGTACGGATGTTATTCATTCTAATATATCGGAGACCCTGTATTCATATTCATGTAATAATAGAAAGCTGGTTTGTTCTATGCTAAGCAGTGACGTATTCCAGAAGACTTCTCCTTGATCTCTGGGCTGGAATACGGGCCGGTTTCTCTGAGCCGGGGTGCCACAGGCTTGGTATCAGAGCAGGTCTGGCTGTAGGACGCCCTAGACCGCGTGAACGTTAGAAAGCGGTAGTATAGACCCCAGTTGGTTTGTTGCACTTGATTGTTGCATTTGTTTGTCGCATAGCATGCATATAGATTATTATTTAGTCGCTAACGGTTTATCTGGTGAGTGTAGCTGGCATCGGTTCGGATCCACTACGACTCAACCTTTGCATTTCTCCAGTTCCTTTCTTCTTTGGGTGTTTGGTGTCAGTTCTGTCCCAGCAGAGTGATGCCAAGTGATCCCGACACTGTTTGCAAAAATGGTGCTCACGTATCGCACCGATGTCTTTCCTTCAGTCTCGCATATCATTTCGGTGATGGACATGCGTCTATCCCGGATCGTTATTTTATTTCATCGTGTTGGCAACCCTTAAAGATCTCAGTTATCAAGAAAGGGCAATGTCAGCAGCCTCAGTTTTCCCCGCTATCCTATTTCTTGGACGAGTACGAATCCTTTTCCATCCGCTTGATAATGATGTGGTTGCGACCTTCGTGTCCCACTGCATGGTTACCAAGTACGTCCTCGCCTCCGAGCTAGTCCAGGTTGCTATCTGGCTAAGCTAGCACTTGGTGTAGCGCTGTTTACACCAATTCTTCCACACATTTATTCATCCTCATGCACACCGCCACAGCATGATAGATCATAGAACCGGAGCTTTCGCGAGATTTGTGTGCTTAGGTGTGCATGCATATTATTGTGTGAGTAGCAGTAATATGTGGTGATTGCTGGATTAATTATATTAGTAGAATGCTTGTGTGCTTTTGTTTTAGTCGTTTCTGTTGTTCTTTTCCTTGGGCCTTCAGTGTTACAAATTTTTCCCCTATTAAAGTTGCTCGTCAGCCGACACCATACCCGAAGAGTCAGCAAGAAATGCATATATTTGAAAATTCAGCTAAACAAAATGGAATTATTAGCAGACTATAGTGAAATTGGGAATATCTTGTCTGGATGCAAAAGAAATCCTGGATGGACCGCCAGTACCAAGTTTGCATTAGCATGCACTCATCACAACAAAATGATTAAATCAACAAGAAGATAAATTGTGTGCAAGGTTGACAGAATATTATCAAAAGGTATGGCTCAGATACAAGTTTAATTTTTCGTTGAGGATGATTTTGGAACCCATTGTACCTGGAAGCAAGCAAAAATATGGTATATACTCAGAAAGGAGGATAGCCTAGTAAAACCCCGTTTCATGCAAGAAATCAATAGCAAAAAAATATATTCAGATGGTTATATATGTGGAAATTAGTCTGCATATCACAATAAGAAGTTTCTGGTGTGAGCAACCCAATCTTCCCTCGCAAAATACCAGAGAAGTTTCCAAGGCAAGATTCATCTATCTTCCTCAGTATGATATATGGATGATTTCTCGCGCAAGGTACTCTGCCTTCTTCAGTAAGCAACCGCAAAAGCTTCCGGCATAAGGTACTGAGTCTTTCCCCAGCAAAGTCTTTATGGGGGTAAGTTTCTGAAGCACGATACCCAGTCTTCTTCAGCAAGCTGTTCGATGAAAGTTTCGAGCACAAGCTAGCAAATATTCCTCAGTAAGACACTGGTACAAGGTAGTACGCTGTGAAGTGACAACATATGGTAGTGAATCCCAAGAATCAGATCCGCAACATTTTGGTCAGAATCAAGAATCAGTCAGAATACACGTTTTTCTCAGAATCAGGTCCTCATATATATGCAATGAGCATGTCATCAAGATCTTACAAGTCACTCGGATGAGGATCTGACAACCACGTGAGGATGGTTAATAGAAGAAAGCCATTATACACCATAGTGTGACAAGGGATTATGAGGATTGACGACATCAATGAGCTCCATACAAGTACCCGTGAAACTGGAAAATGATCCTGATGAGCCCTTATCCCCTTTTCTCCAATCACGGCACCACGCCTATGATCTGAGCTGTTTCTAGCTATCCCGGGTGGATGCCAATTTTTGTTTCTCTCTTCAACGACTGTCACGAGTCTGAGCTACTTTTCGGCCGTCTCATACAACTGTTGAGTTTCTTTTTGTGACAGTAGCCCTATAGATGCTTTTTGGCTATTTTCGGGAGCTGCCACCTTCTTCTTATCGACCCGGTCTCATGTTCTGAGCTATTTTCGGCCATCTTGAGCCATGGTTGAGTTATTTCAGTAATGTCCCAGATCTGAGTTGTAAAGACCGTTCTGGTGGCTACTGATTTATTTGCCGATTTCTTGCAAGGGTTTTGGATGATTATTTCCCAACGATCAGAATTTGAGAGGTGTTGAACCTGCCATTTAATGGGTTACCCTCTCAGAAAAATGAGGATAAACTACAATTGCCGAAAAATTGCACCGACAGTCCCTATGGTCATACGAAGAAACAATATGACCCAGCTCTTTCAGCCAAAGATCCAGACTAAGAAAACAATAATGAAGGAGCAAGACCAGTGGTGCAACTTGAGTAATCGGCATGAGGAATAATAGTCTGGAAGCCTGAGTCCTCACTTATATGAATCATCATGGATAGCCTGTCGTGAACAAAAAATTTCCGTCAGAACCGCCGTCAGTCAAGTCTGCAGATATTATCATACAATCCAAACCCTTTATGCTGGCCACGTCAGGAGACAATCAAATATTTGGTACAGATCCGGTACTCACGAGAGTGGAACCGGTTAAGATGATCCAGGAACTTTTGCGATGAGTTAGAATCTGTCAGGAAACGGTTATGTTTTAACTCACTGTTTGGAACCCAAAGGACCTGCATTTAGCGGAGAAACCCAATGCAATGAGTCAGAGCTTGAGTTTTCATCAGAAAATTCTGATCATCATTACATGAAAGGTTGTTAGTGCCAGGTGGCACACCCAGTGGAAATCACTTTTGGATTTGTGAGACGGACTTATCTTTCAGTCGTGATAATTAAATCACACTCATCTAGTCAGCAGATCAAAAAAGAAATTGGAGCCTATATAAGGATGAGCAAGCCAGGTAAGATCCGTCAGAATGTGGATACAGTAAAGCAAACCACCCCAGGGCTTGTCAGATAAAGATTTAATGGGAACAACAATAAAGGAAAAAGGATACCCGAGTTGGAAACAGTTTCCTTAAGTCAGAATATTCATACTTGTTCCCTGAGCAACCAAATCTCGAGGACAAGATTTCTTTAAGGGGGTAAGGTTTGCGACAGCCTAATTTTTTGCCCTTTCTTTTTCTTTTGTTTTTCCGAGGTTTTTGCCTGAGTTTTCTTTTTCCGTGGCTTTGTGGTCTGGAAACTAAAGAAGATGCCCTCTTCTTTGCTTCCAGAGTGGCTTTCCATTCCCAAATCGTTCCCTAGACCCTGTCATCTCCATCCTAGCCCAAATCCCAATATTCCTTTTATTGGGAATATTCCTTTTCTATCAAAGGAATAACTCAAATTGCCCTAGGTTGTGAAGCAACCTATATTTCCATCACTCCTAAAATTCCCAAATAATTCTTATAAATTGTTTGGGTCATATCTTGATCAAATATGGCAAAACTTTTCATTGCTATGTTCAAAAATAATCCTCCAATAATTCATTTCCTATTCTGCCCTAAATGGCACTTTGTGAAGGAAGTGTCATTTATATTTCTCCTATTGACTCCCAACCTTTTTCGGCATGTTTATATGTCCAAATAATTTCCTCATACACAAGTTCAAATTTATTTGCCTAGCCAATATTCCTCAGTGATTATTCAAAGTTTCTGCCAGACAGAAAGCTTTGTGAAGGAAGTACTAGCTAGGAGTATCCAAATGAGTTGAACTTTTTCACACTCCTTAATGTGCTCATATTAACCCCTTCCACCCATTTTCAGCCCCATCCAATCATCTATGTGAGCACAGGAGCAAATCTTTGTTTCTGGCAATATTTTCAGGTTGTGAAGCAAGTATATTTTATATTGCTTCAAAAATCCTGATAAATTACCAGATCATTCTTATACCCATAAAACATCTCTCCACCCAATTTGGCATCATTTCATTGATCCATTGACCACCATAATTATTTCAAGTTTCTGGTCAGCAGAGGTGTTTGTGAAGCAAGTGCCATTTTGCCTTGGCCATTTGGCATGAGCTTTTTACAGCATCTTCATATGACCATATGACCCTGCCTTGCCCAATTGTCTCAAGTTGATGCTTCATCAGAGTGCATCATCCAAATCTTGATTCTGGACCATATTTGGCAGTTGCAAAGCAACCCTATTAAATCTTGATCCAAACCCATCCATAGTTACCAGGATGTAAGTCCTTCTTTACCTCAACCTCCCAGACATCTTGTTTGGACCATAGCACATCCCTGTTGCGCAGCAGTACACGATCAAGTTTACTGCAGTAAACTTCAGAGGGTTATTTCTATTTGACCAGAGACTGTTTAACCTAGTTACCACCGTAGTAGAAACCAACCTTCAAAGGACTTACCACTAGACGCCGTTTTGGGTGCTGTAGAGCATTTAATGTTCCATGTCTCGTGGTGACCATGCAGCTGGCATGCCTGTTGGCGCGCTCTGCATGCAGTGGCCGTGTCCAGAGCACTGTTTGTGCTGGACCCCCTCCTCCTCTCGTCGCCTTAGAGCCCATGATCATGTCCAGCGTGTTCCCCGTGTCGTCGCCGTTCTCCTGGACCCCTCTCCCCTCCGGAAGCTAGCTCACCAACGCTCGCCGCCGCGTGAACACAAGAGCACAGTGGAGTTCTGGATCCATTCATCACTGTCATCTTCCTCCCTGCGCCCCTTGGCCTCCTCTGCCCCGTGATAGCTCTCCCATGTGCCCTCTCTGTCGTTTTCCCCGAGTCCATGCACGAGCACACGCGTCCGCGCCGCCGGACACGCGTCGCCGGCGGTGCCAGCTCGGCCTCCCTCGCCCCGCCTATAAATGGCCATCCCCGAGCCCTCCCGAGTGCCACATCGACCTCACCACTCTCCTAGCAACCTCCCCGTCCACTCGTTCGAGCTCCAAGAGCTTCTGAGCCCGCCCTTGCCGCCATGGCCGCCGCCCCTGCCCTCCTAAATCCGAGCCAGGCCGAGCCTCCCCCTCCTCTTCTCCACCTCCAGCAGGCCTCCCCCACTCCGGCGGTCCGCCCCACCTCTTCTCCCTCTAGCCGAAGTGCCCCGAGTGGCCGCACCCCCTAGTCAACCGCCGCCGGAGCCGAGTCTGTCCCCTCTTCGTCGTGGCCACCCCTCTCCTCTCTGGTGCCTCCTCTCCGCGGGGATGGAAGCGGCAGGTCACGTCAAGCCCACTGGTGGCCTCCGTTTTGCCGGAGATGGCTTGTGGCGCTAGAGCCCGTCACCGGTGACGCGTGCGGCCTCGCCTCTGCTTGTTTTGGTCGGGAGAAGGAGAGGGAAGGAGGAGGCGGGAGGAGAGAGTCAACGCCCGTGGGACCCACCTGTCAGCCACACGAGCCGGCCCTGCCTCTGCCCCTTTTGACCAGTCCACGCCACGTTAGCGTAAGTGGAAGCGTATTTCATAGATTACGTTTTCCATTTTTCTTTTTTGGCCCAGTCTGTAAAATAAAGTTTTACAAATATGTCCCTGGCAGTAAAACCTCAATATCTTTTTAACTATAACTCCAAATGAGGTGAAACCAACGCTCACTTCTTCGTTTCGTTGAGCCCTTTCTGCTGGTGTCACTTTCATTATGTTTTGGCATACTAAAAATGACCATTTTGCCCCTGCCCTTATTCAGCCCCCTCCGAGAGAGAACGTTTTCCGGCGAATCTTTCCACGGCTTCACCGCACTTCTCCCCGGTGCCTTCTTCATCCCTAGGCAAGCCACAATACCCACTTGCATGATAGTCATGTAGTTGCCATGGTTTTCAACTTCAATATTTAATAAATGTTTGCTAGTTGAAAAGATGGTTATCGTTGTTCCGGTGATGTTCAGATTTGCATATTCACTTTTGTGCTATGTTGTCTTATACTCTGTGATCATGTTATGCCTGCTAGTATTACCTTTCATATGATTATGCTGGTTAGTAGTACATGTTGATGTTGGAGATGGTCATGCTAGTCAGTATGCGATGCTCAGTGGATATGAGTTATTGTTGATATGGTGGAAAGTTATATGATACTCTCATGGTGATGTTGATATCATGTTCATATATTATAGTTGGCATCATGTTATTTTATCATGGCTCAGCATATTTGCATTCAAGTTAACCAGATTAAATTGAACTTGAACACCTATTGGCTGAGTCATGGTGCCGCTGAATCGATGCTGACCACTGCAACCATGCTTACCGGTATGGGACGGTCCTAACTGGGTCTATTGTTGTGCCTCTCCGGTTCCTCCAACGAGGGAAGGTTATGGGCGCGTGCTACCCAGATCAGGTAGGCGGAGCATAGCCTTGTGTGCCCGTTGTTGAGTTAGTTTTTGGATCCTTGTCCCAGAGTGGGACGGGCCATGACGGTGGTCGTTGTGTCTGGAGGTAGGCACGGGGCCACCCATTACTTAGCTCAGTGATGAGTGAGTCGGAGTGGCCGGGAGAGTGTCATGGCAGTAGATCGGTTTTGTCGGAACGCCGTTGGTCCACCCGAATGCGAGTGCGAAGCCATGGATTCCGTAGTGTGGGTACAGTGTACTAACCTCTGCAGAGTGTATATTAATCGATCGATAGCCGCGCCCGCGGATAAGGGCCCAGGTCGAGAGAAGGTCACACCATGAGTCAACAGTAATAAGAATAATGTGCTTAATAACAGTGAGATAAGTTGGCCAAGTGTTGGTTGGGTTGTGATCGCCGTAAGGATCACGGGCCATTTAGTGGTCGGGTTGTGATCGCTGTAAGGATCATGGTTTAGGACCCGGTGTTGGTCGTGGTTGTGATCGCCGTAAGGATCACAATGGTATCGAGGATACCGAGTTGTTGTATATTCGTGATGTTGTACGAGAGTCGTGGGTAAAGATCAAGCTCCTTGTGGTTATTTAATGATCGCTACAGTATTGTTTATGCCAAGCTTGATTTGATCCTAAGATGATCGTGTGATGTCTGAGGTTGGTAAGTGATGCATGTGTTGGTTATGAGGTAACCGAGCAGAATAAGTGGTGCATATGGTGTCATTATGTTGTGTGGTACCCCGGCTCAGAGAAAACTGGAACGCCTCGTATTCCAGCCCAGAGATTGAGGAGAAGTCTTCTGGAATACGGCACTGCTTAGCATAGCACAAACTAGCTATCTATTATTACACGAATATGAATACAAGGTCTCCGATATTACAATGAATAACATCGATACGGAGACACTACACCATCCTCAGTTGCTCTATGGAAGCAGCAGAACAACACGAAGCGGCGGAATAACTCTAGCAGCGGAACAACGACAACGGTGGTGAACTCCACTCTGTAGGGACTCTGGCTGGAATACTTATCCTAGCTCGCACAAATGGAAACCATGACAAGCAAGCAATCAAATCCTGCATGACCTGCAAACTGGCATGACACGCCAGGTCAGTACATTGAATGTACTTGCAAGCTCACAATAACCAGAAGCATTCAAGACAAACAACAGCATGGCAATTACAGGTTAAACAAGAATTATCATGAGATCATCAGAACAACATGGCATGACCAACATAAACATGATACAGCTAACACAACATGAACATATTTATTCGACAATACTAACATGCAACATGATGACACCATATGCACCACTTATTCTGCTCGGTTACCTCATAACCAACACATGCATCACTTACCAACCTCGGACATCACAAGATCATCTCAGGATCAAATAAAGCTTGGCATAAACAATACCGTAGCGATCATTAAATAACCACAAGGAGCTTGATCTTTACCCATGACTCTCGTACAACATCACGAATATACAACAACTCGGTATCCTCGATACCACCATGGTCCTCACGGCGATCACAACCCGACCAACACTGGGTCCCAAACCGTGATCCTTACGGCGATCACAACCCGACCACTAAATGGGCCGTGATCCTTACGGCGATCACAACCCGACCAACACTTGGCCAACTTATCTCACTGTTATTAAGCACATTTTACTTATTACTGTTGACTCATCGTGTGACCTTCTCTCGACCTGGGCCCTTATCCGTGGGCGTAGCTATCGATAGATTAATATTCACTTTGCACAGGTTAGTACACCGTACCCACACTACAGAACCCATGGCCTCGCACTCCCATTCGGGTGGACCAACGGCGTTCCGACAAAACTGATCTACTGCCATGACACTCTCCCAGCCACTCCAACTCACTCCTCACTGAGCTAAGTCATGGGTGTCCCCGTGCCTACCTCCAGACACAACGACCACCATCTGGCCCGTCCCACTCTGGGACAAGGATCCAAAAACTAACTCAACAACGAGCACACACGGTTATGCTCCGCCTACCTGATCAGGGTAGCACGCGCCCATAACCTTCCCTCGTTGGAGGCACCGGCGAGAGGCACAACAATAGACCCAGTTAGGACTGTCCCATACCGGTAAGCATGGTTGCACTGGTCATCATCGATTCAGCGGCGCCATGACTCAGCCAACAGTTGTTCAAGTTCAATTTAATCCGGTTAACTTGAATGCAAATATGTTGAGCCATGATAAAATACATGAACATGATATCAACATCACCATGAGAGTATCACATAACTTTCGACCATATGAACAATAAATCATATCCACTGAGCATCGCATACTGACTAGCATGACCATCTCCAACATCAACATGTACTACTAACCAGCATATTCATATGAAAGGTAATACTAGCAGGTATAACATGATCACAGAGTATAAGACAACATAACACAAAAGTGAACATGAAAATCTAAACATTACCGGAACAACGATAACCAACTTTTCAACAAGCAAACATTTATTAAAGATTCAAGTTGAAAACCATAGCTACTGCATGACTATCATGCAAGTGGGTATTGTGGCTTCCCTGGGGATGAAGAAGGCACCGGGGAGAAGTGCGGTGAAGCCGCGGAAAGATTTGCCGGAAACAGTTCTCTCTCGAAGGGGTTGTTTATGTGCAAGGGCAAAAAGGTCAATTTCACAGTGTCAAACTATGGTGAAAATGAAACCAACAGAATGGGCTCGACGAGACAAAGAAATGGGCTTTGGAATCACCTCATTTGGGGTTGTGAGTAAAAAGTTATAGCCCGACGAAGTTCAGGGACCAATCTGTAAAAATATCTCTACAAACAGGCCCCAGAGCTGAAAAACAGAAAACGTATTTCAGACAATATGCTTACAGAACTGGAAAACGCATTCTGAGCTGAAAGGGAAAGAAAGTGCGCTTTCCAGATGGGAAGACGTATACCGAGAAATACGCCTCCACTTATCCAGCGTGGCTAGGCGGGGCCGGGGCTTAGACGCTTACAGGTGGGGCCTACCTTATCCATCTCTCTCTCTCTCTCTCGCCTGGCATATTTCTCGCGCCCGACGAAGAACAGAGGAGAGGTGGGGCGGGGCTCGGCCGACGTCTGGCTCCGGCGACTCTGGTGGTCCCCGCGAAGGCGAGGCTGCCGGCGGTACCAAGGGGAAGCGCCACGCTCACCTGAACCGGGTGGGGGCGCTGAGGAAGAGCGGGGTCGAGGCAGCTCGCAACCACAGAGAGCATGGCCGCGGCGACTAAACTTGGGGGACGACGACAACAGAGGCTCCGGCGTCGGGCTGAGAGGGCAGGGAGGTTCGCCGGACTCCGGCGAAGCCTATGGTGGTGGCTGGGGGGGAGTAGGGCTCCGGTGGCAGCTTATTTAAGAGGAGGCCGAGAGTGGACACGGCGGCCATGGACGATGCGTGGTGGCTCAGGAGCTCCTGGAGCTCGAGCGAGTGGATGGGGATGGCTAGTGGAGTGCTCGGAGAGGCTCGGGGAGGCTTAAATAGCCGCAGGCTAGGTGGCCGTGCTGGCACCGCCGTGGACGCGTGGCCGGCACCACAG
>NC_041391.1:491439432-491492234 GCF_002162155.2 Triticum dicoccoides
GTGCCCGCGAGCATGGGCTCAGGGGCAAACGATGGGGGGGGAGGGGGGAGAAGGAGGCCAAAGGAGGGGTAGAGGAAGAGGACGAGCGCCATTAAAGCTCGGTCGGCCACAGATCTCTCGTGGGCGCGCGGCGGTTTGCATCGGTGAGCTAGCTTCCGGAGGGGGAGAGGGGTCCAGGAGAACGGCGACGATGCGGGGAACACGCTGGACATGATCACGGGCTCTAAGACGACGAGAGGAGGAGGGGTTCTAGCACAAACAATGCTCTGGACGCGGCCACAGCACACAGAGCGCGCCAACAGGCATGCCAAAACGGTGGTCACCACCAGTGCTGGCATGTGTGGGAGGCAAACAGCTGGAAAACGTTGTCTAGTGGTAAGTTCTTCGAATGTAGATTTGAACTAAGGTGGTAACTAGGTGAAAGAGTCTCTGGTAAAAAAAGAAATAACCCTCTCAAGTTTACTGCAGTAAAATTCATCAGCTCGGTGTGATCAACAGGGATATGCTAAGGTCCAAATAAGTTGTCTGGGGTGTTTAGGATAGGAAGGACTACAGTCCTGGGGAGTTTTAGGGTAAAAGGATCAAGATTTACTGTAGTTGCTTCACAACTACATACTTGGTCCAGAAATGAAGATCAGCAAGATGCACTCACATGGAGTGTCCACTTGAGCTCAAATTGGTCAAGGCTTAGTCATTTGGTCATATGAAGATGATGTAAAAATGTCATGCCAAATGGACAAACCAAAATAGCACTTGCTTCACAAACATCTCCTCTGGACAGAAACTTGAAATAATTATGGTGGTCAAATGGAACAATAAAATGATGCCAAATTGGGTGGAGAGATTTTTTATGGGTATAAGAATGATCTGGTAATTTATAAGGATTTTTTAAGCAATATAAAATATACTTGCTTCACAAACTGAAAATATTGCCAGGATCAAAGATTTGCTCCTGTGCTCACATAGATGATTGGCCGGGGCTACCAATGGGTGGAAGGGGTTAATATGAGCACATTAAGAGGTGTGCAAAAGTTCAACTCATTTGGGTACTCCTAGCTAGTACTTCCTTCACAAAGCCTTCTGTCACGCAGAAACTTTGAAAATTCACTGAGGAAGATTGGCTAGGCAAATAAATTTGAACTTGTGCATGAGGCAATTATTTGGACATATAGACATGCCCAAAATGGTTGGGAGTCAATAGGAGGAGTATAAATGACACTTCCTTCACAAAGTGCCATTCAGGGTAGAATAGGAAAAGGAATATTGGGGAATTATTTTTGAACATGGCAATGAAAAGTTTTGCCATATTTGATCAAGATATGACCCAAAAAATTTATGATAATTATTTGGGAATTTTTGGAGTGAGGGAAATATAGGTTGCTTCACAACCTAGGGCAATTTGAGTTATTCCTTTAATAGAAAAGGAATATTCCCAATAAAAGAATATTGAGATTTGGGCTAGGAGGGAAATGACAGGGTCTAGGGAAAGATTTGGGAATGACAAGCCACTCTGGAAGCAAAGAAGAGGGCATCTTCTTCAGTTTCCAGACCACAAAGCCATGGAAAAAGAAAACTCAGGAAAAAACCTCGAAAAAACAAAAGAAAAAGAAAGGGCCAAAAATCAGGCTGTCACAAACCTTACCCCCTTAAAAAAATCTCGTCCTCGAGATTTGGTTGCTCAAGGAACAAGTATGAATATTCTGACTTAAGGAAACCGTTTCCAACTCGGGTATCCTTTTTTCCTTTATAGTTGTTCGCATTAAATTTCTATCAGACTTGCCCTGGTGTTGTTTGCTTTACTGTATCGACATTCTGACAGATCTTACCTGGCTTGCTTATGCTTATATAGGCTCCAACTTCTTTTTAGATCAGCTGCTAGCTGAGTGTGATTTAATTATCACGACTGAAATATATGTCCGTCTCACAAATCCAAAAGTGATTTCCGCTGGGTGTGCCACCCGGCACTAACAACCTTTCATGTAATGATGATCATATTTTTCTGAGGAAAACTTGAGCTCTGACTCATTGCGTTGAGTTTCTCCACTAAATGCCGGTCCTTTGGGTTCCAAACAGTGAATTAAAACATAACTGTTTCCTGACAGATTCTGACTCATTGCAGAAGTTTCTGAATCATCTTAGCTGGTTCCATTGTTGTGAGTATCGGATCCGTACCAAATATTTGATTGTCTCCTGTCGCGGCCAGCATAAAGGGTTTGGCCTGTATGATAATATCTGCAGACTTGACTGACGGTGATTTTGACGGAAATTTTTTGTTCACGACAAGCTATCCATGATGATTCATATAAGTGAGGACTCAGGCTTCCAGACTGTTACTCCTCATGCTGATTACTCATGCTATAGGCATATCCATGTGGATCAATACTGTATTAGACTGTCCGGGGATCTGCACCATGGGGGTCGTGTACAATTTTCATACCTGCATCACTGGTCTTGCTCCTTCATTATTGTTTTCTTGGTCTAGATCTTTGGCTGAAAGAGCTGGGTCATATTGTTTCTCTGTATGACCATAGGTACTATCGGTGCAATTTTTCGGCAATTGTAGTTTATCCTCATTTTTCTGATATGGTAACCCATTAAATGGCAGGTTCAACACCTCTCAAGTTCTGATCGTTGGAAATGATCATCCGAAACCCTTGAAAGAAATCGGCAAATAAATCAGTAGCCACCAGAACGGCCTTTACAACTTAGATCTAGGACATTACTGAAATAACTCAATCACGGCTCGGGACGGCCGAAAACATCTCAAAACATGAGACCGGCTCGATAAGAAGAAGGTGGCAGCTCCCTAAAATAGCCAAAAAGCAGCTATAGGGCTACTATCACAAAAAGAAACTCAACAGCTGTATGAGACGGCCGAAAAGTAGCTCAGACTCGTGATAGTCGTTGAAGAGAGAAACAAAAATCGACATCCACCCCGGATAGCTAGAAACGGCTCAGATCACATGCATGGTGCCGTCATAGGAGAAAAGAAAGGGGACAAGGGCTCATCAGGATCATTTTCCAGGTTCACGGGTACTTGTATTAAGCTCATTGATGTTGTCAATCCTCATAATCCTTTGTCACACTGCGGTGTATATCATCTTTCTTCTCTTAATCATCCTCATGTGGTTATCAGATCCTCATCCGAGTGACTTGTAAGATCTTGATGGTATGATCATTGCATATATATGAGGACCTGATTCCGAGACAGACGTGTATTCTGACTGATTCTTGATTCTGACCAAAATGTTGCAGATCTGATTCTTGGGATTCAGTGCCATATGCTGTCAATTCACAGCGTACTACCTTGTACCAATGTCTTACTGAGGAATATTTGTTGGCTTGTGCTTGAAACTTTCATCGGACAACTTGCTGAAGAAGACTGGGTATCGTGCTTCAGAAGCTTACCCCCTCAAAGACTATGCTGGGGAAAGACTGAGTACCTTTTGCTGGAAGCTTTTGCGGTTGCTTACCGAAGAAGGCAGAGTACCTTGTACAGAAAATCATCCGTGTATCATACTGAGGAAGATAGATGAGTCTTGGCTTGGAAGCTTCTCGGGTATCTTGCGAGGGAAGATTGTGTTGCTTACACCAGAAGCTTCTTATTGTGATATGCGGACCGATTTCCACATATATAACCATCTGAATATTTTTGATGTTGATTTCTTGCATGAAACGGGGTTTTGCAGGACTATCCTCCTTTCTGAGTATATGCCATATTTTGCTTGCTTTCGGGTATATCATGCGTCAAAATCATCCTCAACGAAAAATTAAACTTGTATCTGAGCCATACCTTTGATAATCTTCTGTCAACCTTGCACACAATTTATCTTCTTGCTGATTTAATCATTTTGTTATGATGAGTACACGCTAATGCAAACTTGATACTGGCAGTTCATCTAGGATTTCTTTTGCATTCAGACGAGATATTCCATTGTGTTTAGCTGAGTTTCCAAATATATGCTTTTCTTGCTGACTCTTCGGGTCCGGTGTCGGCTGACAAGCAACTTTAATAGGGGAAAATTTTGTAACACCGAAGGCCCAAAGAAAGGAACAACAGAAACAACTAAAACAAAAGCACACAAGCAAACTACTAATATAATAAATCAAGCAATCATCACATATTACTGCTACTCACACAATATGCATGCCTACTTAAGCACACAAATTTCGCGGAATCTCCGGTACTACGATCTAGCATGCTGTGATGGTGTGCACGAGGACGAATAAATGTGTGGAAGAATTGGTGTGAACAGCGCTACACCAAGTGCTAGCTTAGCCAGGCAGCAACCTGAACTAGCTTGGAGGGGAGGACATACTCGGTAATCATGTAGTGGGACACGAAGGTCGCAACTACATTATTATCAAGCGGACAGAAAAAGATCCGTACTCGTCCAAGAAATAGGATTGCGGGGAAAAACTGAGGCTGCTGACATTGCCCTTTCTTGATAACTAAGATCATTAAGGGTTTCCAACACGACAAAAATAAAAGAACGATCCGGGATAGAAACATGTCCATCACTGAAACGATAGGCGGGACTGAAGGAAAGACATCGGTGCGATACCTGAGCAGCATTTTTGCAAACAGTGTCGGGATCACTTGGCATCACTCTGCTGGGACAGAAATGACACCAAACGCCGAAAGAAAAAGGAACTGGAGAAATACAAAGGTTGAGCTATAGTGGATCCAAACCGATGCCAACTACACTCACCAAATAAATCGTTATCACAACTACGGCTATATGCATGCTATGCAACAAACAAATGCAGCAACCAAATGCAATAAACAAGCCAGACTCTATACTACCGATTTCTAACATTCGCATGGTCTAGGGCGTCCTACAGCCAGACCTGCTCTGATACCAAGCTTGTGGCACCCCGTCTCAGATAAAACCGGAACGCCCCGTATTCCAGCCCAGAGATCAAGGAGAAATCTTCTGGAATACGACACTGCTTAGCATAGAACAAACCAACTTTCTATTATTACACAAATATGAATACAAGGTCTATGATATTACGATGAATAACATTGGTACGGCGACACTACACCATCCTCAGTTGCTCTATGCAAGCAACAGAACAACACGAAGCAGCGGAATAACTCTAGCAGCGGAACAACAACAACGGTGGTGAACTCCACGCCGCAGGGACTCTGGCTGGAACGCTTATCCTAGCTCGCACAAACGAAAACCACGAGAAGCAAGCAATCAAATCCGGCATGACCTGCAAACTGGCATGACACGCCAGGTCAGTACATTGAATGTACTTGCAAGCTCACAATAACCAGAAGCATTCAAGACAAACAATAGCATGGCAATTACAGGTTAAACAAGAATTATCATGAGATCATCAGAACAACATGGCATGACCAACATAAACATGATACAACTAAGAAAACATGAACATATTTATTCGACAATACTAACATGCAACATGATGACACCATATGCACTACTTATTCTGCTCGGTTACCTCGTAACCAACACATGCATCACTTACCAACCTCGGACATCACACGATCATCTCAGGATCAAATCAAGCTTGGCATAAACAATACCGTAGCGATCATTAAATAACCACAAGGAGCTTGATCTTTACCCATGACTCTCGTAGAACATCACGAATATACAACAACTCGGTATCCTCGGTACCACCTTGATCCTCACGATAATCACAACCCGACCAACACTGGGTCCCAAACCATGATCCTTACGGCGATCACAACTCGACCACTAAATGGCCCGTGATCCTTACGACGATCACAACCCGACCAACACTTGGCCAACTTACCTCACTATTATTAAGCACATTTTACTTATTACTGTTGACTCATGGGGTGACCTTCTCTCGACCTGGGCCTTTATCCGCGGGCGTGGCTATCGATAGATTAATATACACTCTGTAGAGGTTAGTACACTGTACCCACACTACGGAACCCATGGCCTTGCACTCCCATTCGGGTGGACCAACGGCGTTCTGACAAAACTGATCTACTGCCATGACACTCTCCCGACCACTTTGACTCACTCCTCACTGAGCTAAGTCATGGGTGGCCCCGTGCCTACCTCCAGACACAACGACCACCGTCGTGGCCCGTTCCACTCTGGGATAAGGATCCAAAAAGTAACTCAACAACGGGCACACAAGGTTATGCTCCGTCTACCTGATCAGGGTAGCACGCGTCCATAACCTTCCCTCGTTGGAGGCACCAGTGAGAGGCACAACAATAGACCCAGTTAGGACCGTCCCATATTGGTAAGCTTGGTTGCACTGGTCAGCATCGATTCAGCGGCACCATGACTTAGCCAACAGTTGTTCAAGTTCAATTTAATCCGGTTAACTTGAATGCAAATATGCTGAGCCATGATAAAATACATGAACATGATATCAACATCACCATGAGAGTATCAGATAACTTTCCACCATATCAACAATAAATCATATCCACTGAGCATCGCATACTGACTAGCATGACCATCTCCAACATTAACATGTACTACTAACCATCATACACATATGAAAGGTAATACTAGCAGGCATAACATGATCACAGAGTATAAGACAACATAGCACAAAAGTGAACATGCAAATCTAAACATCACCGGAACAACGATAACCAACTTTTCAACAAGCAAACATTTATTAAAGATTCAAGTTGAAAACCATGGCTACTACATGACTATCATGCAAATGGGTATTGTGGCTTTCTTGGGGATGAAGAAGGCACCGGGGAGAAGTGCGGTGAAGCCGCGAAAAGATTTGCCGGAAACAGTTCTCTCTCGGGGGGGTGTTTACATGCAAGGGCAAAAAGGTCATTTTCACAGTGTCAAACTATAGTGAAAATGAAACCAACAGAACAGGCTCGACGAGAGATGAAGAAATGGGCTTTGGAATCACCTCATTTGGGGTTGCGAGCAAAAAGTTATAGCCCGACGAAGTTCACGGACCAATCTGTAAAAATATCTCTACAAACAGGCCCCTGAGTTGAAAAACAGAAAACATATTTCACACAATACGCTTACAGAAATGGAAAACGCATTCTGAGCTGAACGGGAAAGAAAGTGCGCTTTCCAGATGGGAAGACGTATACCGAGAAATACGCCTCCACTTATCCAGCGTGGCAAGGCGGGGCCGGGGCTTAGATGCTTATAGGTAGGGCCTACCTTATCCATCTCTCTCTCTCTCTCTCTCTCTCTCTCTCTCTCTCTCTCTCGCCTGGCATCTTTCTTGCGCTCGACGAAGAACACAGGAGAGGTGGGGCGGGGCTCGACCTGCGTCTGGCTCTAGCGACTCCGATGGTCCCCGGCGCGGGCGAGGCTGCCGGCGGTACCAAGGGGAAGCGCCGCGCTTGCCTGAACCGGGTGGGGGCGCTGAGGAAGAGCGGGGTCGAGGTGGCTCGCAGCCACAGAGAGCACGGCGGCGGCGACTAAACTTGGGGGACGACGACAACAGAGGCTCCGGCGGCGGGTTGAGAGGGCAGGGAGGTTCGCCGGACTCCGGCGAAGCCTATGGTTGTGGCTGGGGGAAGAGTAGGGCTCCGGTGGCAGCTAATTTAAGAGGAGGCCGAGAGTGGACACGGCGGCCATGGACGATGCGTTGTGGCTCAGGAGCTCCTGGAGCTCGAGCGAGTGGACAGGGATGGCTAGTGGAGTGCTCGGAGAGGCTCGGGGAGGCTCAAATAGCCGCGAACGAGGTGGCCGTGCTGGCACCACCATGGACGCGTGGCCGGCGCCACGGAAGCGTGCCCGCGCGCATGGGCTCGAGGGCAAACGACGGGGGGAGAAGCAGGAGAGAGCTCACGAGGAGAAGGAGGCCAAAGAAGGTGCAGAGGAAGAGGCCGAGTGCCATTAAAGCTCGATCGGCCACAGATCTCTCGTGGGCGTGCGACAGCATGCGTCGGTGAGCTAGCTTACGGAGGGGGAGAGGGGTCCAGGAGAACGGCAACGACGCGGGGAACACGCTGGACATGATCACGGGCTCTAAGACGACGAGAGGAGGAGGGGGTCCAGCACAAGCAGTGCTCTAGACGCGGCCACAACACACAGAGCGCGCCAACAGGCATGCCAAAACAGTGGTCACCACCAGTGCTGGCATGTGGTGGAGGCAAACAGCTGGAAAACGTTGTCTAGTGGTAAGTCCTTCGAATGTAGGTTTGAACTGAGGTGGTAACTAGGTGAAAGAGTCTTTGGTAAAAAAAGAAATAACCCTCTGAAATTTACTACAGTAAACTTGATCAACACAATGTGATCAACAGGGATATGCTAAGGTCCAAATAAGTTGTCTCGGGTGTTTAGGATAGGAAGGACTACAGTCCTGGGGAGTTTGAGGGTAAAAGGATCAAGATTTACTGCAGTTGCTTCACAACTACATACTTGGTCCAGAAATGAAGATCAGCAAGATGCACTCACATGGAGTGTCCACTTGAGCTCAAATTGGTCAAGGCTTAGTCATTTGGTCATATCAATATGATGTAAAAAGCTCATGCCAAATGGACAAACCAAAATAGCACTTGCTTCACAAACATCTCCTCTGGACGGAAACTTGAAATAATTATGTTGGTGAAATGGATCAATGAAATGATGCCAAATTTGGTGGGGAGATGTTTTATGAGTATAAGAATGATCTGGTAATTTATCAGAATTTTTGAAGCAATATAAAATATACTTGCTTCACAACCTGAAAATATTGCTAGAATCAAAGATTTGCTCCTGTGCTCACATAGATGATTGGCTGGGGCTGCAAATGGGTGGAAGGGGTTAATATGAGCACATTAAGAAGTGTGCAAAAGTTCAACTCATTTGGATACTCCTAGCTAGTACTTCCTTCACAAAGCCTTTTGTCAGACAGAAACTTTGAAAATTCACTGAGGAAGATTGGCTGGGCAAATAAATTTGAAATTGTGCATGAGGCAATTCTTTGGACATATAGACATGCCCAAAAAGTTTGGGAGTCAATAGGAGTAATATAAATGACACTTCCTTCACAAAGTGCCATTCAGGGCAGAATAGGAAAAGGAATATTGGGGAATTATTTTTGAACATGGCAATAAATGTTTTTGCCATATTTGATCAAGATATGGCCCAAACAATTTTATGAGAATTATTTGGGAATTTTTAGAGTGAGGGAAATATAGGTTGCTTCACAACCTAGGGCAATTTGAGTTATTCCTTTAATAGAAAAGGAATATTCCCAATAAAAGAATATTGGGATTTAGGCTAGGAGGGAAATGATAGGGTCTAGGGAAAGATTTGGGAATGACAAGCCACTCTGGAAGCAAAGAAGAGGTCATCTTCTTCAGTTTCCAGACCACAAAGCCACGGAAAAAGAAAACTCACGCAAAAACCTCGGAAAAACAAAAGAAAAAGAAAGGGCCAAAAATCAGGCTGTCACATGTTGCATGCTAGTATAGTCGGATTAATATGTTTATGTTGAGTTAGCTGTATCATGTTTATGTTGGTCATGCCATGTTATTCTGATGATATCATGATAATTCCTGTTAACCTGTAATTGCCATGCTGTGGTCTACCTTGAATCCTTCTGGTTTATTGTGAGCTTGCAAGTACATTCAATGTACTGACCTGGCGTGTCATGCCGGATTTGATTGCTTGCTTGTCGTGGTTTCCGTTCGTGCGAGCTAGGATAAGTGTTCCATCCAGAGTCCCTGCGGAGTGGAGTTCACCACCGTCGTCGTTGTTCCGCTGCTAGAGTTATTCCGTTGCTTCGAGTTGTTTCTGCTGCTTGCATAGAGCAACTGAGGATGGCGTAGTGTCGTTGTACCGATGTTATTCATTGTAATATCGGAGACCCTGTATTCATATTCGTGTAATAATAGAAAGTTGGTTTGTTCTATGCTAAGCAGTGTCGTATTCCAGAAGACTTCTCCTCGATCTCTGGGCTGGAATACGGGGCGTTCCGGTTTCTCTGAGCCGGGGTGCCACAGAATGGGAAGCTACCATTAAAGTCAAGATTAAAAATTATGAGTGTTTTGCTTTATGTGATTTGGGTGCTAGTGTTTCTGAAATTTTGAAATCTTTATGTTATGTGCTTGGTCTTACAGATATTGAAGAATGTTCTCTTAATTTGCACTTGGCGGATTCTACTATTAGAAAGCATGTGGGAAGAATTAATGATGTTATTATTCTTACAACTAGAAATTATGTGCCCATAGATTTTACTGTTCTTGGAATTGATTGCAATCCGTCTTATCCAGTTATACTTGGTAGACCATTTTTGCGTAATATTGGTACCGTGATTGATATGAAAGAAGGCAATATTAAGTTTCAATTTCCACTAAGAAAGGGTATGGAACACTTACCTTGAACAAGAATTAAGCCACCATATGAATCAATCATGAGGGCATCCTATGGATCTAAAACTAAATATGACAATATTTGAACCTATGCATTATGCCTAGCTAGGGATGTCGGGGAAACGATACTTATGGGATCACGAGGATCCCTTCTACGATTGGCGGGGAGAAAGCTGTGCAAAGAGCAGGTCTAGTGATCAGCACGAGGGATTTTTACCCAGGTTTGGGCCGCTCGGGAGCGTAAAACACTAGTCCTGCTTGAGTGTATATTTTTTGTTCTTGAGTTCTTAGACTAGCTGCTATGCATGCCCAGTCCAAAAATTATTAATCCTTCCTCAGTACACCTCGGGCCTCCTTTTATATGTCAAAGGGGTCGCCGTAGTGGCACACAGGAGGTGTAAAGTATCTATAGTGTACAAGTTTATTGCTGACATCGTAGGACAAACACATTAAATGTGCTGCCTACATGTCCTTCAACTTTATCGGGGACGGCAACAGAACCCATCCCATCCGTTACCGCCTCATCCTGCCTTGACACGTGTCCAGGCTGACGAGGCACGCATCGCCAAGCTGGATGGCTAGCTGCTGTGCTAGCGTGGTGGCAGGGCCTTCATGAAGATTTTCATGCCACCACATAGGCACTTGCTTAGTTGGCCTAGAATCTGTATGCCACCTCGTAGGCGTCTGCCTAGTTGGCAAGCTGGTCGTCGTGCTGGGACGGCAGTGAGGTGGTGAAACCTTGTCAGGCGCGAGCCTGGCTGTGGCCCCACAATTGTCCCCGGCAAGGGTCTTGCCGGGGCCTCGCAGTTGTCCTCGGCAAGGGTCTTGCCGGGGGTCTTCGTCTTCTAGTCTTCACATAGACCCGCAAGCCACCAGCCCTTACAAAGACTTGCATGCTACTGTGCGCGCGCTCTCGAGTCTTGGCTTTAACATTGTCAACGGTGTCAGAGCTCTCAGCCTCCATGGCGGTGGACTTTCTGGTGCTTTGCAGGTCGCCCCGACAAGGCTCTTGCCAGGGCTACATATGCTGTCCCGGAAAGGATGTTGCCGAGGGAGGTCTAGTCTTTCTTCTGCTCTTTGTTCACTGGTGAGGGAGTTCTGGATTAGGGGGTCCTCGGACGGCCGGACTATATGCTTATGCCGGACTGTTGGACTATGAAGATACAACATTGAAGACTTCGTCCCGTGTCCGAGTGGGACTCTCCATTGCATGGAAGGCAAGCTTGGCAATTCGGATATGTAGATTCCATTCTCTGTAACCGACTCTGTGTAACCCTAGCCCCCTCCGGGGTCTATATAAACCGGAGGGTTTAGTCCGTAGGACAACAACAATCAGAATCATAGGCTAGCTTCTAGGGTATAGCCTCTACAATCTCGTGGTAGATCAAATCTTGTAATACTCATATCATCAAGATCAATCAAGCAGGAAGTAGGGTATTACCTCCAGAGAGAGGGCCTGAACCTGGGTAAACATTGTGTCCCCCGCCTCCTGTTACCATTAGCCTTAGACGCACAGTTTAGGACCCCCTACCCGAGATCCGTCGGCTTTGACACCGACATTGGTGCTTTCATTGAGAGTTCCACTGTGCCGTCACCATAAGGCTTGATGGCCCCTTCGATCATCTACAATGATGCGGTCCAGGATGAGGTTTTCCTCCCCGGACAAATCTTCATATTCCGCGGCTTCGCACTGTGGGCCAACTCGCTTGGCCATCTGGAGCAGATCGATAGCTACGCCCCTGGCCATCTGGTCCGGTTTGGATGCCTGAATTACACTGCCGACATCTGTGGAGACTTTATCTTTGACGGATTCGAGCCCATTACAGGTGCACCCTACAGGTGCGATGAGCATGACTTAGATCTGCCATCGGACGGTGTTCAGGAGATCACGCCTGCAGCTGCCCCGGCTTTAAACCAGAGCAGATCATGCCATCTGAGGGCGGGTGGATGGACCCCGCCATGCAGGCCGCACACTCAGCGGCGATAGAGCCGAACATAGATCTCACTTCCAAGGAGGTTTGTGTCATCGGACCCCCGGAATCGTCTCCGGCCATAGGCTCCGAACCGCGTGCATCCGTGCCCGTCGGACCTAATTGGGCACCGATCATGGAGTTTAGCTCCGCGGATATCTTTCAGGACTCGCCCTTGGGCGACGTGCTAAACTCATTAAAATCTCTCTCCTTGTCAAGAAACTCTTGGCCAAACAATGTCCGGCTTGAGTGGGAAGCGGACAATGAAGGAATTCATTACCCACCCACCACCCATTTAATAGCTACTGTCGACGACTTAACCGACATGCTCGATTTCGACTCCGAAGACATCGACGGTATGGACGACGATGCCGGAGAAGAACAGGAACCACCACCCACAGGGCGCTGGACAGCCACCTCATCATATGACATATATATGGTGGACACACCCAAAGAAAACAATGACGAGGATCAAAAGGATGCAACGAAGGATAATCCTCTTGAGAAGCAACCAAAGCACCGATGTCAGCGGCGCCGCTCTAAACCCCCCATAGCAAAAACAGCGATACCGCCACCAGAGACAATAGCACTCCGGACGATGCCGAAGACGAAAACAATCCCACCCAGCCAAGTTTCGAACAGTCCGGACAGGAGGACGGGCAAGCAAGCCTTGACGAATAGGCAATGGATGAAGACTCGGAGGATGACAATTACATGCCCCTCTCCGAAGACGAGGTGAGCCTCGGTGACAAAGAATTTCTCATGCCTGAGGATCCCGTCGAGCAGGAGCGCTTCAAGCGCCGGCTTGTAGCCACTACAAAGAGCCTGAAGAAAAAACAGCATCAGCTTCTAGCTGATCAAGATCTGCTCACTGACAGATGGACTAAGGTCCTGGCTGTCGAGGAATACGGACTCGAGCGCCCAACCAAGAGTTACCCGAGGCGCAGGTTGTTACCTCAATTCGAGGATGAGGCACTAGAGCCTACACTACCAGCGCAGACTACGGCTGACCGACCACCTTGCAGCCGAGACAAAGAGGCATATCAGCCCGAACACCAGCTCATACCCCTTCACCGAGCAAATAAAAACACGAAGGCCCGGGGCTACATGCAGGACCTGCGAAACGAATTGGAAAACAAAGCAGGATAGTCAAGATCAATCTACGGATCACGGGGGCGCGCCCCAACGTGTGATGATGACTGCCACGCTGGATATACTAAATACAAATCCGGCCGGGCCAAATACTGCAGACTAGACTCATCTGAACTACGTCGCGATGTAGCCCGGCATAGAGGCGCCGCACACCCCCTATGCTTCACTGACAAAGTGATGGAGCATGAATTCCCATAAGGGTTTAAACCCATGAACATCAAACCATATGATGGGACAACAGACCCCGGGGTATGAATCAAAGATTTCCTTATCCACATTCACATGGCCCGCAGCGATGATCTACATGCCATCAAGTACCTCCCACTAAAACTCAAGGGACCAGCTCGGCATTGGCTAAATTGTCTGGCAGCAAACTCCATTGGCAGTTGGGAGAACCTGGAAGACGCATTCCTTGACAACTTCCAGGGCACTTATGTGCGATCACCGGACGCTGATGACTTAAGTCACATAACCCAACAGCCCGGAGAGTCAGCCAGGAAATTCTGGACTCGATTCTTAACTAAAAATAACCAAATCATCGACTGTCCGGATGCCGAAGCCCTAGCGGCCTTTAAGCATAACATCCATGACGAGTGGCTTGCCTGACACATTGGCCAAGAGAAGCCGAAATCCATGGCAGCCCTTACGATGCTCATGACCCACTTTTGTGCGGGCGAGGACATCTGGTTGGCTCGTAGCAACAGCACATCAAGAAATCCTGGCACTTCATATGCCAGAGATAGCAACGGCAAGCCTCGGCGCAACACAAGTGTCGTAATAACGGCGACAATGCCGAAGACACGGCCGTCAATGCTGGATTCAGTGGCCCTAAGTCCGGTCAACGAAAGAAGCCGTCTAAAGAAACAATCCGGGCCCGTCTAGTCTTGACCGCATACTCGATCGCTCATGTCAAATCCACGGCACCCCCGATAAATCACCCAACCACACCAACAGAGAATGTTGGGTATTTAAATAGGCCGGCAAGCTAAATGACGAAAACAAGGAAAAGGGGTCGCATAGTGATGACGACGAAGAACCCCGGCTACCAAACACAGGGGGATAGAAGAAATTTCCTCCCCAAGTAAAAACCATAAATATGATATACGCCACCCATATTCCCAAGCGGGAGCGGAAGCGCGCACTAAGGGACGTCTACGCGATGGAGCCAGTTACCCCAAAGTTCAACCCATGGTCTTCCTGTCCGATCACCTTTGATCGCAGGGACCATCCGACCAGTATCCGTCATGGCGGCTCCGCCGCACTGGTCCTTGACCCTATCATTGATGGATTCCACCTCACACGAGTCCTCATGGACGGTGGCAACAACCTGAACCTGCTCTATCAGGATACAGTGTGTAAAATGGCTATCAATCCTTCAAGGATCAAACCGACTAAAACCACCTTCAAAGGTGTCATACTAGGTGTATAGGCATGTTGTACATGCTCAGTCACACTGGAAGTGGTCTTCGGATCCCCAGACAACTTCCGAAGCGAGTAGTTAATCTTCGATATCGTCCCCTTACGCAGTGGTTATCATGCACTGCTAGGACGAACCGCATTCGCTTGATTCAATGCGGTGCCACATTATGCCTACCTCAAGCTCATGATGCCCGGACCCCACGGTGTTATAACAGTCAATGGAAATACAGAGCGCTCCCTCCGCACGAAGGAGCACACTGTGGCCCTTGCAACAGAAGTACAGAGCAGCCTCCTCAGATAGACCCTCAACTCGGGAATCACTACAAAAAAAATACACTTCCGTGATGATACATGTTTTTCACAGTAGGTCGCGTTTTTTGTCATGCATGTACATCCATGACGATTTTATGACATAATCAAGATAGTCATACATGTGCTGTCGTAGAAGTGTTCCATGACATTACCAAAATTATCATCACAGAAGTGTCCACTTCCATGACGATAAATCGCGCGTCACAGAAGTGCTTTCGTCAAGGGTGACCGACACGTGGCATCCACCGTAACGGAACACCGTTAAGCTATCGGGTCGGGTTTTGGATCCGATAACCCGTTAACAGCCCCGACCAATGGGAAATTTCCACGTGTAAAATTCTTATTGGCCGGACGAAACACGTGTCAGCTCGTTAGTGGGTCAGATAGGCGCCTATGATATGTCCACACGTGCCACGGCCCACCACTGGCCCATTTAGCTTACAAAGCCGGCCCGTTTGACTTGGTTAAAAGTTAATGGGCTGGCCCATTAAAAGCCTGTTAACGGTCTCTTCGCAAATAGCCCATTTGACGACTGGTTAACTCACGGCCCGTTAGGCACTAAAGGAAATCGGCCCAACAATGTCATGTGGGCCGTCGAATATAACACCAGCCCATTTCACTTTCGGCCCATGTATGGCCCACGACATCTTTCGACCCATATGAGGCCTTCGTATCTTTCGGCCCTTTACAGGCCCATGGTGACTCTAGCCCATAATGAGCAGTAACTTTCTGTGTACCCGTTAATGGCCCGTGATTTACATGGGCCGTTTCCAGCCCGTGTTAGCTTTCGGCCTATTGACGGCCCATACGTTCTTGGGCTCCTTTTCGGCCCTCGATTACTTCCGGCCCGTTACTGGCCTGTTCCCCTAATGGGCAAAATTCGGCCCATGGGAAGAGTCGGCCCGTTACTGGCATGTTCCCAAAATGGGCCAAATTCGGCCCATGGCAAGAGTCGGCCCGTTACTGGCCTGTTACCCTAATGGGACAAATTCGGCCCATGGCAAGAGTCGGCCCATTTCTGGCCAGCCCGTCCTATATTCTGGTCCATTAACGACCCGTTATGCCTGTGACAGAATTACGCTTTTGCAGTCCTATGGCCTGTTAAGGCCTGTTACCGTGCGGGGCCGATACCAACTACACCCGATCACGGCCCATGTAGACCCATTTATCTGATGGCCCGAGGCCCACCAATTATAGGCCCATTTATCGATGGCCCGAGGCCCACCGATTACAGGCCCATTTATCGATGGCCCGTAGGAGACCCATGGATCCTACGGCCCGTATATGGCCTTTGGTAGTTGCGGCCACTAGCAAACCAGGAAAAAGAAGACTAGGAAATAAATAAGGCCGAAACTAACGCTAGGCTATTAAGGCGATTGCACAGATTACATCCACTCGGCATCAAAGATCGCCACTAGTGCAAATATAGGGAACACCCTACACTATACAAAAATGGCTTGCTGTTTTCTTCAGCCGGTTGCTGCACGTTAAGAATAAATTTTGTATCGCACCAAAACAAATTACAACTATATAACAAAAGGAAGGTTGGCATAAAACTTAATAGTCTAGCAGATAAATGCACCACCAGAAGTTCAGAAGCTCGGTTCATTTGACCTGACTGTTATGTTTTCATGCTGTATTGTCCGATGGAGCACCATAACCCTCGCCTTCATTTCCCCTAGGCTCCTGAACAACATAGCAAATGTTTGATAGTCTGGTTTCAAAACCATGCATATCTTGACGACATTGAGCAATGTTTCTCCTTGTTTCACAAAGGGCCTCTGTTAGGGAATTGACTTGTGTCTGGAGCGCAGATACAACATTGCTTTGAGCTTGCATATCTTGATCGTGAGGCAGTTTGGACGATATTGCCTTAACAACCAACCCAGTATTACGCAGGAACGTGCTTTTGGCACTGTTAGTGGACAGGTACTGACCCACTGCAGCAAGAGCTGACATTGCGGTTAAAGTTGCCTCGCCACCTTCAGAAGGTGGCGGTTCCACCATTTTTTCCATAGCTCGCTGAAAAGTTGAGGTTTTACATTAGTAGTACCAAAACAGAAGATATTAAGGAGGCAGCAAAACCAAACAAAATAGCTTTGGTCTATATACAGAACTTATTCTGGTGAACCCATGTAAAATATTAGTCGTATTTTCTTGCAAAGTACATAATAAAACCAGGTTCCAAACATATGACCATGTACCATCGCTAATGTATTTTCTTCACATTGTATTGAGGGCTAAGGATAAAGAGACGAAGTTTATAATACGGTAAGCATAGTATGACACCATTCATATCACAAAACAACTGAGAACAGACAAACAGGCAATTGTAACGTTGTGTGGGCAAGTCCAGCATGGAACTAGATTACGGGTCAAGATCAAAGGAACATCAGTCCTCTCTTTTAAACCTTGTAAGGTGCAATGATACGCTAACACAATTGTGTATAAAATTGAAAAGAGTAATAGACATTGGCTGCAAACCATGCAGTTCAAGGCACAAGTCAGAGTAAGTAGTAGTTAAAAGGCATGAGGATTAAGGACTTACAACAACGGCTTTGACTGGTGTAGTCATGCCCTTCTTCTTGCTGGTGTGACAGTCCTTGAAGATTTCCACATCATTTGGTCCAGGTACTTCTTGGTCCTTGCGGGCTTTCCTCTACATTTTGACAAGTCAATATAGATCTGATAATATGGTACAATGAAAAGAGTGAAACAACAGCTAATTACAAGAGCCTCACAGTGTGCAACATAGCTACGAGATCCTGTCGTCTGTTGGAATTTCACTTTCATACGGTTGGCCTTGTTCTTTGAACAGTTCACCTACAAGAATATAGATTTGTGTGGCACATGCATAAATAGGACTTCAACATGTGATCTGATCACATATATATAATGTACTTGATACTTCGGATCAGACCAGTGTTTAACAAGGCCCCTCCAGTCTTCATCCGATATATTTTCCACTGGAGATGTTTGGCAAAGTTCGTTGTTAGCCTTGCCTTCAAAGTGAGTTTTCCTCAAGTTATACCAATACTATCGCAGAGCAGACTTGAAAACATGGGTGCAAGCTTGTCTGGTTGCATCATCTTGGCTATCCAACTTGAACCTCATCTGTTGAAAATTATGGGACTCTCATTATCAGCAACCTAGAAAGTATGGGACAGAGCAAGACGATATTACTAGTTTCCATACATAACCATACTTACAGATAAATGGTCGAGGAAGGTGTTGAACTGGGTTTCATCTTTGTCATTCCTGTACTGAATCCATGTTGGGAGGATACGTACATGACACCTAACAGCAACCGCTGCCTCTGATACTAACTTGGCTGACTCTGTAGCATCACGTGGCCTTTTTAAACCTGCCTCAAAACTGATCTCCATTCTTCTTCCTCTATATTTAGTTAACCTATCGAGCATTATCCCTGATGTTTGTTTCCTCTTGCGCCTAGGTGCTAGTCCAACAACGAACATAGGAAGTGTTAGTGTATATCAAACTGTGAGACTACATATAAAGAAGCATGCAACTGTAACTTGACTCGAGCAACTACCTTCTTGCTATTGAAGCTCACAAGGTTCATCTGATATTGCCAACTCGTCTTGTGTCAAGAGTGCTTGGGAAGTAGTGTTAGGTGGCAATGGAGCTTGGGAACGTGCTGCTAGCTCACTTGATGCACGAGTAAGTCGTGCAGCTGGTAGTACTGTGGTAGGTGTTGCAAGAACTAGGGCTGTCTCTGCTTGTTTGGTGGCAGCTATTTGTTTCTGTTTGGCTTTTTTTTGCATCTCGTGTAGCATGGGATGTCGTGTTTGTAGAATTTTCCGCTGGACTTTCACCTTCTATTGCACCATCAGTACCAGTAGAATCTGCAGGATTCATCCGCTTCTCCTTCCCTGCCATTCCGTGTTTCTTCCTCTTTCTCTGTGCCATGTTAAGTCAAGCCGACAAGAAAAACGAATAACAATTTAGTTCTTCAGAACAAATTGACGCGTGATGCAGATGAACTGAACTTTGATGTTAGACAACCACATGATAGGAGGATGTAATATGTATGAAAAACAGGACGGAAGAGATAACCAGAACTATGATGTGTAAACTAAGAAGAAGGCATTTCACCAAATTAGAAGCAATGCAATGGAAGGTAGACACCATATGAAAGATGCTACAAATATCGCTCTGCCAAGTTAACAGTGTCTCATCATAAATGGCGTTTAAACAAATGTGAAGCAGTACAAGAAATAAATCATATGCAAGATGCAAACAACATCACACTACCATGTTAGAGGTCTCTCGTCATTAGTGCCATTGCATATTCACAGCATTGCATATTCACAGCTTATGATGTGTCAACTAAGGAGAAGGCATTTCAACAAATTAGAAGCAATGAAAGCTAGACACCATATGAAAGATGCAACGAATATCACTCTACCAAGTTAAAACTATCTCGTCATAAGTGCCATTTGAACAAATTAGTAGTACAAGCTAGAAAAGAATTTGAGATGTAATCTATATCACACTCCAAAGTCAAACGTGTCTTATGATAACTGAGTGTTGCAGGTTACACAACAGTAGTAATTTGATGTAAGAACATGGTGTGATAGACAGATATTGTATGTTCTAGAAACAGGAACACGTGTCTTATTCAAGTATAATGTGTAAAGTAAGCAGATGAAATTCAACAAAATTAGAAGCAATACAAGCTAGACATCACACATAACATGCAACCACATATAACAGTGCCAAGTTAGAAGGAGCACCAGTGATGCTGCACTAGGGGACACGTGCTCATCATAAACACAGCTTTGTTGAGTGTCTATGCGTGTGTTGTCTTGGAAATCATCTTGGGGGTGTGGAGGAGTAGAAACTGTAGAGGCCCTCCGTTCGGAAGGAGCACCTTTATCCGCTGCCTTGCTAACTTCCTTCCGCTTTATTGATTTTGAATTGTCAAGTAAAACCGACAAGAAAAAGCAATAAAATTCTCTCTTCAGAACACATTCATGCATGATACTGACAATCACTACTTTGATGTAAGGCAAACACATGATACCAGGATCGAATATGTATGAAAAACAGGACGGCATGGCATGTTCACAACTGTTTGTGTAAACCTAGCAGAAACCATTCCAGCAAATAAGAAGCAATGCAAGCTAGACACCACATGAAAGATGCAACCAATATGACTCTGCCAAGTTAAAAGTGGCCCATCATAAATGGAATTTCAACAAATTAGAAGCAGCGCATGCTATAAATCATATGAAAGATGCAACTAATATCGCACTGCATATACTAAAGGTGTCTCATCATATTGATTGATGCGGGATACAAAAAAACAATAGTTTTATGTAAGGACATGCTTAATAGACAGATGTACTACGTACTAAATACAGGAAGGCATGTCACATTAACAGGTATAATGTCACATTTACAGGAGTATAAGCTAAGCAGACTAGCACATGCAGTTTAACCAGATTGGAAGAATTACAATCTAGGCACCATATGCAACATGCAACCACATATCATGCCGCCAAGTTAGAGCAAGCACCTGCGATGCTAGTGTAGGGGAAATGTTGTAATCAACTACAGAGCTATGTTCACTATCTTCATCTAGCATTTCTGTTTCTTGAGAATCATGTCGGGAGGCCGACGCTGCATTCTTTAAATGAGGAGTAGTCCCCTTGCCTGCCTGCCTCGTCATAAGTGATTGATGAGGGATACACAAGAACATTAGTTTGATGTAAGAACATGGTTAATACACAGATGTACTAGTATGTACCAAAAACAGAAAGGCGTGTCATATTCAAAAGTATAATGTGTAAGCTAAGCAGATGCAATTTAACCAAATTGGAAGCAATACAGGCTAGACATCCGGCTGGAGTGGTGAACATGATCATCTAGGACCTGAGAGCCTGGTGGGAGGCGGGATGCTTCGCCACCATCGCGGCTTTTTAGTTGGCTTCCAGGTGATGCCTGTCTTTGCTGGGCTTGTCACTGGCTCGGCCAGTGCCCTGACTAGCTATTTGTCTTCTGGTGCTCACAGGATGGTGGTTCATGTAAAAAATATCTTTCCTTATCTTAATAAAGACCGACTCCGGCCTTTCGAATACAAGCTAGACACCAACATGCAACCACATATGACACCGCGAAGTTAAAGCAAGCACCTGGGATGGTGGTTCATTGCGAGCGAGGTCATCAACTACAGAGCTACGTTTACCGTCTCCATCTACTAACACTGCACCCTTTATAGCGTTGTAACGTGTCTTGCCTACCCGTATACAAAGCTGGAGCGACTTCTCTCTTTTCTTTTCTGCTTCTCTCAAGGCAGAGTCTGAAATACCCTTGCATAAAAACACAATAGTGAGAGTATGGGTGAAGTGTGTGCAGAACTAGTGCACTGTAAAAGTAGCAGATAGCAGGTGGCTGAAAAATAAATGACAGGAGACATATGATAGCTCTACAACATTGCATGGCAAACAAAATTAGATTCTACTCCGTATGATTTTTTAATATATGAGCACAGGAAATGCAGGTACTCCTCCAGCACACCACCACATGTGGTCATATCTAAGATAAAAGTCGACTGAAAATAAATAGGTCAGTCGATTTTATTAATGAATCGTCCGATCTATAAGGAACGGGCAGATGGCCTTCGTCTACCTCCCGCCAGTCACTGTTGACGATCTTTCTCGAACCGCCAGCAACCACCGGCCCAGACCCGTGCCTCCGCCGCCCCGCCCTACCATCGACCTCACACCACCGCCGTGCTTGGCAGCGCCCCCAGTCCATCCCTTTAATCCCGGCCGACCTCCAAATCGGGCGCCAGTAGCTCTAGGCCACACACGCCCCTAAGATAAACACCAAGGCGCTGCTTCCCCGACGTAATAGTCGTACTAGCGCCTGTTACGGCGGGGAATGCTTTCATTAGTTGGGAATCAACTGGCCAGAAATTGAAATTCAGGGGGGCGACGGACCTCTAGCTAAGGAGAAATAGTATATGAGGAGAAACCTTGTGCATCACGAGTTACTAGGAACATCTAGTATCTAGAAGAAGCGGTCAACTAGTGTCTTCTGTGGGATGAATACCATACAAGCAGAGACATAAGATTTGCACGAATAAGGGAAGATGAGTACCTTCTTCGGTTGCCAGTGTGGTCACCTCCACATGTCGCACCGATCTTCTTATTTTTACCGGGGAAATCGATGTTCTAGAGGGTGCAGGCTTGGACGAACCCATGGCCAAATTGTTGACTGTGTTGCCGTGGCCGTATGTCAGCGGAGGGGAATCAGATCCGAGGCGGCGAAGGACGGTGTAGCAGGAACAACTCCGGTGCGGTGGAGGGTGGCGAAGTTGGAGCGGCAGCGGTGAGGTGCAGGACGGCGTGGTTGAACTGGCTCGGATAAGGACGGCTCGGCCTCGGCTTCAACTATTAGCCGTGGAGGGCGTTGCGGTTGAGGTTGCGGTGGATGACGACGTTGGGGTATCAGCTCCGGCGTGATGAAGGAGGGCGGCGGTTGATGGGTGGGATGGGGTGGCGGACGGAGGACGCCGAGGTTTTGCGGTTGGGGGAGAGGTAGTTTTGGTGCCCACGGAGTACGAATGGGGAATCGGACGGGTGGGGGGAACCATGTTTCAGTCTGGGACGCGTTTGTTTTTGGCTTTTTGGAACAGAAGATGGGACACGCTTGTTTGAAATTTGGGGAAAGTACAAACTTTGCCCCCCTCTTAAATTTCGGACCTACTGCAGGTCGGGGGTAGGATGGTAATCCCAGGTGTCCCAAATAGTGGGCGGGAGCGATTTCGACCGCGCGCATGTGTGCTTAGGCGGCCATTGTGTATGAATGTTTTTCGGAGGCGGTTGCGTGGCGTCTAGATGAAGCTACAAACCTACCCCGATTTAGACCTTTGGACGTCGGGCCGGTAGGTTTCACGGGTCGGAGTTATTAGAAAAGTAATTTCCTTGTACTACCAAACATTGGTCTCACGCGGTTTCGGGCGAGTAGAGGCTCTTTTGGCACTTCGTTCGAAATTTTGAAACACAAGCATTCACGTTAAGAGTACTCTTGAACTATGATGATTGACCTAAATAGACAACGTTATATTTGACCTTGTATATTTGAAAACCTCATTAAATTATCCGCTTCTTTTTGAAATTTTGACACTTGAAAATCCTATAACTACGATTATTTTGGAATGGAGGAGCTAAATTTGAATCTATTTTGTACACGACTACATATACTATTATGTACAAAATCAGAGCAAAGATTGGTGCCCCCATAATTTAGGTATGGTTTACAAATGCCATCATATAAAATTCAAATAATTGAATGGACTTCATGTTGAATTCGATTTTTTTAAACCACCTTAAGTTGAATTCAAATGTATGCTAGTTCATAGGTAGCTATTTATAAATGTCCATTGTGTAACTTTTGTATGTATAATGTGCTTTACACACACAACATGAACTGTACTCACGTTTATATTCGATTGCTAAAGCGATGCATTGTCTGGAGTTCAAAATACTAACTATGTGGATCAATTGTGTCGAATAATAACATAGACATGCTCAAATTCGATAGAATCTAGATGTCTAATGGATCAATGACCGCTCCTTATGTGAATTGCAAATATCATGATCCCATCCTAATATTTGGATACAATTTATATCTTTAATCAATGTGTAGAGCAGTCTTTTACGTGTAGTTTCACTCTCCAACTGCGGTCTCTCACACATGCTCACACAATCTCTCCCGAGGTGTCTTTCTCGCACACATGCTCTAGATATAACCCTCCCTCCCTCTCGTAACCATTTACAACTGTTTTCACTAACCTTTATCACAAGCACTCTTCCTCTCGCAAACATACACACGCACAATATCATCGACCCTTTCTATATACATGGACCTGCCTACGTGTCTCATGTATGCACATTATCTTTACGCCTGTCTCTCATGCATTATCTCACACCTCTCTTCCTAATCAACAAGTATGATTCTAGCAGAGCATTCTGTAGGATGCCCCTTAAAGTTAGGTTGGATGAATAGTAATATCAGAGATAAAGGGGTTACCTTAGTCCGAGAACCTAGGGTTACAAATCCTAGCCGGCTTTGTCAGTGGACACAGAGTCCTTCACAATTCCGCCATCTTTATCTTGTACGACTAGTCATCCATGGGTCTTCCTAAATGTGTCATGGGCCGACCAATGTGGCGCAGGACAGAACCGAATGAAGGGCCTCACCTCGACCCACCGGACCTCATGCGGTGACACACCCTCTGTCCCCATGTCTCATTATCTTATCACACCCACACACACCAACACAAACACCACACACACAAAAAAATTCTCTTGGTGCCTCTATTCCCTCCCCCCTTGCATATACACACTCAAGGGAATGGAATCTCTTGTCGTGACGTCATATTTATCTCTCTCTCTAGACCACTCTCATTTCTCGTGCTATCTCTCCCACGCCCCCCCGTCGGCCCCTCTATCCATGCCTCTCTCGAATACGTAATACACACACATACCTCTCTAGGCTCCGCCAAATGCATCAACTACACATTCACACATGTTACATCACGTACCCCATTGATCTAAAAAGCCCTCTCTTCACGTTTATTTCACATACAACATTCCTTTTGAATAAAGTGTGGCCAAAAAATTATTTTAGAGTTTCCACATGTATACAACATTACAAAGTTATATGGAGGAGTACGAACGCTAATTTGCATTGCATGGTGCCCACAATGATATTCATTCTGCACTGTGAATTTGTTTATTTTTATACTATATACAAAGTTAGTCATAATAAAGAGAAATGAAGAGCATCTCTCTCTCCATCGCATACCCCCCTGTACACCCCTTTCACGTATGCACACAAAACTATCTCCAGGTCCTCTAAAAGTAAGCCCCCAGAAAATTCACGCGTGTTTCATCTTTCTCTCGCGATATATGCAATGACGATCATTATATTTGAAGCGAAAGCACGATACATACATTTGACTTCATAATCCACTCATTACGGTCACCGTTTACGTTTAGTGGTTATTATACAGTCATGGGCTCACCGTACAACTTTGTATTTGCTCATGACATGACTAGTTGACCAGTTAAACGCTCCACATGGCACCTCTAGTGTTGCATCACATTATCTCACTACCATCGTGCCCACTTGTCGACTTGTATCTACTCTACATCTACACTCTTATAAAATACATAAAATACACTCTTATAAAAAACAGAGTTGGTGATGATGGTGTGCGTGCCATCCTGCAATATAGGTCGTCAGATTTATATCTGACGGATAGGAAAGAAATTATGGTAATTTTGCAAAAAGGTACCCACACACCTCTCCACATTTGCAAATAAGGCCTTCCCTCGTTCATCCTTTTCTCTCACAAGATAAACAAGTCATACAAATGCATCTTGATGTTACATGCAATGCACAGGCATCTTGCTAGTAAGAATGAAAACAAACGACAAAAAAATATTTTGACGGTGGTTCGAAGTCATGACCGCGGGCACAGCGGACAAGGTGGCCTTGTATTGGTATACTGAGCCATCTGTTTTAACACACAAGAGCTGGTGTGGAGATTATACACACACGCACGCATGCACACGAACTGCATCCACGCAACACTCACACAAACAAATGCACCCACGCACGCACGCAACACTCACACGTACGCACGCAGCCACGCACGCACACAACACGCACACGCACACACGCATGCATGCATGCACACACCAGTACACCACACGACCAACACACACTCTCACGCTCAAGTGCTCAACCTACACGTGCATGCGCACACATCAGGCCCTGACAGACACATACACAACCAGGTGATTCCCGCACACGATGGGGGAGTCCTGGATTAGGGGGTGTCCGGATGGCCGGACTAAGACCTTTGGCTGGACTCCTGGACTATGAAGATACAAGATTGAAGACTCCGTCCCGTGTCCGGATGGGACTTTCCTTTGCATGGAAGGCAAGCTTGGCGATACGATATGAAGATCTCCTCCCATTGTAACCGACTCTGTGTAACCCTAGCCCTCTCCGTGTCTATATAAACCGGAGAGTTTTAGTCCATAGGACGAACAACAATCATACCATAGGCTAGCTTCTAGGGTTTAGCCACTCCGATCTCGTGGTAGATCTACTCTTGTACTACCCATATCATCAATATTAATCAAGAAGGAGTAGGGTTTTACCTCCATTGAGAGGGCCCGAACCTGGGTAAAAACATCGTGTCCCTTGTCTCCTGTTACCATCTGCCTAGACGCACAGTTCGGGACCCCCTACCTGAGATCCGCCGGTTTTGACACCGACATTGGTGCTTTCATTGAGAGTTTCGCTATGCCGTCACCGTCAGGAAGGATGCCGCATCCCGTCTTTAAAGACGACGTCGTTGCTAAAGGAGCTTTGGCTGTCGGCCAAACTCTCCGGCTAGGCAGGTTTTTGATGACCGCCTGTCCGGCCGCCGCGCCGACGATGACCTCTCAGGCCATCAAAAGCAATCTTCACATCAGCTTGGAGCTTGCCGAGCGGTTAGATCCGATGGAGCTCCTCTCCCTGAAAGAGCTCTTGGATCGCATCGCGGCCCTGGGAGTCGCTACTGATTACGACCAGATTGGGCTTAAACCCGATCAGAGAGAGATTGACTCTCCCCAGGTCACCCATCACGTCGAAGTGGTGGAAGAACAATGCGGCGAGTCTTCGCCTGCCCTAAGGACCAGATGTGTCCGGATTCCCGATCTCTCCAAGCCGGACACCTGCGGAGGGGAGGATGTCGCCCAAACCCTAAACCTAAAGTCAGGCAGCAGGCCCGATTCATTGAATCTTACATCGGGCAGGGTTCCGGATTTAATTCCACCCGCCCACCGGACTATGCGGGATTTATCCCTAATACGGCAAGAGCCCGGAGAAACAGTACACCACTACTGGGCCAAATTCCTCCTGGTTATGAACAGGATAAAGGACTATCGCGAGAAAGAAGCAATTTCACTCTTCTGTAACAACTGCACGGACATCGGAATCCTCAACGCCATAAGTCGCCGCGAAATTACACGATTCGCCAACTTGACATCCATAGTACGAAAGTACTGTGCGACTGAAAGCATTCGGAAAACCGAAGATAAATTCTAGGACAATCCGGCCCCGAATACAACACCAGTCCGAAACAAAAGGGCGCATTACCGCCAGGCATCTGAGCCAAACATCAAAAAACAAAAACCCTCTACAGGGTACGGGACCGTACTGGAAGGATGGCTCAATGGACCCTGTAAAATTCATAATTCAAGGGAAGCCACACCAACGCACAGCCTTAGAGCATGTTGGATACTACGGCAGGTGGCCCGAAGTGGCGAGGAGCTTTTAACTCCAGCACCCGAAGAATACCTCCCCAGTACGGTGTCGACAGTCTTTGAGACCTTCACATCAAACAACGCAAGGAAACGAACGCTCCGCAACCTTGCCGAAGTCTACCAAGTAGCAACAATAAACCCATGGAGTGACACGGCTATCACATTTAATGCCAGTGACGAACCTAAATTCCGGACAGCCCGAGCACCAGCCGCATTGGTCCTTAGTCTGATAGTGGATGGCTTCCGACTTACAAAGGTACTCATGGACGGCGGCAGCGGACTCAACCTCATCTACGAGGAAACCCTGTGAAAAATGGAAATTGACTGGAGCCCCATTGAGCGAAGCAACACAACTTTTAGAGGAATAATTCCAAGCCGGGAAGCGTGCTGTTCAGGAAAAATCACACTGGATGTGGTGTTCGGCACGCCGGATAACTACAAATCCAAGGAGGTCACGTTTCAAGTGGCCCTATTCAGCAGCGGATACCACGCTCTGCTAGGGCGAGAAGCATTTACAATTTTCCAAGCCATACCCCATTACGGGTACATGCAACTCAAAATTCCCGGACCCAACGGAATCATCACTCTCGCAAGTGATCCAGACATAGCGCTCCGCGCTGAAAACAAGATAGCCGCACTGGCCCTGGAGGCATTATCCGAGGCCCTAGCGGCCGAGCAACTAACGGCATTGCGCTCTACGGTGGACAGGGACGATGTGATACTAGACAAGAGATCCAAGTCCACCTCTTTCAAACAGCAGACGAAATAGTCAAATTCCAAGTCCATCCAACGGACCCTACAAAAACGGCTTCCATCGGGGCACAACTAAAACCCGATGTAGATGCCGCACTCAGAGACTTCCTATGAGCAAATTGGGACATTTTCGCCTGGCACCCCTCAGATATGCCAGGAATCCCACGCAGGCTGGCTGAGCACAGCCTGAACATCCTAAAAGGGGTTTAAACCCGTCAAGCAGACTCTACGGCATTTTTCCGAACCCAAGAGACATGCCATGGGAGAGGAGCTAGCAAAACTGCTGGAAGCCGAATTCATCAAAGACATAAAACATCTGGACTGGCTAGCAAACCTGGTGATGGTACCAAAGAAGGACAAATCTTGGCGCCTATGTGTCGATTTCAAAGACCTAAACAAGGCCTATCCAAAGGACCCTTTCCCACTCCCCCGAATTGATCAAATCATCGACGCCACTGCAGGACACGACTCATTGTGTTTCCTCGATGCATACTCTGGCTACCACCAAATCAAGATGGCAGAGTCAGGCCAAGCCGCAACGGCATTCATCACCCCATACGACCCATTCTTCTTCAACACGATACCCTTCGGGCTCAAAAACGCTAGCGCAACATATCAGCGCATGATTCAGACATGTCTGGCCAACCAGATCGGCAAAACAGTTGAAGCATACGTAGATGACGTGGTCGTCAAAACAAAACACGTCGATACTCTAGTAGACGACTTGAGGCTCACGTTCGACAATCTCCGAACATATGACATTAAGCTCAACTCAGAAAAATGCGTTTTCGGCGTACCAGCCGGAAAGCTCTTGGGCTTCATCGTATCCGGTAGAGGAATTGAAGCAAACCCAGCCAAGATCCGGCTCTGTCACAATTGGATACCCCAAAGGACCTCAAACAAATACAAAAATTGAGAGGATGCGTGGCGGCTCTAAGCCGCTTTATCTCCCGCTTTGGAGAAAAGGCATTACCCCTCTATCGCCTCCTGCGGCGCACCGACCACTTCGAGTGGACGGATGCCGCCACAGCCTGACTCGAAGAAATAAAAGCCATACTGGCAACAAATCCGGTCCTGGCCGCGCCCAACACGGGCGAACCAATGCTATTATACATCGCGACAACCCATCAAGTTGTAAGCGCGGTGCTCGTCGTCGAACGAAAAGCGGACGGACACAAGTTCCCCCCTCCAAAAACCAGTGTACTACATGTCCACTGTACTAACTCCATGCAAGTCACGGTACCCGCATTATCAAAAGATAGCGTACGCGGTGTTCATGGCATCCCGGAAGCTGCGACACTACTTTCAAGAGTGCTCCATAATAGTGGCATCCGAAGTACCCCTTAATGATATAATAAACAACCGCGATGCAACGGGCCGGATTGCCAAATGGGCCATCGAGCTCCTCCCGTTCGACATAACTTACAAGCCAAGGCGAGCTATTAAGTCGCAGGTTTTAGCCGACTTCATCGCCGAATGGACTGAAGCCGAACTCCCTAAAGAGTACGGCGCATACTCCAACTGGATCATGCACTTCGACGGCTCCAAAATGTTGGCTGGCCTGGGGTCTGGCGTCGTTCTGACGTCCCCAACCGGAGACACAGTCCAATACGTACTTCAGATAATGTACACGGATTCCAACAACGCAGCCGAATACGAGGCCCTTTTACATGGCCTCCGGATGGCAGTCTCCATGGGCATTCAGCGCCTAGAGGTCCGCGGGGATTCAAACCTCGCAATATCCAAAATAAATGGAGACTTCGATGCCAAGGATCCGAAAATGGCAGCTTACCGCAACGCCATCTTAAGGATGTCAGCTCGGTTTGAGGGGCTTGAATTTCATCACAGTCTGGGAAAATAACCAGGCAGCAGACATATTGGCACGCATTGGCGCCAAGCGCGAGGCCGTCCCTCCCAACATCTTCCTAGAAAGGTTGTTCAAGCCATCCGTATCATGGAAAGGAGAATCCGGATACAATAGCCCGGACACAACTACACTGCCCCTCACCGAACATTCTGACATAGTTGGGGGCTCCGCCAACGAAACAACACCGTCAGCCCACGCAATAATGGCAGTCATTGCCCCTTGGACAGAACCATTCCTAGCCTACCTGACTAGGCAGGAACTTCCCGAGGACCAAAACGAGGCCCGCTGCATAGCGCGGCGATCTAAAGCCTACAAAGTCCACGAGGGAGAGCTTTACAAGAAAAGCACAACCGGAGTCCTTCAAAGGTGTATCTCCGAAGAGGAAGGGCGGGACCTTTTGGCTGAAATTCATGCCGGACTCGGCGGGCACCACGCCGCAGCCCGGGCCCTTGTAAGCAAGGCCTTCCGTACCGGATTTTATTGGCCAACGGCCCGGGCAGACGCTCAGGACTTAGTGCAACGATGTGTTGGTTGCCAGTTATTCGCCAACCAAAGCCACATGCCGCGTACCGCCCTACAAACTATACCAATTACCTGGCCTTTCACGGTCTGGAGGCTTGACATGGTCGGCCCCTCAAAGGAGGAATCCACAAGCAAAAATATCTACTGGTCATGGTGGACAAATTCACCAAATGGATAGAAGCCAAGCCTGTAAAGACGGCCAAATCCGGACCAGTGATAGACTTCATATCCGGGGTCGTACACCATTACGGCGTCCCCCACAGCATCATAACCGACAACGGCACAAACTTCACGGCCGATGAAGTCAAACTATGGTGCAAAAACATGGGCATCAACCTCGATTATGCTTCAGTCTATCACCCTCAAACTAACGGTCAAGTCGAACGGGCCAACGGTCTCATTATGAGCGGCATCAAACCCAGACTAGTGCGATCCCTCAAGGAATCTAACACGCACTGGGTAGAGGAGCTTGACTCCGTACTCTGGGGGCTGCGGACCACGCCGAGTCGCACTACCGGATTTACACCATTTTTATGGTATACAGTGCAGAGGCAGTACTGCCATGTGACATAATCCATGAATCACCTCGAGTGCGCATGTACGAAGAAAGAGAAGCCGAGCTCAATCGGCAGGACAGCTTTGATGAATTGGAAGAGGAGTGCGACATGGCAAAAGCTCGTTCCGCATTCTATCAACAGCAGGCTCGAAGATACCAAAGCAGAGAAGTACGGGCCAAAACCTATAACGTTGGCGAACTAGTTCTACGCCTGCCGGACAAGAAAAAGGATAAATTAAAGCCCAAATGGGAGGGCCCCTTCATAATCGACCAAGTACTGACCGGCGGAGCGTACCGTCTGCGAAACGCATCGGATAACCGACTCGATCCGAACCCATGGAACACAGCACGCCTACGAAGATTCTACGCCTAGCGCCGGACTCCGTGTTCGTTTCCTTCCTATGTCCCTTTGTTTTATTTTTTATTTTTATTTTTTATTGGTAGTCCGGGATTTTGTTCCTTCTCCCTACCCTTTTTTCTCCTCCCAAGCCCTTAGGGGCTTGCCTGTGCATTGTTCGCACATACCCGACGCGCTACCCGCGCTCATAATACCTGGGGGCTTCTTTACCAAGAAGTTTATATAAAATGGGCCTCATGCCCAAAACATGTGTGATGCTTCCGCATGAACCTTTTATACAACATTATATGCATCGATATGACTTAAGTTTTGGCCAAGCTGGGTTGCCTAGCTCCTGTGCTTACCCCTACGTTCCCGTTCGTTCGGCTAGGTGGTAAAGGGAGCACCTCTGTGATTGTTACTTCCGGGTCAGCCGGATGTGTACCTCATAATGGGTGAAGCCGAAAGCTAGCATTCTTAAGGGAATATTCGGTCGGTGAACTAAAAGATGACCTTTCGTATTTATTCATTTGCCCCCAGATGCTTTTCTGCTCTTTCTGGCAGTTCGGACATGCACTTTAGGGCATGCCTCCCAGGGAAAGGAACACCTAACAGAACTATTCTCCCTGGAAGATGTTTCTTACTAACCATGTAATATAACATAACTAGTTGGGCACTTGTCTGCTAAAGCACTTATGACCCCTACGCCTTGTTTCCATGCATGCCCCGGTTCTTACATAATCGAGAGGGTATTCGAACACACTCCGGACTATAGGGTCCAGAGGTCGAAGCGAAAAGGTCCGCAATGACAAACGATCTACAATCCGGCTAGAAGGCATTTTTTATGTCATTTTAAATTATAGAGTCAATCCGACTCGGCATATTCTTCTTCAATACCATCCAACAGGTAGTCTAATTTACAGTCCTGTTGGGAATACTTTGTAGCCAGCTCCACCTGGCCATATGCTAAGCTGACCGGGATCTCCTTTCCGTCCGGTCCTATAGGGCCGACCTCGGCCATGTGGTTTGGGTCAGCCTTCGTGTACCGAGTCTTCACCATGGCCCAGGTCTCCCTGGCACCTTGACGGCAAGTCGATATCTTCCACAACCGGAAGCGCTGCCGCACTCCCTCCAGCTTCTTTGTAAGCTCCTCAAGGCCTTCGGGCACGGAGAGGGATGGCCACATAGCCTGGATGACGCTTTGCATTGCCTGCCGAACTCGTTCGTGTAGTTGCAACAGCTCGGGAAGAAGGTCTCCCGTTGAACCGGGCATTTCCTCCGCAGGACGACCCGTCAGTAGACCTACAGACATAGCTCTGTCAATCGACTTCCTCGACGAATTCTTTTTTCGAAGATTCGTTCAAGCACTTACTAAAAATGCCGCGTTGAAGTCGCCAATTCTCCTTCACGGCAGAAGACAGCTGAATAAGAACATCTTTCAGTTCCTCGCCCAGCTGGGTATTGGCGTCTTGAAGCTTGTTCTTCTCTTACCTCACCCTCGTCAGCACGCTCTCGCCAGCCTTTAGTTGGCGTAGGAGTTGTTGCTTGTCCGGATTTACTCCGGCCTCATCTGCATTATTATCGTCAGGGTTGCACACCTGCCGCGTTTCAAAATGGAATTATCTTTCGAAGCATATATTACCTGCGGGCGTCCCCTTGACATTTTCTGAAGTGGCCAGTGCGGCCTCGAGCTGGGCCTTGCACTCTTCGAGTTCTTGGGACAATTGCGTATTCTTCTTTGTAAGACACTGCATAGCACATGATCCTTCAAACAGTTAACTTCACTGTTTCAAGTCTTGGGGGGCTACGGACATATATAACCTTCAATTCTACTCACCTGTATGTCTTTCACATACTTCTCCGTGGCTCTGGCTAGACCATTTTGAGCAGCACGGAGATACTCATCTCCTGTATTAAAGGCGTCCAATGCCTCTGGGGAAAACACGCGTCACGAAGAACAGTCCGGCGACGCCTGTGGTTCAGGGCACTCTCCACCTCTGAATTGGTGGCAGATAGCCCATCGGCGTCCTCTGTCGGAGGAGCGCCCGAGGCGCGCCCCATGTCCGCCTCCGCTTCCGGACCCGGCCTCGAACCTTGGCCGGTGGGATCTCTTCTTTCTAAGAAAATCATGAGCATTAGTAAGACTTAAGGGCATAAAACCTAGGCGTTAAATTCGCACGCCATACCGTTGCGCCGGAATCTCGATCTGGTCCGCACTTCTTTTTGGCCCGCCTGGCTTCAGCGGCCCTTGTTGGCTGCCGACCGTGGGCTCGGCCTTCCGCCTCAAGGATTTACCCTGCGAAACGCTATTAGTTCACGGCATGCAAGATAAAGCATGAGAATACTGGGACTTTGGTCTTAGTTACCTTGGAGGCTGGAAGTAGTCCGGGATAGTCGGCCGTGATGGCCACTAAGGAGTTATCCTTGCTCAATTGATGAAATACTCCATCAATCAACTCCACGCATAAGTCTGGATCTTCTTGGGAGTCCGGATCGAGGGACCGTTCTGGGTCCTCGGGTTGTGGAGCAGGGCTGTTTATTTCCTTCATAGCCTGGCACAGCTCCTGCGTTTAAACATTACTAGGCTAAGTACTCAACTACGGGAATTTCAAAAGCGGATAGGCAAGTGAAAGTGTCCGCTCACCCAACTAGGTGGATTGTACATGGAGAGTCCGCCTTCCGGGTTGACACGGAGGAATTCTTCCTCTTCCCCCTTGTACAAAGCGGATAAGATTCTCGTTAAAGTGGCGGCCGAATCCGGCCCCTTGCGACCGCACCGGGTAGCGTCATCCTCCCCGTTGAAATCCCACATGGGGTGGCCTCTGTATTGCAGCGGCTGCACCCCCCGCGTAATGCATATGGCCATGACCTTGATCATGGTCAGTCCGGAATGAGCCAACAACCTTATCCGGCTCATCAGGTACAGGACGTCCCTGTCTGCTTCCCTCTGAGGGTTCCGCGGGCGCCAACTCAGGCGCTTCTTCAACGGGGCATTATTGAACTCAGGAAGGCTGATCCGTACAGGGTCCGGCAGGGGGACATCATCTATATAAAACCACTCTGAGGGCCAGTCTTCGGACACCCTCTTTGGGGTACCGGATAGATATCCGGTCCCGGCGATGCGCCATAGTTCGGCTCCGCCCACCTAATAAATAGACCCCTCCTGAGAGCGGGGCACAAGGCAAAACAACCTCTTCCACAACGTGAAATTGGCCTCAACACGCAAGAACAGCTCGCAGAGGGCCACGAAGTTCGCGATGTGCAAAATGGAGGCGGGCGTGAGGTTATGTAGCTGGAGGCCGTAGAACTCCAGCAACCCTCGGAGAAACGGATGAATTGGAAATCCTAGTCCTCTCATCAAATAAGGGACTAAGCATACCCGCTCTCCTTGAGAGGGATTGGGGACGCCCTCCGCCTACTCTCCGCCACTATAGGCAGCAATCCCGGCTCGAACTGGGACCATATATGCTGGGGGAGAAGCCCCTTGGACTGAAGCACTACTAACTTGCTATGCGGGACGGAACACCGCCCCCAATCTCCGGGCCGAGGGCTGGAGGGGCGAGAGGAGGAGCGGCACCGACTGGGCATGATGGAATGGATCTCTGTCAGAGGCGCTCTGATGAAGACTCGCGAAGGGAAGATGGTGCGAATTGGATCTAAATCCCCATCTCTTTTATGGGGCTCATTAACGCAACCGGGGGGGGTAAGTGAAAAGAAAATCCCCTGGCTTTTCGCATTCGTTTGACGCATGGAAGATGGTCATTATGGGGCACAGAAGCCGAGGAAGACAGCACGCACTAGAAGCCGGACACTATTCGACGGATACAGGGAATTTAAAGGAGAACCCGCCTTGCAATACCGAAGACAACTTGCGCGCCGGACTCGTCATCATTGAAGCCTGGTTCGGGGGCTACTGAGGGAGTCCTGGATTAGGGGGTGTCCGGGTGGCCGGACTAAGGCCTTTGGCCGGACTCCTGGACTATGAAGATACAAGATTGAAGACTCCGTCCCGTGTCCGGATGGGACTTTCCTTGGCGTGGAAGGAAAGCTTGGCGATACGATATGAAGATCTCCTCCCATTGTAACCGACTCTGTGTAACCCTAGCCCTCTCCGGTGTCTATATAAACCGGAGAGTTTTAGTCCATACGACGAACAACAATCATACCATAGGCTAGCTTCTAGGGTTTAGCCACTCCGATCTCGTGGTAGATCTACTCTTGTACTACCCATATCATCAATATTAATCAAGCAGGAGTAGGGTTTTACCTCCATCGAGAGGGCCCGAACCTGGGTAAAAACATCGTGTCCCTTGTCTCCTGTTACCATCCGCCTAGACGCACAGTTCGGGACCCCCTACCCGAGATCCGCCGGTTTTGACAACGACACACGGGTTGGAGCCTTGTCACGCGTGCATAAATTTGTGTTTATCTAACCTTTTCCCTATGCGAACTGATAGGTGGGACCTGCAAGGAACATGGTCAATTTAACTAGTCAAGATGGCGCCATGCAGACTATTTGGCCGGTCAACAGAGTGCAATCCGATGTTGAACTATGAGCAAGTAACCGGATAATCACCACAAAACGTATATAGTGACCGTAATCAGCTTATTCTGAAGTTCGGTGACCGTAGTACGCTTTTCTCTCTGTAGTCCCTCTGAAACTAGATCTCTACACGTTCTCGCACGTTACATCTAACAACTCTGCAATACAACACTACTACTACACTCTAACATAATAAATCATATGTGTTTTTAGTTTTACTAGATATCATATTGTTACTTATAATTATTCAGTTTGCATACATTAAAATTGCCTTTGAAATGTATGGCCAGTATCATCTACCGCGCGGGAAAAATCCCGCCCTTTCCTGTTTAATCGGGTTTGTATCGATGGATCGTGCGAAATAGCAAAACTATAGTACTATACAGTACAAGTGACAGTTCACTGGGCCGTCGTGTCGTCTACTCCTCCGTTGTAAGAGTGGAGCGTTCGCTTTCATAAATCTTCTAGTCCCTTTCGCCGACATGTGGGACATCAAGCTACCGGGTCCACGTGCCATACCGGAATACAATGCAGAGCAACCGGGTGAAGCACCCCAGTCATGGCGCCGCGTAGTAATGAGCAATGAGGCGTCAAATCACAAAGATGCACCTTTCCCGCAGTTAAGTTGAAGGGACGAAGTAATAATGCTAAAAAAAGAAGTTGGAGGGACGAAGCAACCATCATTTCACTCGTTGCTAAATCCGCTTCTCCCTCATCTTCTTTAACTTAACCACGTGTTGCTTCTGCCATTGTTCTGCCTCATGTGGGACGCGGATCGGCTTGGTAAAGCACTAACATGTGGGACCGCATGTTAGCAAACCGCCAGGACAACGTCCTCCGAAAATAAGAAACCTCCCCCACCATCCGCGCGGCAAAATCACCTCCTTTTTACTAATCTTTGATTCTATAATTTTTTAGATCAATATAATTGAGATTTGTATAGATAGCACACACGAGCAAAACCAAGTGGTACGATTAAGGGCATCCACAATGTGTAGCCAAATGTGAAAATAGCTTTTGGCATCGTGGGAACCATTTGTGGACGGTGTTGCCAAAGCCAAAAAGATGGAACCGAAGCTCCCTGATTGATTGATTGAAGGAATAGAAAAATGCAACGTCTCTCCTCTTTCTCCCATGCTTGGACGCATGTAGTACAGTATAGAGCATAGAGTCTACTCCCCTGTCCCTTCTATCACAAATCACAAAGCAGTGAGGCGTCAAATCACAAAGCACAGATGAAGCAACCATCATTTCACTCTTTGCTGACTCCGCTTCTCAATCGTCTTCTTTGAGAAACCATCTCACTGCACTAGTACTCGTAGTAGTAGTACTAGTAAAGGACTTCCTGGATGCAAATAAGGCGGTTGTCTCGGCTTGCAGGCGGCACTTGCGAATGACTTACCGTGGTCTCCCTCAATGGTGTTCTCCGTCGAACGCACTTCGCCAAACCACAAAAAAAAACATCAACGTCACCGCAATGGGCAAGGAATTCAAATATAGTTACTACCTCCATTTTTTTTGTACACAAGGCCAGTATATCAAAATTACAATTTGCAAAGGGCCACTAACACTAATCAAGGCAAAATTGATGGGGTTAGCAACCAAGGACATTAATATCCCCTGCATGCATGCGGAAGTGAGAAGGTTCCTTTGCATGGCACTGCATTAATCAAGAGATGAGGAGTGAGATGGTTAGCTCTTTGGTCTTTCGAGAAAAAAATACGCATTAATTAACACGTGAAACGAGGATTTGTATTGATTAAATCCTGCGAAGGAAAACCCTGTCTTTCTTTTTTAACACTAGTACTCCTAGTACATACGTACTTATCCTGTTTGGGTCTAGGCCTTGCATTGTCAAACTCCGCCACACATTTTTGCCAAGCTTGCCTAAAGTTTTCAAAATGAGAAGGAGGTACACTTGCGCACGGCTGTCGCGGTCGCACCGCACCCTCACACGGTCGCTCCTGCACGCCGTGGTCGCACTGCACCCTAACACAGTCGCTCATGCACGCCGCAAACCCAACCAAGGGAACACACCCTCACTAACACATGTTGTCGCATGTGAACAAACCAAACTCAGCCATCCTATCGCTGACAAATAATTTTTGTTCATAGAGTATGTTTATCCAACCGCATGTTGGGGAGTATCCATACGACCTATGTGGTGGTCTGTTGAGGAAGAAGAAGAGGTGAGGAAGAAGGAAAGAAGGGTTAGGAGACGTAGGATATTCATCCAACCGCCTGAAATGGTAGACTGACCCAAGTCAGGCGACTTGCATAACAAATATGGCCCTGTTTGGATACTGTATGTTTTTACACAACAAAAGATCCATACAAACAACAACATAAAGAAAAACTATCACTGCCCGCGGAAAGAGACGACCTCGTCATCTTTGGCTGCCGGCGCGAACCAGCCGTCGCTGGCGACGTGTGTCTCCGCACCGTGGTTGTCCTCGGCCTCCAGCTACTCGTTCAAGCGGAGCATTCGGGCGCTCTGCACGGACGAGAGCACAGCCCGGTTCAAGTCGAGGACGTCCGGTTCCGCCTGCAGGAGGGCCTCGATGGCACCGGCATCCGCATGCTCCGCGTTGAGTCGAGCCTCCGTCGCCCGGTTCAAGTCCAAGACTTCTGGTTCCGCCTACAGGAGGGCGTCGATGAGAGCGGCATCCGCGCTCTCTGCGTCGAGTTGAGCCTCTGCCACCCGGTTCATGTCCAGGACGTCCGGTTCCACCTGCAGGAGGGCCTCGATGGCAGCGGCATCCACGCGCTCCACCTCAAGTTGTGCCTCCACCGCCCGGTTCACATCCACGACATCCGGTTCCGCCTGCAGGAGAGCCTCGATGGCAGCGGCATGCGCGCGCTCCGCGTTGAGTTCAGCCTCTGCCTCCCGGTCCTCCTTTAGTATCGCCATGTTGAACCGCTGGTCCACCTGCACCATGGGGGACTCGGACGCCGGCACGAAGTTGACGTCCATCGTCTCATACCCATCGGGGGCCTTCTGCGCCACGACCTCCACAGTGAATATTGGATCAGCTTCCTCCTCCTCGTAGCTTGGCTCTAGAGAACTCGGGCATTGGCCCGCCACAAAGCGAGCTTGGGAACAGAGGTCTGTGGCGCCGACCGCTGCCGTGATTTCTGCGCGGCGCTCTGGCGTCAGCATCTTGTAGTAAGTGATCTTGCGGCGCACCATGGCTTTCCGGCGAACTAGGGGACGCTTGATGCGGGCTAGGGGATCGAAAGGTGGGGGAATGGGCTGGAGATTTGGTGTGGTTTTAGGGCAGTGGTTGGCGTAGGCTGAGCAGCGAAGGTTCTGGTGTGAATAGTGGTTCCGGTGACGTCCGGTCAATCGGTTTTGACTGTACATCACTCTTGTCGCGTTCGCGTTGCAACCCGGCACACTGGACCCTCCATGTCGCTCACCGAATGGAACGCGCTTCGTCTTGCGTTTTCGCTCGCTTGTGGGACCGCAATTGAGAGCAAACCGACGTCCCTCCCACTCCCCTGCCCGCGTCATTTATTATACCACCACTCCCTCCATTTTATGTGGAGTAAATAAAAACAGAGGGAGTATACTACAGATGAGGATCCCCTGACGTGGCTGAACCCATTGAGTAACTGACATGCGGGGCCTAGCAAGCATGGGGTCCGCCAGTAAGTGACTGAAAGGGAGGGTAAGGCAGGGATACCTATGTCAGAGGATCCACTTCCACTATACTACTTTGACCAAACGTTAGAGTAATAATATATGACATGCAACTTACACAAATGTTAGAGTAATAATATATGACATGCAACTTACACAAAGCATACAGGGTCTAATGCATTTTTTGAGGCTAACTTTGACCAAATGTTAGAGTAATAATATATGACATGCAACTTACACAAAGCATACGGTCAATTTTGTATGTGAAAGGAGTTTCCAATGATATAATTTTCACATTATACATCTCATGTACTTCCTCCGTCTAGTTGTGTAAGTCATCTTACAAAAACCAAATAATCCCAAGACACGTAGGCGCGGTGCATTAACTTCTACCTCATTTCTTTTTTCTTGACATATCAACCAATAAGAGATGAGGGTGTGCATGCTTTTAATGACCCGAGACTATCAAACATGACATGTAGTGGTTAGTTCATTGCATGAAATACTATTAATTTGCAAATAAACATTAATGTCTCTCGTTTTCCCCTCCTCCTTGGTCACGGTGCACAACCTAAGATGACTTACTCACCTAGACGGAGGGAGTACTATTAATCTTGTCTATAGTCAAATTGGAAACCATCTCGAGTACAAATCTAGGAGTACGTACGAATCTAACAATATTGATTGGGCGTTGTTGAATGTTGATACCTTTTTTATCATAGTAGAGATACTTTGACTACACATAAAACTTATATGTAAAGTAGAAATGATAGGAGGGAGTATATTGTACATTCAAAAACGAAATGAACATTGAATACCCTTTATATATGATTTGCGGATGCTATGATCACCGGTTAAAATTTTTGAATCCGCCTTAGGTATCACGTGCCCCCACTCGTTCCCTCTCGATTTCATCTCGGGGTCCGGAGATCTATTGAAAGAGGACTAGGGTGGGTACATGCGAGTGATACTCAGCGGAATGTTCAAATGAGGCATGCGGGAGGATGGACTCGACTGGAGGGCGACATGATCGATGGAGAAGAGGGTTGGAGAGGAATGAGAAATAAGAATAAGTTGTCTCGCTTGATTACACTTGAACGGCTCAAATAAACAATAAGTTGTCTCGCTTGGCCTACATAGTGAAAGGCCTAATGCACAACGCGGAGCACCGACGCTCGAATATGGCCGGGAAAACAAGGAAACCGACATGTGGGGCACACCCGTCGGGACGATGTAGTGCAGACTAGTCCAATGGAGGAGCTGGCCCACAACCTCCTCGCCACCGACAACCGTTCATGTGGGTCGTTGGGGCCAACAACGGGGCGCAACTCTAGCACCGCCTCTGGGCACGGTGACTGCGGTGAGCGACACACTCATATCATTGATAGACACAGTCGGTTTCAGTGTGCCGAGGGTGGCGTTAGTGCTGTGGCACGACCAACGGCATGTTTGGTTTGTGCCCAAGGTTGCCCCATCAAAGCATTGGGTAGCCAAAATTTTGGTTGAGGTATTGGTTGCCCATGATTTGGCCGACATTGGCAAGAAAAATGAACTAGAGTTGGCTAGAGTTCATTGGCATGCCAAAGAAATGGCAACCATCCAAACAAAGACCAATCTTTGGGTCATGACCAAAATTTTGGTTGAGGTATTGGTTGCCCATGATATGGCCGACATTGGCAAGAAAAATGAACTAGAGTTGGCTAGAGTTCATTGGCATGCCAAAACAATGGCAACCATCCAAACAAAGACCAATCTTTGGGTCATGACCAAAATTTTGGTAAGGTGCACTTTGGCCACAATCCAAACACAGCCCAACACCCGGATCATCGAGGATGCACGGGGCGCCGCGACGCGTCCGCGGAGTGGTGTAGCGCGGCCAACTACATCCTCTGGACCTGAGACCATGCCTGGTCGTCTTGCTTTTTCAATGACATGCGGGGATTGCATTTGAGTAAAGGGCATCTCTAACGTTGCCACGACCGCAGGTGACTACCCTGGCACACCAAAGCCATCGTCCCTCGCGCCGTCGCATGGTGCATTCGCAGCCGGCGCTAGCTGCCCGCATTCATGCCGTCTGTTTGTATGTCGTCGTTAAGAGGCTCGATGCACGAGGAACCAACTCCGGTGACTTAATGACGAACCCACACGCTTGGCCTCACCGGAATGAGCTACATAAAGCGGCAACGCCCAGCTAACCTCCACACCATAGCGCATCGTCCTCCTACCTGGCACCACATCCGCCATGACCGCAAGTGCGAACGCTCTGCGGGAGAGCTTGTCTTCGGGGATGAAGCTCGAGGTCACCGCCCTCGCTCAAGTCGCCTCTCGCGACGCAATAGCGGCGTAGCCGGACGCGGATGCGACCGCACAAGCGGTGGCCACGCTGGCGGCCGACGACGGGAGCACCGTCAGCCACGCGTCCTACTTGCCTCCGTCCAACGTCCAGCACCGCCGAGGTCGGGGAGTCCCCCGAGGATGAGTACGGCATGGGAGGCGGCAAGGCATGGTGTGCCAACTGGCCGGTCCGTATTCCGTGTTCTACTCTTCCTCGCCGGAGACCGCACCTTCACTTCACGGGTCTTGAACCCCGCCCCCATACATAGAGACAGCAGATGGAGGACGTCGGTCGTCGCCATAGAATAGGTTTAGGGTCGGGTTTCTTTTATTTTTTTGTCCTATAAAAGTTCATAATGTAATGAAAATATGCCGTGTTTGCATTAATCTCGGCTGGTGTATATGAACTTTCACAATAATATACATATTGTAGGAGTACTAGCAAGATGCCCGTGCATTGCACGGAAGATCAAGATCTTGTGGGAGAAAAGGATGAACGAGGGAAAACCTTATCTGCAAATGTGGAGAGGAGTGCGGGTAAATTGTCATATTTCCTTCCTATCCGTTAGATATAGATCGGACGGCCTATATTGCAGGATGACAGGCACGCCATCATCACCAACTCTGCTTTTTATTGAACCGAGACAAATCTAAAAAACCCAACTAAGCCAACCTCCCAGCATGTCGCGTGGGAAAAGACCCGGCCGCGCCGTTTTAGTCGGGATTACCGGATTACTATTAGTAGTATCGATGGATCGCGCGAAGCAACATTTTTTTTGAGGGGGCGAAGCACCTAGTTTAAAAGGAACAAAGGTGGTACACTCACAGCACTCCTGTAACGGTCGCATTCCACCCCACACACGTTCAGTCCTGCACACGGCTCACGCAAATGGAACATGCTTCGGCTTGCCTCTTCACTGACACGTGGGACTGCACTTGGAGAAACCGACCATGCGCCAAACTCCCCCCACCCACCACGCGAAAATCCTCCCCCCCACACAAAAATTCCCCCCAAATCCGATTCAACCGCCCTTCGGCCAAATATTCCCCAAACCCACCTCCCCCCCGTCCCCCTCCACTCCATTCGCTCCGCCAAAGCTGCCCTCCCCGCCGTGCCGATACGTCGGCGCCGCGGTTCGTCGAGGGGACGCGTGGTGATCCTCTCGCTCCCACAGTACGCTCTCGTAGACTGCCGTCCTCTAGCCACGCCGCCACCTCTGGCTACGTTCTTGTGGAAGCGCACGACGGTCAGCGCCACCACCACTAGCAACGTTCGTGTGGAGACGCACGGTGGCTAGCTTCTCCCACGGTATGCACATTCTAGACTGAGGCCCCATTCATGTCGGTGTAGCGCTGAATGTTAGCTGATAGACGCTGTTAATCTCACTATTTGCCGAAGTAGTTTACTGTCAATATGCTCTGCTTAAGAAGCTTCCTTGCCCTGTTCTGCACTCAATCTGCTTAGCTGAGATGGCATGCCAAGGCCGATTAGTTGCTAAAATATCCTGCCATATATTTATTGTGACGTAGATTGCCATGGTCTAGTAGCCAATCTGTTAGGTGAAATAGCTCTACACCATTTTATACTTCGATCTTTGTTGCTACGATGGCCTTCGATAGTTTGATGGCTGTGTGCTGGGCCTCATTGACTGCTGAAACAGCCTGCCATAATTTAGCACTCAAATCTGTTTGTTGAATTAGCTTTACATATATTTCGTTACTTAGATCTGCTCATCCAAATATCTTGCCATAGCTTTAGACATCGACCTAGGTATTTTTTTCTGGACTTCATAAAAAAGCATATATGTTTTTCCTGTAATATCTAGTAGAAGAACTAATTTGTATGTATAACAGATGGACAGGACTTGGATAACTCCTGCTCGAAGATTCTCCGCTGCATATGTCGAGGGGGTTGAAAACTTCATGAACTTTATCAGAGCTGAGTACGGTGGTCCAAAATCAGATGTGCTCTGCCTGTGTAGCAGTTGTATGAATTCCGTTACAAGACCCAAGTCAACTGTGCAAAATCATCTACACTTGTATGGGATGTCGGTCACATATACTAGGTGGGTTTATCATGGTGAAGCTGTGAACGTCAATGTTATTGACTATGTGGAAGCAGCAGATCACCATCTTGATCTGCCTGATGCTCAGGTGGAAGAGGAGGAGGAGGTGGTGGTGGTGGAGCCGGTGAGTTTGACCAACATTGAAACAATGCTACGAAATGCTCGTGCATTCCGTGAACTTTCACCTGCAGAAGAAAAATGGTGGGCCCGCATGTTGGAACAATGCAACGTTGCTGTCACCCCAGGAAATAAGTTGTCAGTATTCTCAGCTATGGTCACCTTTCTTCAGGTGAAGACATCTGAGCGGATGACCAACAAATCATTCGATGCGATGTTGGCTACTTTTCGCAAATCTTTCCCAGATGCGTCTGAGCTGCCACACACCTACAGTAAAATGAAGAATTTCCTTCATGCAGTTGGAATTGGATATGATATGATCCATGTTTGTAAGAATAATTGTGTTCTGTTTCGGAACGATTATGCCAACTTAAGTGAATGCCCGAAATGCAAATCATCAAGATGGAAAGATGGCGATGCTGTGAAGAGGGTTCCTCATAATGTTCTGATACATTTTCCAATTACACCATGATTGCAGAGGTTGTTTCATGATGCTGAAACAAGAGAGGATGTATTATGGCATTCTAGGAACCAGGAGTACAGATATCAGAATGTAATGAGCCATCCATCTCATGGTAGTGAGTGGAAAAGCTTCAATGATAAACACAAAGAGTTTGCTGCTGACCCGAGAAACATTAGACTTGGCTTAGCTTCAGATGGATTTAACCCATTTGGCCACCAGAGCGCCACATATAGCATGTGGCCAGTGCTTGTTATCCCTTACAACATGCCTCCAAATGTCTGTCTGCACCAAAGAATCAAACTACATGATGGCCTTGCTCATCCCAGGTCCAAAAAGTCTTCGAAAGGATTTCTATTTGTTCATGGAGCCTCTTGTGGAGGAACTTCAACAGCTATGGAAGGGTGTCCTCACTCGAGACCTATATAGCAGCCCACCAGCTGATTTCTTTTTGCGTGCTGTTGTAATTTGGTGCATCCATGATTATCCGGCTTTGGGCACTATGTCAGGGCGAACGACACATGGTTACAATGCAAGTGTTCGCTGTGACAGGAATCCACTGTCATACGCAATACTTAGCAAGATCTGTTACATTGGACACTGTCGTTTCCTTGCCAAGGACAAGCCGCATCCTAGAAAATACCGAAGACATGTGTTCAATGCAAAGCATGAAAACCTTGATGCACCAAAGAGGCTCACCGCCGATGAGTTGCAAGTGGAATTAGAGAAGGTCAGACATATTACACCAGGAAACCATCCTGGTAATGGTAGCGGGAAAAGGAAGCGTGGCATGGTAGAAGAGAAATTATTGTTTACCCGCAGGTCCACTTTGTGGGACTTGCAGTATTGGAAAGATTTGGATCTGCGGCATAATCTTGATGTGATGCACATCGAGAAAAATATATGTGACAGCATTATCGGCACACTTCTTATCATTGAAGGAAAGACGAAAGATACTTTAAAATCTAGGATTGATTTGACACACCTGGGTATCAGAAAGGATTTGCAGGTGCAAGACGAAGGTAAACCACGGGATATGGCACCAGCTGTGTACGACTTGGACAAGGTAAAAGAAAAGAATTCTGCGAGGTCATGTCACGTGTGAGATTTCCACATGGATTTGCTTCCAACCCTGAAAGGGGAGTCAGTGCAGATGGAAACAAGGTACAAGGGTTGAAAACTCATGACTGCCACGTCCTACTTCAAAGGGTTTTACCTGTTATCCTTAGAGGATTGGGCCGCCCTGACTTATACAGAGCAGTTGCAGAGTTGGGACAATTCTTCAGGGAACTCTGCAGTAGAAATATCAGGATAGATGCTTTGGAGCGTCTTAGAGACAAGATACCAACTATCCTATGCGACCTTGAGAAGATATATCCTCCGGCCTTCTTTGATGTGATGGTGCATTTGGCTATTCATCTATCTGATGAGGCACTACTTAGGGGTCCAGTACAGTATGGCTGGATGTACCCTATTGAAAGGCGGCTAGGCACTTTCAAGGGCTATGTTAGGAACAGAGCTAGACCCGAGGGTTCCATTGCAGAAGCCTACATTGCTACAGAAGCGTTGACATTCTGCTCAAAATACATTGAAACAGCTTATCAGCTTAGCAAAGAGGTGGGTGAAGACAATCCCGGGCTCAATGTCTTCGATTATTCTGTTCGAGTTACAAGGAAGAGTCGACAAGACGACAAACCTAAAGATTTGGACAAAATGGTTTGGTATGTGTTGAATAACTGTCCTGATATACTACCTTATATCAAGTAAGTGCAGTACTGCAGCTTATACATCGTAATCTACTAAACTTGCAGCACATTCTTATATATTTAGATGTTTGACGCAATCACTATGTTGTGCAGCATCTACAAAGAGGAGTTACTACCGCAAAATCCAAGAAACATTGACAAACTGGTTATGGCAGGATTTGCGAAATGGTTCAAGAACCATGTAAGCTTTTGAAGTGCACTGTCAGTTTTTTTAATATATTGAGTACACAAGATGATCAGCTTGTCTATTTTCTAACCATAGGTTAAGAAGATGTGGGAGGATGGGCAGGAAGTTGATGATGCCCTTTACTCACTAGAAGTGGGTCCTGATACTCGGCTAAGACATTATGAATCTTGCGTTGTTGGAGATGTGCGCTACAACACCCTTGCACGAGACGAAGGCAGGTAGACACAAAATAGTGCCATCATGAGCACGGATACGTATGACAAAGAGACAACTGAAATGTATGCTAACATAACAGACATTGTTCAGTTGCAGTATATCTCCAGTTTCGAGGATCATCGGTGTGTGATTCCGTTATGCTGTCGTTGGTATAACCTGTTTTCTTGGATCACAAAACCCAGAGCTGATGATTATTTCAAATCCATGTCAAGGCGGCGTACCAGACCAACGAGCCTTTTATTTTGGCAAATCAAGCAACATAGATATTTTTCTTGGAAGACACATTTGCACATAGCGATGACTGGAGAGTATTGCAAAGGTTTGAGCAGAGGAATTCGTTTAATGAGGTTGCACGACAAGATGATGCTTACACTGCTCCTAATGTACAAGATAACATAGATGTTCCTAATATCTTTGAGAACCATCATGTCAATGACGCCAGCGAAAAGATTGCCTGTCATGCTGTGGACATACAAGACTTGATCAAGAAGAAGCCAACATTCGAGGACGTTGAGGACGAAGAAGAAGATGACATAGTGGGGAATTACGATTCAGACTGATACACATGGCGAAGATGTTGATGCTGCTGCTGCGGATGATGATTGCATTGCTTTTGTCGTATTTGCGTGTCAGAAGACATTTTTTTATCTACTATGTGAAATTGTGTTTGCTATGACAACTGAAACCTGATGAACATGTTGTTTAGTATTTTGTTGTGAGAACATCACTTGTTATGTATGCTGATTTGTGTTTGGTGATTGTATGACAACTAAAACATGATGACATTGTTGTTTAGTTGTACTCATATTTGGCTGTGAAACTTGAATTTGATGACATAGTTTGCTATTGGACTGCAATTTGCTCAACGTCTTCGAATGAGAACAAAGCTGACCCGACAGGGCCTCTGCTATTTATTTATTTATATGAGCAAAAGGGGATACCCCCCGATTTCCATTAATAGAAATCATTAGATGTTCACAACACTACGCCCAGCCTGCTACACAGGTTTCATTCATTACTAGTTTCAGGAAAGTGTTGATGTCGTAGCCACTGAATACATCACGAGTGCTACATACACTGCAAATAAAGAGACAATCATCCTACAGAGCACATCAATTTTGCCCATTATCTTCACAAGCTCTTTCATCTCCTCATTGCTGTCAAGGCCGTTCAGCAGCTGTTGCTTGGCCATGATCAGAGGAACTGCATCTTTAACCTTCTGGTCTATATCTTCCTCTTCTGTCATTCCTTTAGTTACTTGTCCAACACCCCAACCTGCTGGTATTGGGATTCCTCGGCTAACCAAATAATCAGCATAGTTGCACTCCCCCACGTCAGCAACTTCCGAGAAATACAAATCACACGAATCTTCCCTTTTCTGCACGAATCAAATTGGAGATCATCAACCAAACTATTAAAAAAATCAGCAACTGAAAGCAGCAGAACAACACTTAAACATATTATTACCCCATGATTCGGGCATTTGTAGAAGACTCGGCCAGGGTTGCGGATTGTGGTTGAGACGCGACGGATGACTCTGCGTGATTTGCAGCAGTGGCACCACACCAACGGCAGCGGGTTGCAATGAGTATCGGCTGCGGTGCGCGTGCCGGCGGGGTGTGATGAGACCCACAGGCGATGGTACAGGTGGCGACATGGCGCATATCTGGTTGTTGCCTGCTGAAGAGCAGGTGGACGAGTAGCCAGCGGACATGGTTGCTGCGGCCAGAGCTTCTGATGCTAGGCAGAGTAAGTAGAGAAGAGGAGAAGCGAACGTTGGATATGTCAGTTTCATTACTTGCAGAGTAGCATAGCACCATATATAGTCATAGTCTAGGTTTGGATTCAAACCAGCTACAGGAGCATGTCTTTCTTTTTTCTAAAACTCAGCAACGTCTCTTTACTGGTACACTAGCTTGTTCTGTACGCCTTCCCAAGTCTTTAATTTTCTTTCCCTTTTTTGCGAGGAAGGAAGGAGGACAAAATTGAGAGTTCCTTGGACTCGAACCCAAGACCTCTCGGTTGAAAACCAAGGGTGCTAGTCACTTATGTGGCAAATGTTCCCTGTGAGGATGATGGCAGACGAACAAATTTTCCTCACAGTTTTCTTGCTATATATAAAAAAGTATACTACTTGGTGTCCGCTTAGTCAAAAAACGATTGTGCCAACCTTGACCGTTGGATTGACATTCAACATCTGTTGCGTTTCTTCAGTCTCTTCTTCCTCGAGCCGCCAAAGCCAAACCAGCGTCGGCGGGACCGCCTGCTCCCGCCTCCCACGGCTGGCTGTAATCTTCCTCGGCTCCTGTTCGTTCCCGTCCGAGGCCTCACCATCGTCCTCCGCCTTGGTTCGCTCCCCGCGGTGCCGCCCTCCGATGTTGTCAACATGGTCAACAACCGAGAGGAATAAGGAGATGATTGTAGATGGTGAGGATGACAGTAGGGACCCAGCAGCGCGTGCAGTAATTTTGTTTTTTACAGGACGGAGAAGGGTATCAATTGGGTTATGCGGGACCCGTGGCCCATCTAGCCCAGGCTTTTATTTCATATGTTTAGCACATGACCAGCCCAGTTTGTTTTTTCCTTTCTGAAAAATGGCTAGCCAGCTATTTTGTTTTTTGCAGAATAACCAACATAGGCCTACTTGCTTTTCTATGCACTGCTGGGCCGGAAATCTTTCAAGACGAGGAGGGATGCATTTTGCCGAGAAAATGGGCTATAAGTAATAAGAAATGGGCTATAAGTAATAAGAAATGGGCTATAAGTAATAATAAATGGGCCGTAAAATGAAAAAAATACAACAAACAGGCAATTAGTTCCCAAATACTGTTTTCTTTCGGATTTTGATATTTTAAATTTCATTGTTTTTGTGCGCGTAAAATTTCATTAAATTTAAATTAAGGTATATTTAGATTTAAAATTAATTTGAATCTGGCAAGAAATTTTGGGCTGTATGTTGTTTGGGACAGATTTGGAGGCTGACTTGTGGGTCTACTAGGTTGACATGTACTTTGGCTTTGTCAACTTATCCACAAACGATTCTAGCAGCAGTGACTATTGGATGTTAATCCAACGGCCATGCTGCTTCTTCAATATCTGATCTTATTGCTCCAGCCGCCCAAACCAACTTCGGTGACCCTACTTCATTGTTGGCCAGGCCATTCCTCTACTCACCCACACCTCTTGTTATTTTTTGGCGACGGCAGTCGGACCAGTAAACCCTCTTACTCCCCACCGCGTGGGCAACCATTGCCGAGTCTTCCCCGGCTCAGTGTCGCGGCCTGGTCAACGTTGTCAACGAACGACATCCATCGGCCGTGGACTGTACGCGCAAAATAATGATTCCTCCACTTGACAGCTGGGACCCACCGGAAGGGCCTCTGTATTTCGCGAAAAAAACATTCCCCCCGCTGACATGTCGGACCCACCAGCTATATCTTTGCACGCAAGGAAGTGCCTCCTTATTACGCACAAAAAAATGAATACCCACCCTGCTAGCTGGGACCCACCATAGTGGGAGGATGACTTGTGGGCCAACTAAGTTGACGGGAATGAAGGGCTTTGTCAACTTAGTCAATATGACGATTCTAGCTCTAGTGACCGTACGATGTCCATCCAATGGCCATAGTGCTTCTTCAACCTCTAGTCTTCTTGCTCCAGCCGCCCAAAGTAGCGCCGGTCGTGCCGCATGCTCCTGCCTCTCGTGGACGGCTGTGATGCCGCGGAGGCCTCACCGCCCCCTACTACTCCCACCGCTGGCCCAGGGTATCCCTCTACTCACCCACACCCCCTGTTATTCTGCGCTGACGGTAGCCTCACGCCGCAGCCGAACCCGTGAACCCTCGTACTCCACTCCGCATGGGCATCCACTGCCGCATCTTCCCCAGCTCCGCGTCGTCCCCTTCCTAGGCCTCGCCGTCGTCCACCGCCCTGGTGCTCTCGGCGTGGCGTGGTCAATGTGGTCAACAACCGACTTCCATCGGAAGAGTACTGTACATGGAGAGGCTGACAGCTAGGTCCATGGCCATAGCCCAGTTTTTTGTGATTTGCCAAGTAAGTTGCTTTGTCAGGCCTGTTGGGCTGCAAATCTTTCAAGACGAGGAGAGCTTCATTCGGCTGGCTGAGAAAATGGCCTATCAGTAATGAGAAATGGGTTGTACATTTTTAAAACACATCAAACCGGCAATTAGTTTCAAATATCTTTTTTTCATTTCGAGATTTTAAATTACATTAATTTTTATGCGTGGACAATTTGTTGGATTTTATATTGATATACATTTATTTTTAAAATCAGTGTGAATGTGAGTCGAAATTTCGGGATTAAAAACAGTTCGGACCGCACCAAAATATGCTAAATTTTGTATAATTTTTTAACCGTGGCCACAATATGGGTTGTAATGCTAACAAGAAGAATATGGGCTCCAAAAAAACCTTAAGAATTAGCAAATGGGCTGTAAATTATTAGAAATAATGGCAGATGGGTTGTATGCTGTTTTCCACAGATTTGAGGCTTTCCTAAAAAAGGTTGACGTACAAGCAGTGACTGTTGGATGTCCATCCAACGGCCGTTGTGCTTCTCCAATCTCTGCTCTTCCTGCTCCAGCCGCTCAAACAAGCGCCGACGAGACTGCCTGCTCCCTCCTCCCCGCGGCCGGCTGTGCTGCCGCGCAGGCCTCACCGCCCCACCGTACTCCCATCACTGGCCTAGCCATCCCTCTACTCACCCACACCTGCTGTTATTCTTCGGCGATGGCAGACGAAGCAGTAAACCCTCGTATAGTCGTACTCCCCTCTGCGTGGGAAACAACTGCCGAGTCTTCCCTGCCTCCGTGTCATTCCCTTCCTACGCCTCGCCGTCGTCCACCGCCCTGGTGCTCTCGGCGCGGCCTGGTCAACGTGGCCAATGACCGACATGCATCTGAAGTGGACTGTACATGGAGAGGCCGACAACTGGGTCCACGGCCGCACGCAAGGAAATGCCTCCTTATTACGCGCAAAATAATGTTTCCTCCACCTGACATCAGGGACCCACCAAAAGGGCCTCTCTATTTCACGAAAAAATGTTACCGCCGCTGACAGCTCAAACCCACGAGCTATATCTTCACACGCAAGGAAGTGCCTCCTTATTACGCACAAAAAAATGAATACTCCCCCTGTTAGCTGGGACCCAGTATAGTGGCAGGCTGACTTGTGGGCCTACTAAGTTGACGGGGACGGAGGGCTTTGTCAACTTAGTCAATATCCATGATTCTAGCTCCAGTGAGCGTACGATGTCCATCCAACGACCGTAGTGCTTCTTCAACCTCTGGTCTTCTTGCTCCAGCCGCCCAAACCAGCGCCGGTCGTGCCTCGTGCTCCTGCTTCCCGTGGACGGCTGCGATGCGGCGGAGGCCTCAGCGCCCCCTACTACTCCCACCGCTGGCCAGACCATCCCTCTACTTGCCCACACCCCCTGTTATTCTGGGGCGACGGCAACCTCACACCGCAGCGAACCAGCGAACCCTCGTACTCCTCTACGCGTGGGCATCCACTGCCGTGTCTTCCCTGTCTCCGCGTCGTCCCCTTCCTAGGCCTCGCCGTCGTCCACCGCCCTGGTGCTCTCGGTGCGGCGTGGTCAACGTGGTCAAGGAACGGCTTCCATCGGACGTGGACTGTACGTGGAGAGGCTGACAGCTGGGTCCACGACCGCAGCAAGGAAGTGCCTCCTTATTACGCACAAAATAATTATTCCTCCACCTGACAGCGGGGACCCACCGTACGGTCCACCATATTTCGCGAAAAAAACGTTTCCCCCCTGACTGCTGGGACCCACCAGCTACACCTTCGCACGCAAGGAAGTGCGTCCGGGCAAAAAAACAAAATGATTCGCCCCCCTGACAGCTGGGACCCACCAGCTACACCTTCGCACGCAAGG